>NC_136748.1:29270918-29812418 GCF_936440315.1 Barbus barbus
CTTATGTCATTTTGCATCTCAAGGAAATGGATCTTGATTTAAGAATGTTTAGACATTTGGAAAACAAGACAAAATACTTTTTTTTGCAGTGTATGGATCAGGAAGGACATGACATTTTTAGTCGAAGCTAAAGCTTGTTTTCCAGGTGTAACAGTGTGATGTGTGCAGGACTGTATCTGAGCAGTGTTTCTGCTGTCACTGCAGCGCACCTGTCACCTTCTCTTAGCGTCTTCATCTGTTTCCCGATCAAGCATTCAAACAGCGGGCCGGTCCTGGCGCCAGACTCCGGACGCTCCAGCAGGCCTCCCAGCCACACATCTATATTGTCCGGATGGCCGTACACATCCATTATTTTCTCCACCAAATCACCACTGATGGCCACCTCGATGAGATCCGATCTGGTTTCAACTCTGTCAAACCCACAGAAAGCCCTCCAGTCATTGTAACCTGGAACAGAACAGCCAGTCAGAGTCAGGTTTTAGGATCACCTGTTTATTAAATACCAAATGATAGTATGAACATGAAGAATTAAACTCTGGTTCTGATTTAAATTCTCTACAAATGGCATTAATCATTATTCAAATTCATAAGAGTTGCAGTTGTAGTTTGATTAGTGTGACTCTCTTGAACTGATTCTTTAGAGTGAATCGATCAGACTCACAAATCAGTTTCAAACTAATGAGTTATTGGTTTGCTTAAGGCTCATTTGTTATCATAAATTGTTCTTTGATTAAACGCATTAAATAATATGTTACAAATTGTCTCCTTCTTTAGTAAAATTAGTATACTCTTATTTTTTTTTTTTTTTTTTGTCTGATCTCCTCAAAAGGCTCAGGTCCATTAAATAATATTATCATATGCAATTTTTGATTTTTATAATGTAGTAAATGTCAAAATTAACCTTAACATTAATGTGGAAATATTTTGCATTGTTAGCTTATGGTAACTAATGTAGTTAACTACTGTTAACAAATAGAACCTTGTTGTAAAGTATTACCCATTAATTTATAATAATTATAATAAACAAAAATAATAAGCTTTCTTCATATTTTTTCTTTTTCTTTAAAGAACCAATTATGTTTACAAAACTCTGGCCTGAATGAGCCTTAAGCAAACCAAAAACTCATTAGTTTGAATTTGACTTGAGTCTTTTTGACTGATTTGCTCAAAAGTTCCAGTCACTTAAATTAATCAGTTCATTAGAGTTGCACTAATTGGACTTTAACTGCAACACTTGTGAACTGGTTCATTTGGAAAAAACATTCCTTAATTATAGTAATTGTACTTAACAAAAATAATACTTTAGTTTTTCAGTGCATTGTTACTGATTAAGCATCTAAATTTTAGTATATTATTAAATGAAAATGACATTTTTGAGGAAGTCAGACCAGTGTTATATTAGTTTCATTGAAATAAGATTAGAATTTTTATTAATGTTATAAGTTTTTTTTTTTTAATTATTCATTTTGATTTCAGTTTTAGTTATTTTAGTACATAAAGTTAAACTAAATGAAAATAACAAATGTTGCATTTGAAAGTAGCTGAAATTTATTACATTTAACATTTTAAATGTTACATTTTCGTTTAATTTTAGTTGAATTTTGTAATTTTGTTTTAGTAATTTTGTTTTTATTAATTTTTAAATACTTTTTTTATTTCAATTGTTTTTATTTTATTTTTTTACATCAAGTTATTAAATGAAAAGGAAAATGTTGTTTTGGAAACTAGCTGAAATAAAAGTTTTTTAAATATTTTATGTCAATTAAAGGTTAATTGATTTCAAGTCATAATTTTTTTTACACTCTAGTTTAACAATAATAACCCTAATGCACCTGGTAGGCCGTGATCTCGTTGCAGGTTCAGAGCAGCCAGATCCAGAGTGTCTGTGATGTTGAGAACCACCAGTCTTTGGGTCAGTTCTTCTGTCATGAGATGCTCCTGGTTCTGCAGGGCAGCCGGTCGACCCAGAAGACCCCGCAAGACCGGATCCAGCCCGCCTGAGGAGCACAAAACATGCTCTCACACATCAACCAGCCCACAAACACAGTCAAACTAAAAGTTACTAACTAATTTCCCTAGTAAACAGGAACACCAATGATTTCTATCTTTTAGCATGTATGTAAAATGTCCTCTAGATGTGCAACTGATCTGAACTTCAAAATACAGTGCCCTCCATAAGTATTGGACCAGTAAAGACAAAATTGCTCTGTTGGCTGTGGAGTCAAGACATTTGCAAATATGATTAAAAGATGAATATAAGACAAAACTACAGAATGTCACATTTTATTATTAGCCGTTTCAACATATGTGTTTTACCAAATAAAAAGCACAGCACTTTTAGAGTTCATCCCACTCATTGATGTGAGTATAAGTATTGGGACAGTTGAACATAAGGCATATATAAAAGATTAAAAGCTATTATTTAGTTGCAGATCCCTTGCACACAATCACAGCAGTGAGTCTGTGACCCATAGACATCACCAGACTCTTGGTCTCATCCTTTGAAATGCTTTCCCCAGCCTTTAATGCAGCCGATTCCAATTGTTGCTTGTTTTGGGGAGTTTCTGCCTTTACTCTCCTCTCCAGCTGGTGAAATTCATGTTCAATCAGATTTATATCTGGAGATTGACTTGGGCAATCTAAGACTTCCCATTTCTTTGCCCTTATAAATTCCTTGACGGAACTGGCAGGGTGTTGTGAGTCATTGTCCTGATGCAATATGAAGCACTTCCCAATGAATCTGGTGGTATTTTCTTGAATATTAGTAGGCAAGATGGTTTTGTACCCTTCCAAATTCATTCTGCTACTGTCATCATACATTAAGTCATCAGTAAAGTTGAGAGGGCCTGTTCCAGAGACAGCCATGCATGCCCATGCCATGACACCACCTGACCATTGGTGAGCAAGTGATGTAATGCTAAATTTTTCCAGAGCTGTTCTTATAATAAAGTAAAACTCTTAAAAAGAGAGAAATCTCTATTATTTGTGTGATCTTGTGAAAATTGGGAATGAGTGTAGATGAAACCCTCAGATCCATATCAAGCTTTCTATTGGCTAATGACTCTAGAACGTTCTCATTTGCTAATGCATAAACTCTACAGGTCCAGAGGAGAATCAAAGGCAAGCAATTAAGCTGAAAGGGGAGGAGCCACCTAAATTCAAAGCTGTACTTAATGGCAAAGACAAGCATTAGTGGGTATTGTGGTATCGTTTCAATGCTTGTCAGGATGGGTCTTTTCCATGGTGTGTTAGTGCTGGTTGTGATCGTGGCATTTGATCTGAAGAATGCATGGGGAAATTTGAGATACAATCAAAGTCCAAGTAGCACGAAGCCACAATCTGATCAAGTTTCCAGAGGTCCTGCTCTTTCTTCTCAAGGGTTCTGGAACCCTTTGCAAAAGGCTTCTCAGTTTCAGAATCTTGACTCCAGAGGATTTGCACAAGAGCCTCTTGGTCTTCAGGAGAAGCAGGTGTTGCAGGGTCCAGTCAAGCCTTTGGCCTGGAGGTTTCCCGTTGTTCCAGAGGTGCAGAGCGAGGTGGCGGAGGACTTCCAGTTGAGGCAACCTGTGACTCCCAGTAGTGTAGCTATTCAATGCGGTGAGAATTGGGTTCATGTGGAGGTACAGCAGGACTTGTTTAGCAATGGTCAGCTGATCCAGCCATCTGGTCTGACTTTGGGAGGATGTCCTGTTGTCGGTTGGGTCCCTGGCTCCAGGGTGCTCTATTTTGAGTATGAACTGCAGGACTGCAACAGTGTGCTAATGGTAAATCTTACTATATTATGCTGCACACTACTAAATCAAAGGTTCTTTGGTATCAATGGTTCCCTGAACCTCTAACATCCATGGGACAGTTCCGTTCTTTAGTGGAATTGTTCACTCATGTGAACCAAGTGATTTTATGATGCGACTTGCTAAGACACCTTTTGGAATTATTTTTGAGTCCGCTTGGTAATGCATTCAGTCTCTTACAGATGACCGAGGATGAGCTTGTCTACACCTTTGCTCTTACCTACACACCTGACGCCCTCGCTGGCACTCCGATTACTCGTGCAGATGGTGCAGTTGTCGGTGTCCAATGCCACTACCAAAGGTAAGTGACCTCTTGTGACATGTGGCCTTGCTGCTTGTGGTGGTGTAACTGGAAGACCATTTGTTTGGTTCCTCCTTGAACTGCAGGTTTCATACTGTAAGCGGTAATGCCTTGAGGCCAACTTGGGTCCCTTATGCTTCAACGGAGGTTGGCGAGGAAGTCTTGCTGTTCTCCCTGAAGCTCATGATGGGTTGGTGCAGTTTCTTTAGACCTTCTGCCTTCTGAACGAGGCTGTACCTAAACTGTTCTTCCTCCTCGCAGATGACTGGTCCTATGAGAGGCCCTCACACACTTATTTCCTGGGTGACATTATTAATATTGAGGCGTCTGTGAAGGTGTACAACCACGTCCCACTGCGTGTGTTTGTGGACCACTGTGTGGCCACTCAAGAACCTGATGTGACCACCCTTCCGAGATATTCCTTCATTGAGAATCATGGGTGTGTTCATGTCACCAGATGCTAACCAAATCGCCAGTTGATTGAGCTTGCTCCTTGTAACCACTTTGTCACTGAGAATTAGGGTAAGGTAGATGCTGCAGTTGACATTGAGTTGTGTTTTTTTTTTTTTTTTTAAATCATCAGGTGCCTTGTGGATGCTAAGGTCACAACTTCCAGCTCTCGTTTCATGCCTCAAACCCAGAAAGAAAAGATCCAGTTCCAGCTGGAGGCCTTCATGTTCCAGGAGCCATCCAGTCCTTCTGTATGTACTGAGTGTTGTATGAATTTGCTTTACTCTTCCGTCTGCTCTGGGTTTGTGATCTCTTACCTGTGGTGTCTCTTGCAGATCTACATAACGTGTATTCTGAAGGCCACTCTTGCTTCTGCACCCAGTGATGCTCTCCACAAATCCTGTTCCTTTGCCAATGGGTATGTTCATGCTGCTGAAGAACAAGTTGAAGGTGCCGTGTCTGATTTTTCTCGTTGCAGGTGGTTTGGTGCTGATGGGAGCCACCAGGCTTGTGGTTGCTGTGACTCAACATGTGGTCCTGATAGTGGAATTCCTGCTGCTCCTTTTGGAGGTAGGCTGCTGATTTAAGCTTATTTGACACTCAAGTGCTCCATTTAACTGTCTGCTTTTTCTAGGTGTTCAGTGGGAAGGGGAGGCATCACTCAGTCCTGTAATGGTTCAAGAGCGACCGAAGACTTTAGCTGGTTTTCAATAAATGGGGTGGAAAAACTGTTTCTGGTTTTGTGTTTTTCTCCAATTTTGATTTGAGTGTGCTGTAGGAAACGGGTAGTCCTACTGTACCTATGATTGTGGATGATTAATTTTTCAATGGTTGTAATGCTTTCTGGGATCATCTTTTTTTTTTTGCATGCTGCCTAAGAGGTGTGCTGTGATGCTGAGAGATGCCGTCTAGATAGGCAGCTCACTAGGTTTTGCATGTTTACATCACTGCATCAAAGAGACATGTGCAAGACAAAATGGTAAATCTGAACACACTTCTTTCGGCCCCAGAGTGCAAAATCCAGAGCACTGCATAATGATAGTGTGATTCTGAAATCTATAGATGCAACTCTGAGAAAAGCACACTTCATCTGCTCACTAATGTGAACGACACTTGTCTATCTGGGATTCTGTATATTCTGTGTGCGATGGTGGTTTGGGATGTGCAGATGAGATCATACGACTCTTTCTTGCTGAGATACGCCTCAAATTCATCCGGTCTTATCGCTGTTTATGAAAATAGTCCAGCGTCTCGCCTCGAGAGGTGCGGCATCCTACACAGAAATGTTACTGCTGGGTTGATTAATTTTACACAGGTTAAGGAAAGAATGAATAAAAAAAAAGACATAAAAAAAAAAGTTTTAGCAATTGTAGTACTTCAACCTAAACTTTTTTTTTTTTTTTTTTCATTTAATATTCATATTTCATGGCATCTTTATTTCAATTAACAAAAATAATATATTTTTATTGCATCCTAACAATAATAACATGACTTGGTAATTAATTTTATACAGGTTACGGAAAGAGGAAAAAATAAACAGTCATTTCAGTTTAGGTTTTAGTAATTTTACTACTTCAGCTTTAACATATTGCAGTTAGTTGCAAAGCCAACTTTTGAAAAGTTATTTTTTATTTAATATTTATTTGATGTCAGCTTTATTTCAATGAACAAATACACATTTCTAGCTATGTTTAATTTAATTTTATTGCATCATAACATGACTTAAATACAACGTTATTTTGTGATGAATTTTACACAGATCGAGGAAAGAACGAATACAATAACAACACAAAAGCTTTCATTTATTTTTATTTATGTTTTAGTTTGAACAATTTTAGTTCTTCAACTTCAACTTATTTCATTTAGTTGCCAAGCCAACATTTAGACTTTATGTTTTTTATTTTCAGCTTTATTGGAAGTACCGAACATGCTTTTTTAGGAAAGTTTTATTTTTATTTATTTATTTTAATTGCAATATCTCACACAAAACTGTAGATTCTGTGAGACACTTTGTTTGGGATGTCCTGTGCCTGCAGATAAGATGAGATCGTTCGGCTCTTTCTCGCTGTGATACGCCTCAAGAATTCATCCCATCTTATCGCTGTTTATGAAAATAGTCCAGCGTTTCACGTCGAGAAGCACAGCGTCCTGCACAGAGATGTTTCAGAAGCGTGTCTGACTGACGGAGGGGACGTATAAATCAAACCCGCTGTCCGTAAAAGAGCAGCACTGGAAACTGTTTTTACTGGCCGTGTGAAGTCGGCCCCTGCGGGACATTGTTAAACACTGCGCTCCTTTTGATGTGTGCCACATGGCTTCTATACTGCTTTAAAGTCCCTTTAATCCACGGAGCCGGGCAGCATTCAGCCTCAGAGACGCCTGTGCGAGCCATCAAATGTGTCTTTGATTCGGAGAGGACCGGGGCTTTACTTCCACGCCTCGAGGCCTTTAATCCCTCAATCTCTTCTCTGCCCAGTGCGGCGCATCTGCTTCTCTGTCTGTTTGACACAGAAAGGATCTGATTCTGCTGCTCTGAATGAAGTGATGCCGCCACATTCATCGGGTTCATCATTTAAGTGCATTCAAAAACTCATTCAAATACAGTCCTTCATCATATTTGCTGAATGAAATTTAAGTTTCTTACAAATGTTTGGGTGCTGATTCCAAAAACAGAGCCTATTTTACTTGCGCATGTCACAATTTCTCATAAAATATGTGCATTTGTAGCATTTTTGCTTTTAAAAACATAAATAAAAATAATAATAATACAATTTTAATTGATATTTATTTAAGTTTTAGCTTTAGCAATTTTAGTGCTTAAGCTTTAGCTTATTTTAGTTTTTTGCTTATTTTTTAATTTTGTTGAAGTGTTTATGTTTTTCATTTAATATTTGTATTTTATTTTATGTCAGCTTTATTTTTAACTATGAAAAAATGTAGTTGGCAAGGCAACATTTCTCATTTTAATTTAGTTTAACTTGATGTACTAAAATAACTAAAACTGAAATCAAATTGAGTAGAAACATTATAAAAACACAATAATAAAAATCTTTCTTATTTTGTGAAAAACAACTGATCATGAAAGTTTTTATTGATAGAAAATATACTTTAACAAAAATAAAATATGAAATTAGTTGCCAAGCAAATATTTATTATTTTCATTTAGTTAACCTGATGTACTAAAATAACTAAACATGAAATAAAAATCTATTAAAAAATCCCATTAAAACCTAAGAATATATTTTTTTAAATAAATAAAAAATATTCTGTGAAAAAAAAAAGACTAAGTGATGAAAGATTTTATTAAAATAAGTTTTAATGAAAACAAAATATAAAAAAAGATACATAAATTGGGGCAGTCGTGGCCTAATGGATAGCGAGTTGGACTCATAACCTGAAGGTCGTGGGTTCGAGTCTCAGGTCTGGCAGGGATTATAGGTGGGGGAGTGAATAACCAACACTCTCTCCACCCTCAATACCACGACTGGGGTGAGACCCTTGAGCAAGACACCGAACCCCCAACTGCTCCATTGGTTGCCCACTGCTCCGGGTGTGTGTTCACTACTGAGTGTACACTTGGATGGGTTAAATGCAGAGCACAAATTCTGAGTATGGGTCACCATACTTGGCCAGACACCACTTCCCTTTCCCTTTAAATAAAATAAGAATTAAATTAAAACTGAAATAAAAAGAATGGAAAACTCTATAAAGACCTAAGAATAAACATTTTCATTCTTATTTTTTGAAATAAATAAAAATATGCAACAAAGTATATTTTTTTATTTATTTAGTCATTTAGCAGACGCTTTTATCCAAAGCGACTTTCAAATGAGGACATAAGAAGCAATCAAAACCAACAAAAGAGCAACAACGTGCAAGTGCTATTACAAGTCTTGGTTAGCCTAACGCAGTACAGATAATTATTATTATAATTTTTTTTTTTTTTTTTAATAAAAAGACATAGATAAAATAAAATTAGAATAGAGAGTACTAGAGTTAGAGGGTCAAGTAAAGATGGAACAGATGAGTTTTTAGCTGTTTCTTGAAGATGGGTAAGGATTCGGCTGCTCTGATTGAGTTGGGCAGGTCATTCCAACAGATGGGAAAAGTTAATGAAAAAGTCAGTGAAAGTGTTTTTGTGCATCTTTGGGATGGCACAATAATGTGTCATTCACTTGAAGAACGCAGGCTTCTAGAGGGCACATAAGTCTGAAGTAATGAATTTAGGTAAAGGGGTGCAGAGCCAGTGGTGGTTCTGTAGGCAAACATTAATGCCTTGAATTTAATGCGAGCAGCTATTGGTAGCCAGTGCAAATTGATGAACAGAGGCGTGACGTGCGTTCTTTTCGGCTCATTAAAGATTAATCTTGCAGCGGCATTTTGGATTAATTGTAGAGGTTTAATAGAATTGGCTGGAAGACCTGCCAAGAGAGCATTGCAATAATCAAGTCTGGACAGAACAAGAGCCTGAACAAGGAGTTGTGTTGCATATTCCGAGAGAAAGGGCCTGATCTTCTTAATATTGTATAATGCAAATCTGCAGGACCGGGCAGTTTTAGCAATGTGGTCTGAGAAAGTCAGCTTATCATCAATCACACCTCCAAGGTTTCTGGCTGTTTTTGAAGGAGTTATGGTAGATGAGCCTAACTGGAAGGTGAGATTGTGATGAAGTGATGGGTTAGCTGAAACTACAAGCAGTTCTGTCTTAGCTAGGTTGAGTTGAAGGTGATGGTCCTTCATCCAGCAAGAAATGTCTGTTAGACACGCTGAGATGCGAGCAGCTATCGTCGGATCATCAGGATGGAATGAGAGGTAGAGTTGAGTGTCATCAGCATAGCAGTGATATGAAAAGCCATGTTTCTGAATGACAGAACCTAGTGATGCCATGTAGACAGAAAAGAGAAGTGGTCCAAGAACTGAGCCCTGAGGCACTCCAGTAGCTAGATGTTAAGACTTGGATACCTCACCTCTCCAGGATACTTTGAAGGACCTATCAGAGAGGTAAGACTCAAACCACTGGATTGCGGTTCCTGAGATGCCCTTTCTCGATTGAGCTTGGCAAACTACAATTCACGCCGCGCCAGATTCCGCCATGTTTTATGTAACGCTCAGGAGCGCACAGTGTAAACACATGCAAATCACCACAGAAAAAAGCCGACCGTTTACTATTAATATTTTTTGAAAACCATCTTACATACTCTTAGAATAAAACGGACTAATAAGTAAATCTCTTTAAATAAAAAAAAAAAAAAAAAAAAAAAATTGCTCTGTGGTTTGTCTGAGAGGCTGCATATATTCATTATTCAGTCTCCTTCACTACAGTGGTACTGATATAGGCTAACTGCTAAAACACTTTGATTAGAGCAGCAAAACCATGCCTATTTTTTAAAGGGGATAATACATAGCTAGATCTTAAACAGTGGATCGTTTAGCATTGTTATATATCACAATATTGCCCAGTAAATCTGCTCAGTGTAAAGAATTAAGCCATTATAGAGGTAACAGAACTTACTATAAGCTGCTTTGAATCGATGTTTATTGTGGATGCTGTGCAAATAAATAATGAACCAAGTTGAAGATTCCTTATTATTAGAGATGCCGAACAATGATAAACGATCAAATAAATGAATGAATGAAAATTAATCCTTACAAACAAGTGGCCTGGGATCAAAGAGCTGCCACAGATAATATTTCCATATATGATTTTATTTTATTTGTAGTGTGAGGGCTTACAGTTTAATGCAAATCACTGTATATTAAATCTACAGAGATCAATTATTAAGCCATATCTTATTTGAGTTGTTACCGAGTTTCAGTTTAACTTTCATCCGAGTTCCATAGTGAATGTAGACATTTTAAAGGCTATTATTTTATGCTTATGTGATTCAACTTAAGATCGCGTTGAATGATTAACGCTTACTGTATCAACATAGCGTTAATCAAAAGCAGAGGTATTTCATGCAGACACTGATAAGGGCTAACTTATGGCATCTATTAATGTCTGCAGGAAATACCTCTGCTTTTTCAGCTTTCTAAGGCTGAAAAAAGAACGTTTTTTTCACACAGGTTGTGCAAAGGGCTATGGCAAATGATGTAAAGTGAGCCTTAACCACTCCAAGGCGATCTTAAGTAGAATAATAGAGACAATCTATTATTTAAATAATATCAACGTCTATATTCACTATATTATCCAGTCTCCGTGGTAGCTCCCGTTACCTAAATTCCCAGAATGCATTGCCACTGTGACGACACATTCCCAGACTTTATAGGGTTGACAAGAGGATCTGATGGTTGACCGTATCAAAAGCAGCAGACAGATCCAGCAAGATAAGTAATGAAGAAGAAGTAGTTTCGTTCGAATGTCCACTTGTGAAGCCAGATTGGTTACTGTCCAGGAGGTTGTTCTGTGTGAGAAAGACAGAGACTTGATTGAACACAACTCGTTCAAGTGTTTTTGCAATGAAAGGAAGAAGGGAAACCGGTCTATAGTTCCCTAAAAGAGTTGGGTTAAGAGTGGGTTTTTTAAGAAGTGGAGTTATACGAGTCTGTTTAAATGCTGAGGGAAAAATTCCAGTGTGAAGGGATGTTAACGATGTGAGAGAGTGCAGGTACAACTGCAGGAGAAATGGCTTGAAGGAGATGAGATGGAATAGGATCAAGCGGACAGGTAGTAGGATGACTGGAAAGGATGAGTTTAGAGACTTCTGCCTGAGAGAGTGGAGAGAAGGATGTGAACGAGTGTATGTTTGCTGGTAAGATGGGTTTGATAGATTGTGGCGTGGAAAATTGTGCATTGAGGTTTGTTATTTTATTAATGAAGAATGTGGCAAAGTCGTCAGCTGTTAGAGATGATGAAGGAGGGTGAGGAGGACAAAGGAGGGAGGAAAATGTTTTATAGAGCATGCGAGAGTTAGGCAAATTGTTAATTTTGTCATTATAGTATGTCTTTTTAGCAGTGGAAACATTAGCAGAGAAGTCAGAGAGAAGAAGTCAGTATATAGTTGCCAAGACAACATTTCTCATTTTCATTTAGTTTAAAGGTGCCATAGAATGCATTGATACAATATTTAAATTGTACTCTGATATCTACATGATATCTTCATCCTCAGTCATCTCTCCTTACTCTGTTTATGTGGTTTGTAGCTTAGGTAAGGGCAAAAATTCTCCAGAAATGGTTTTACAAGTCCATTTAAAATCCTAGGGTTTCTCCCTAGAATGAAATGGTCTGTTATTGGCTTATTTGGAAGGGTCATGAATAATAATGTTGAGCTCTGCTCTGATTGGCTGTTTCACAGTGCGGCTCATTTCAGTAGCTCACACAGCAGGAAGGAAATACAGGGAGGAAAATATCTATTTCAGTACTTTCTCTCACAGTTATATCGTCGGGTAATTATACTGTATATAAAATGCGGGCATCAGGGAGCCGCTATTAATATGCGGGGCATTGAAACTGCTTTCGAATGCAAGATCGCTTTTTACTTTCACTTTCGAGATTCCGAAATCTTATGTACTGTAATGTAACAGGCTATAGCTAGCAAGGAGCTAACCATGTCCCTTTAGTGGCTTGCATTATTTTATTAGAACGTTATTTGCTTTCCGTGCCTTTCTGAATACAAACACCAACCCATCCTTGCACTTCACATCCCCTGCACAGCCTGGAACATAACATTTATTTCCATGATCTGCCATTTTCGCTGTTGTCATCGCTTGTTTCTTCACAATACCTGCAGAACTTCTGATGGTTTGGCTGGCGGCTGGCCTAGAACATGGGTGGGTTTATGCAAATGTTGGGGGCGTAACTATTAGTGATCCCGACTGTAACGTCACAGTCGGGGATTATGTTCTGATTCGCCTATTTTTCACTGGTCTTTTTTATTCACGAGATTTACATAAGAAGGAGGAAACAATGGTGTTTGAGGCTCACGGTATGTAATTTCCATGTCCAGAACTCTTATTATTCAACTATGCCATGGTAAATACAGTTTTCCATTCTATGGCACCTTTAACTTGATGTACTGTACTAAAATAACTAAAACTATACTAAAATAACTATAACTAAAATAAAAAACACAACCAAAATGACAAACTTTAAAATTAAAAAAGAAAATAATCAGTAAAAATAAAAACGAACACTGTTTTCTCAACTTTTGAGAAAACAAAATTTGAGAAATCTACAAAAACAAGTTGAGAAAACTCAAAAATCTGCTGAAGCTGGTTGCCTTAAACTTTTAAGTTCTCAACTTTTTATTTTTTTACAGTGAATTTAAAACATGAATAAAAACTATATCTCAGTAACACTAAAGTAGCACTACTCTGAACCAGATGCGGGTTTAAACAGCACCGCAGAGCAGCTCCTCCTGCACGGATCTGTGGTTTAACCAGCCGTCACTGCAGAACAAACAGAGAGGAGTTTCAACACCTGAAGCACACAGTGTTTCAGAAAATGCAGATAAGCTTTAATTGGACGCTTTCGGAAAAGAGAAAAGCTCAGTGTGAGCAGCACCACTGAGGGACTAACCGCTTTAACTAGTCTATCACTAACCGGGTACATAAACAATAAACATGCTCAGATCTGATCACTGAGACTATGAGACGATCAACTTTGTATGGACATTATCAATCTGCTGAGCTTCATTCTGTGCAGCCTGAACAGTTGCTGCCTCAAGCACAGTTAAACTCATTTATTGCATCTTTAAAGGTGCAGTTTTTTTGGTTGTTAAAATACTATTTCTGAATATTGATTCACAGAAAAGTGTCTGTGATGCATCAAAAACTGTGATACATACACAGATAACGCAGGAATAAACCGTAACCAGATGAGTAACGTTTGATGACTAACTTTGATGTTGGCTTTTTTAAATAAGATTTACTCAAAGTCATAAAATGTTGCTAACATGGTTTACCATATTGCTATCATGTTAATAGCATGATGTAACACATTGCTGGCATTATTTAACACGTCGCTAGTATAATTTAGCACATAAATGAAGCGCTAGTATGTTTTACATCATTAGTACATCAATAGCATGTTTCCTTTAGCATGCTGTCCTATGATAAGCTTGTGACAGACAGCTTAAATACTCAAAAGTTTTGACTCCCTCAATTAAAAGTCTATGGGATTTTTTTCTTCCGTTAAATGAAAACGGTATGTCCGATCAGTTAGAAAAGAAACAGCGTACAAAGTCAGATCTGAGTCAAGCTCAGTGGTTAACTTCAAAACTGTAGGAGGAGATATTACTAAAAATGTTGTCTCAGAAGAAACAGCCAGTTAAACAGTAGATCAGTATGCTGGCTCTGTCAAGCTGACATAATTAGCTCTTCAGCGTTTAGCTCAGGCGAAAACACACGTCCAGATCTGACAGTACTGTATGTGACAGAACTGACAGGTTTTACTTCTGCTCTTGTGATTTTTGATTTTTTTCTGCTGATGTGTGATTTTTGGTCAGCAGAGACAATGAGACCCTCGACTGCGGACGTTCAGAACCAGTAATTGCTCATCAGAGGTCACGTTTGTCAGACAGACGTAATTTATGGAATAGGTTTTGCATAAATGTTCTAATGAAGGCAAAGTTTCATTGCCAAAGAAATAATTTTTGTTAAAATTCTTTTTTGTTAAAAAAATTAAGTTACTATGCTTTATATGTTTTTATATTAGTATTTGAGAAAAAAAATCTCCTGTAAATTCCAACCAAAAAGACAAATTTATTTGTATTATTATATACTATGGTTTAAGTCAAGTCACCTTTATTTATATAGCGCTTTTTACAATGCAAATTGTGTCAAAGCACTGCACAATATCACAAAAGGAAAATAATGTGTCAATAAGTTTAAATAGTGTCTTTGCAATAAGGTCGGCGATATCGCTGGAAATGAAGCGTCCCCAACTAAGCAAGCCAGAGGCGACAGCGGCAAGGAACCAAAACTCCATCGGTGATAGAATGGAGAAAAAAACCTTGGGAGAAACCAGGCTCAGTCGGGGGGCCAATTCTCCTCTGGCCAACAAACCAGTAGTTCAGTTCCAAACCGCAGCAAGTCAGATTGAATGGGCTCAGCTGGTTCCAGTGGTCTTTTCCGATGGCTGTCTAAGTGGTGGGGTCCTCAATGGGGATCTGTCTCTGGCGTTCATCCAGGTGTTGGCCTCTGCCTACGATTAGGGACACATACGTCATCTCCCGGCGCTGATCCTCCATCTCAGGTGTTCGGTCATCTTAGATCATGTAGTGGTTGGATCCAGACTGAAGTTCTGTAATTCCTGGCTACCACGGGATGTTAATCCCGTGGCAGAAACGTAGAGACAAGCAGAGACATGATTAGCGTAGCTGCTGTTCCATCTAAGCAAAAATAAATTGTTCAACCCAAGCTAAAGAATAATAATAATGTACATTTGATCAGATATAACTGCAGTACAAGATTATAAAATGCATTATGTGTATGCTTGACTAAAGAGATATGTCTTTAATCTAGATTTAAACAGAGAGAGTGTGTCTGAACCCCGAATGTTATCAGGAAGGCTATTCCAGAGTTTGGGAGCCAAATGTGAAAAAGCTCTAAGTTTAGAGTCTGAAACATTTTTTTATGTTTTTGAAAGGTCTCTTCTTCTCACCAAAGCTGCATTTATTTGATCACAGTAAAAACTGTAATATTGTGAATTTAAAATAAATGTTTCCTATGTGAATATCTGTTAAACTGTAATTTTATAACTGTAATTCTGTGATGCACAGCTGTATTTTCAGCATCATTACTCCAGTCTTCAGTGTCACATGATCTTCAGAAATCATTCTAGTATGCTGATTTACTGCTCAAGAAACATTTCTGATTATTATCAATATTGAAAACATATTGTTGTGCTGATGAATATTTTTGTGGAAGCAATGATGCATTTAATTTTTCAGGATTCTTTTTAATTTATTATATTTGTATATTTACATGAAAATCATTTATAAAATGTTTATAATATAATAAATAGTAAATAGTATAATAATAAAAAAAATATTTATATAATATAAATCAATATAATACATATATTATAATAATTATTATATTAATTTCTTGAGTAACTTTCGATCAGTAGAGTATATTGCACTGTATTGAAGGATTAGCACATTCACATACCATGCATTTATATGACAGCCCAAAAATACATTAGTATTACCATTGTGCATTTACCATATTCACAAAAAACATAGTATATGATATCATATAACAACAACAACAACAACAAATGTCCAAAAACTATGATAATATCATAGTATACAGTCACCGGCCACTTTATTAGGTACACCTGTTAAATTGCTTGGTAACACAAATTGCTAATCAGCCAATCACATGGCAGCAACTCAATGCATTTAGGCATCTAGATGTGGTGAAGACGACTTGAAGTTCAAACCGAGCATCAGAATGAGGAAGAAAGGGGATTTAAGTGACTTTGAACGTGGACTGGTTGTTGGTGCCAGACGGGCTGGTCTGAGTATTTAAAAAACTGCTGATCTACTGGGATTTTCACACACAACCATCTCTAGGGTTTACAGAGAATGGCCCGAAAAAGAGAAAATATCCAGTGAGCGGCAGTTGTGTGACGAAAATGCCTTGTTGATGTCAGAGGTCAGAGGAGAATGGGCAGACTGGTTAGAGATGATAGAAAGGCAACAGTAACTCATATAACCACTCGTTACATCCAAGGTATGCAGAATACCATCTCTGAACGCACAACACGTCAAACCCTGAAGCAGATGGGCTACAGCAGCAGAAGATCACACCGGGTGCCGCTCCTGTCAGCTAAGAACAGGAAACAGAGGATACAATTCACACAGGCTCACCAAAATTGGACAATAGAAGATTGGAAAACCGTTGCCTGGTCTGATGAGTCTCGATTTCTGCTGCGACACTCAGATGGTAGGGTCAGAATTTGGCGTAAAGAACATGAAAGCATGGATCCATCCTGCCTTGTCTCAACGGTTCAGGCTGGTGGTGGTGGTGTAATGGTGTGGGGGATATTTTCTTGGCACACTTTGGGCCCCTTTGTACCAACTGAGCATCGTTTAAATGCCACAACCTACCTGAGTATTGTTGCTGACCATGTCCATCCCTTTATGACTACAGTGTACCCATCTTCTGATGGCTAATTCCAGCAGGATAATGCACCATGTCACAAAGCTCAAATCATCTCAGACTGGTTTCTTGAACATGACAATGAGTTCACTTTACTCAAATGGCCTCCACAGTCACCAGATCTCAATCCAATAGAGCACCTTTGGGATGTGGTGGAACGGGAGATTCTCATCATGGATGTGCAGCCGACAAATCTGCAGCAACTGTGTGATATTATCATGTCAATATGGACCAAAATCTCTGAGGAATGTTTCCAACACCTTGTTGAATCTATGCCACAAAGAATTAAGGCAGTTCTGAAGGCAAAAGGGGGTCCAACCCGGTACTAGCAAGGTGTACCTAATAAAGTGGCCGGTGAGTGTATATATTGCACATCTATTTGTTTTTACTGATAATTAGAAAGTTCAAAATAATAGCATTTATTTGAATTATATACAATATTCTATAATAAATTCAATATTATATAACAAATTAAATATTTAACAATAATTAATATTAGAAATATACATTGTAATATAGGACATCATATATATCATAAATTATAATACCACAGTATTAATGTGTGTGTGTATGTATATATATATATATATATATATATATATATATATATATATATATATATATATATATATATATATATATATATATATATATATATATATATATATATATATATATAAATAATTAGTAATTAATATAAATTAAAGAGAAATTCATATACATTTTATTTGTATTTATTTTCTTTATTTACACAATTTATAAAAAAAAATATACATTTAAATTAATTTAATTATAAATTCATATAATTTGTTTTTGTTTATTTATATTTATATTTTTTTTTTTTTTTATTTATTGCAAATGAATAAACAATTATTATTATTATTTTTTATGTTTTATTTTTGAGCTGGTTGTTAAAGTAGTTTTTATCGTGGTGTAGTGGTGTGTGTGTTACCTGATGCAGTGCCCCGATGATCTTGCGCGTCTCCTGATAGATGACCTCTGACCCCCAGTGAGGGTTGAGTCGTGTCAGGCGTTTGGCCAGCCGGTTGTGTTCTCTCACACAGAGCGTGTGCAGGACACACAGGGGCAGGATCTCATTCACCCGGCTGTCACCGGCCGTGAAGCACTCGACCCGTGCCGCCGGCTCCGAGCCGGGCTCCTGGAGACATGACGATGGCCGCACGGACACAAAGGGCAAACACGGCCGACCACCATTGATATATTCACCGTTCACAGCCAGCAGACCTTCAGCGCTGGACAGATTTCGTAGGCTTTTCTCCAGATCTGCCGAAGGGCCGTAGACGGTGGATGTGTCGATGAAGGACGTGACTGAATTCATCTGCTGTCGCTGGAGAGCGGGATGCGTGTCTGTCTGAACGTTAATGCAGGCGGGTGAAGAACGGAAAAACGGAAGACAGCTTTTATTGCCGGACATCTTATAATCCTTCAGAATCTGTGAAAGAGAAAAATAAATTACAGTATATTGTTTGCTCAGATTCTGTTAAACCTAAAAGCATTATTATAAATTCATGATATGTAAGTGTGAAGGCCGAACAATATCAGCCAAATCATCAAAATATTCATTTATAGAAATAGCACACCTAAAAATAAATGTCATTCATCCTCACTGATGTCAAATCATAATGCACAAGTCATATGAAGAGTTATTGGGAATATATTGAATATTCATGATTCAACTAAGAAACAAATGGTAAATATTGCATTATTTTAAAGTGCTTTCTAGTCTGCCAATTTTTGCAGAGATGCTTTCAAGCTGGTTTTTATATTAATATGAAAACAAAATTGGTGCAGAAACAATTTTCACTTAGAAACTGCTAGTAAATTTGACAAATAATTACAAAGAAATGACAAGCGACTTATTGAATGTGAAATATTCAAGTAGAAAGACTAAAACAGTATTGTCCCATAAAACATAATCCAAGATCTTTATTTATTTATTTATCTATTTATTTATTTTTACTGAAATGATGTTCATCTGATTAAAAATATGTTTAAGCCATCTTAGAGGAAAATACATAACTATAGAGATATTATATATATAAATAGCATTACAAACAAACACTTAAAAATGGGTTCACTTACAAGTGAAACAACTTTCACTCAGAAATTGCTAGTAAATTTCTCAAATAATTACAAAGAAATTAAAAATAACATTTAATTAAACATGAAACTTTGACATTTCAAGTAGAAATTTGTCATTTAAGTAGGAAGTAGGAAGACAGAAATATATATATATATATATATATAGTGTAGTATGGTTAAAATGATGTTCATCTGATTAAAAAACATTTTTAAGTAAAATCCATGAATATAGAGATATTATAGATAAATAGCATCATAAACAAACTGAAAAAATGGTGAGGATTTACTTTGAAAATATCTTCACTCAGAAATTGCCAGTAAATTTCACAAATAATTACAAAGAAATGACAAGTAAAACTTAATTTAACATGAAATTTAGAAATTTGAAGTAGACATGTTGAATTCGTATTTTCTTGTAAAACATACTAGTAATGTGTATTTAATTTACGACTTTGAAAAATAATGTTTACAGTACAATACGGTTAAAGTGATGTTCCTCTGACAGAAAAATGTTTTTAGCCATTTTAGAGTACAAAATATAAAGACATTATATAGGTATAGATAAATAGCATTATAAACATACACTGAAAAACATTTAGTGTAGGAGTTACTAGAAATAATTTTTACTTTAAATTGTTAGTTAATTTCATAATTAAATAACAGAGAAAGAGCAAATACGGTAACACACTGGATTGAATGTGAAATTTGAATTTTGAAGTGGAAAGACTGAAATAGTATGTATAGTAGTTATAAATAGTGTACCAACATTGCATGTATAACAAATGCATTGTTAAATTATTTAAATATTAACTTAAAATCTTGCGGGTGTGTGTTTGTGGGGGGTTGAAATAAACATTTGAGGTAAAATGGATATAGAGAATAAATATTATATTATAAATATATAAATTATTGAAAAAAACAAAACTCTAAAAATTGAGGAGAGCTTAAAGTAATTATTTTAGGTCAAAGTGATGACAGCCATGTATGTTTTAATTTTCTGTCCTCATTTAATGTTTCCATCCTCATTCACATACTGAATAGAGAACAGCAGCTAGGACTTTTCTGCAGTTTCTGTGTGCAATGCATGAAGAAAAAAACTCATACAGGTTGTAAATGATATGCGGGTACACATATATTAATTTGTGGCTGAACCATTCCTCCTTTGAATCTATTCATGTGCAAATTATCAATAAAAAACTAAATCGATGCAGGATGCTTCTGCATATGCATAAGTTTGGTGTGTTAAAGATCAATATTGAGCTGAAACTAAAAAGCAGTTTGACATGTAAATGAAGAGTTTCATTTACATGTCCATATTATATGCCTCGCCGTCTTGGATGTGTTGCTAATTTGCTCCCTATAAAGTGCACATGAACATAACATCCATTCTAGATCGTTTGCTTAGTGCATCATGATGCATCACCGCTGTAGCAAGTTTCTTCTGCTCACCAAAGCTGCATTTATTTGATCAAAAATACAGTAAAAATGTGAAATATTTTTACTATTTAAAATAACTGTTTTCTATGTGAAAATATTGTACAATAAATATTATTCCTGTGATTCAAAGCTGTATTTTCAGCATTATTACTCCAGTCTTCAGTGTCACATGATCTTCAGAAATCATTCTAATATGCTGATGTGCTGCTCAAGAAACATTTCTAATTATTATTAATGATGAAAACAGTTGTGCTGCTGAATATATTTGTGCAAACATTACATTTTATTTTTTGTGATTCTTTGATGAATAGACAGCTCAAAAGCAGCATTTATTGAAATAGATTTTATATTTGCAACTCTGTAACATTGTAATTTTGTAACATTAACATTTCTTTGTTTTCACTTTTAATCAATTGAATGCATTCTTGCTTATTACAATTATTAATTTCTTTCAAAAAAATCTTACTAACCCAAACTTTTGAACAGTATATGTATTCATACCATTGTTATTTTAGTATCAAGTACGAAAAAGTTTTTTTGCATGGTTTTAATTTCAGTTCCAGATTTAGTTATCTATAAAAATAATCTTGATTCATCTTCCCCATCCAATTAATCCCAGTGTATAACATCAAGTTCAGCTATTTCACGTAGACTTTCAATGAAACTCCATCAAGTCTCCTGAGTTTTGAAAGAACGACTTCTGAGCAAAAACTTGCAAGATTGATCACAGATCTTTTTGTTTGTCATTCAGAGGATGCTGAGAGCGGCCGGTCCAGCATGAAGCTGTGTGTATTAGTATGCAGTGTGCAGTATGCAGTATGCGGCTCAGGGTGGGCAGGAATAAAATGCTATTTTGTATATCTATGGAAGTGGCCTCGTCGCCTCTGGCTGGGGACAGTGAGATTACTTAAAAACCGGCACATTTTATGAGCATTTCCAGCCCCGAAGGATCCAGAGCCACCAACAAAAAGGTGCTGCCGTGACCCCCATTTTCAACGGCGTTTGAGGTTCGCTGGAGATAAAGAAGTAATCAATGCAATATATTTTCTTTTTAATTATAGGGCTCAGCCACGTTCCCGGATTCATCTTCGTGCTTCCGAACCAGCAGTCCTGACTCGAATATATTCCCACGTCTGACTCATCGCAGGCCCCATCAGACAAAGAGAGCGCGAGACAATGAGCTCGCCTCAGAGGAAACGTGTGGCATTTTATCTGTTTCAACTAAATGAACTTCTGTCAATTAAGTCGAAAAAAAGAGTGCTGTAACCTGCTCCTTGACACGGGGTGTCAAAGCCTGAGATAATTCTAATGAAATGTCTGGGGGAATGTCTTATCCAGTCAATAGCTGAAAACTAGCTGCCGGTGACTCACGTATGAAAATAGATGCTGCTCGTGATTAATAATACACAACAGCAGAGACAGAGCCTATGGAGAATAATGAATGAGACGCTCAATATGGCAATATAAGAGTGGAAGCCCCGCCCTCAAAATCAAAAGAGCCAATCACTGTACTGGTGAAGGTTCTAAAGAAAAGAAAAAGTTCTATTGCTCACTTCACATTTGGTTCCATTTAGAACCTTATAAGGTCCTGTTAGTTACACATCATCTGTATTGATTTAAGTTCTGTTTCCATGCCAAAATATTTCTTCAAGCATCAATAAATTCAAGTATTAACATAAAATATTAAATTATTTATAGACTAAAGAAGTTATTATAATGTAGAAATAAAGCTTACATGAAGCCGGAATAAAATAAAATTAAATAAGAATATTAGATGAAAAACTTGCCAACTATCTGAAATAAATATGTACTAAATGTTTTTAAAAAAAATGACAAAAGCACATAAAATTATTAAAACTTGAGCTAAAATTAAAATGTATAGAACCTAGGGATGGATATAAGTTTTATTTTAATGCCAAAGCATTCCTTTCAACATACTTGAATTAAATACTTAACATCAATAATTCAAATATTAGCCTAAAATATTATTTTGTTTACTTACATTTTAGAACCCTGTTATTATACTGTAAATTATTATATAAATAATATAAAATGAAATAAATAAAATATTAGATGAACAATTTAAATAAAACAAAATGCTAACTAACTGAAAAAAGTAAAAGAAATAGCAAAAACTAAAACTGAAATAAAAACAAAGCTATAAAACAATTTAAAATAATAATAATAAAAATGACAAAAAAACATGAAATTACTCATGTCAGATACAATGTCAGATTTTCTAATGTTCATCCAATCTCATTTTGTAAGTGACTTTTTAAAGATTTAAAGATGTTTTCTTTGGATTGTTTGATACTCAGAAGAAAATATCAGAACTATAACTTAATTTGTTTCCTGCTAAATTTGTCTCTAAACTCCTATTTTCTTTACTCAAATTTTCATCTCTACATTCATCCTATGTGTTCCCTTAAGGTGTAACAAAATTACTAAAACTAAACCTAAAATGAAAACTGAATATATAAAAATAAATGCCAATTCAAATATTAATACTATAACAGCATAGAAATGATCAAATAACACTGTCATTAACTTTTTAGCAAGATTTGAGCTACAGAAGCTAAATCTATAATCAATTTTATTTGTGAATTGATATGGGTGATTACTAGAGAGTTTGTTGCATGTCTGTAGTTGAAATGATGGGTATCTCGTATTTCGGGAAGCTACAGCTTTCTCAACGCTATCTGGCACGACTAAACGTGACTTTATAGCACTGGTGCGAGGTTACCTGCATTGGGAAGCAGGGCTCGGCGTTGCTGCAGGTGTGCAGACAGTCCCGTCCCGATGAGAAGGCACTTCGGCTGGAAACAGAGAGGCTTCAGTACTCTCTCAGCTGGGGAGATGAGCAGATGCTGAATGCTGGACCACCCTAAACCCAGACAGAACAAGTTCTTGAGGACAGAGGCTTACTGGGTCGGCTTACAATATACACATACATACATATGTGTCTGTGTGTGTGTGTGTACAGTATTCAGTAAGGGTTCATGAAAATATTATACTAAAAGAGCTTTTACAGCTAAAAAAAAAGAAAAGTCAATCAGATGACAAAAGGCATAGAGTAGATTGTGCGCAAAAGGTTTTACAGCAAAGCTTCATGCATCAAATATGGTAGTTTTTAGTTTTTTTACCCTGTAAAGCCTATCCTAACACTAACTATAGTAAAAAGAGTCTCATATCTTAATAATTTGATGCAGTTGTGCTTAAGCAAATAAAACACAAGGATTTGCAGTGGTGAATAAAATGAATGCATGAAACCGAGCCCTGATATGTTGTTGTTTTGTGTGTGTGGGCAGTCAGGGAAACCTCATTATACCCCTCCGCCAGTGTTTGTTTACCTGTTAAAGTGTCATTAAAACCACCATTAAAGCGCTATGCACCGAAATTAGACGGAAGTGTTTTTGCACTCTTGCACAATGTGAAATGTGACAATGTGAACATTTGTCACGGCGCTTCTTGCACTGAAGTGCTGCAGCCTTTGCCTCATAAAAAAAATAGTTTCAGTGAGGCACGATGGCAGCGACGCTCGTGTTTCTCTGCATTTGGGAAGAAGAGGTTGTGCATATTTAAAATAGCGCACAGCGTTGCATTTTTAATGCGATAATAGAGCAGGGAAAGGCCAATGTGTCACAGGTAGATGTGAGATCGAGCTCTTCTGAGGTGTTTAATATGCAACGTTTCTCAAGCTTATTTGGCAGATGTTCACAGAGTTTTTAATGTAAATCCACTGCTTATATATGAAGGATTTGAAAAAAAAAAAAAAAAAAAATTGCAATGCAAACAAGTATGCCATGATTTAATGGACTAAGTAAACAATCTCTCTCACTCAAAATCAGTCCATTCAGACCATTTCAACAGGGTTTCTGCAGGCTTTATGAAGATGCATTTAAGACTTTTTTTAAAACCTTAAAGGTGCCATAGAATGAAAAACTGTCTTTACCCTGGCATATTTAAATAATAACAGTTCTGTACATGGAAATGACATAGTGAGCCTCAAACACCATAGTTTTCTCCTTCATATGTAAATCTCGTGATTAAAAAAGAGCACTGAAAAACAGGCGAATCAGAACATAACACCAACTGTGACGCAACAGTCAGGATCACTACGCCCCTAACATTTGCATAAACCCGTCCTTGTTCTAAGCCGGCCGAACCATCAGAAGCTCTGCAGGTATTGTAAATAAACAAGCGCGGACAACAGCGAAAATAACACAATAAATGTTATGTTCCAGGCCGTGCAGGGGATGTGAAGTGCAGGGATGGGTTGGTGTCTGTATTCAGAAAGGCACAGAAAGCAAATAACGCGAGCCACTAAAGGGACATGGTTAGCTCCTTGCTAGCGGTAGCCTGTGACAGTACATAAGATTTCACTCTCAGTAAGGAGAGATGAGGATGATGGCGAATGACTTACAGATCCTGAGCACCACTGACAAGCATCTGATCTTGTGAAATGTGTGGTAAGTACTGTTGCTCCATAATGTAAACATAGTTTGTGTGATCGCGTCTCTTGAAAGTGAACTATAACGCGATCGATGGATCGTTCAAAAGCAGTTTCAATGTGTCGCATATTAATAACGGCTCCCTGATGCCCGCGTTTTATAATACAGTATAATTACCCGACGATATAACTGCGAGAGAAAGTATTTAAATATATATTTTCCTCCCTGTGCTTCCTTCTTGCTGATGAGCCGTACTGTGAAACAGCCAATCAGAGCAGAGCTCAACATTGAGCAGCACTGTGAAACAGCCAATCAGAGCAGAGCTCAACATTGAGCAGCACTGTGAAACAGCCAATCAGAGCAGAGCTCATTATTATTCATGACCCTGCCAAATAAGCCAATAACAGACCGTTTCATTCTAGGGAGAAATCCTATGGTTGTAAATGGACATGTAAAATCGTTTCTGGAGATTTTTTGCCCTTACCTAAGCCACATACCTTCTGTGTAGATATCAGAGAACAATTTAAAATACTGTATCAATGCATTCTATGGCACCTTTAAAGCAAAGATAATTTAAGGAAAAATTGAAGGAAACAAAATGTATCAATATTCTCTCTAAATGTAAATGTCTTATATTAACACTTCAAAGTTTGAAAATACAACTTCAATAGACCTCCATTACTTTTATAATTAATTTTACTAATAGACTGAACATCTCTGCTCCCATGACTATTTTTGTCTTGTTTATTAAATTAAAATATATTTACTTGAGAAGTCTTGTTTATGGTAAAATTGATCAAAACAAAGTGAGTTTATGATTAAAACAAGAACTAATATCTGCCAGGGGGTGAGAAAAATCCATTTAATTCAAAGGGAGAACAAGTAGAGTTTTTTCTGACCCCATTGACAGATATTTGTTCCGGTTTTAAGCATGAACTCACTTGATTTATTTATAATCCAAGACTTCATAATTTGCAACTCAAGTAACTGTATCTCAATTTAAGGATGTTTAGATGTTTATAGTGGAGTTGGCAATGCATACAACATTTAATGCCATAACTTTACAAATTTAAGAATTTCTGCTTCAATTTTAGACCTTTTTAGGCTTTAATTGTTTGAAAGGGTGAAGTAAGACTTTTAAAGACCAAGTAAAGAAAATAACATTTACTGTACTTTCTGATCACAAAAAAAAAAAAAAAAAAAAAGGTTCTCCCTCTCAAATAAGAAGTCCTATTTTATGAGAAACTGAATGAAGTGAGTTTATGATTAAAACAAAAACAAATATCTGCTAATAAACTGATAAATTCAATAGTTCAAAGTGAAAACAAGTTGATTTTTCAAACCCCATTGACAGATGTTTGTTCTTGTAAATAAATGTATCTTGATTTAAGAATGTTTAGATATTTGTACTGGGAAACAAAACAGAATTATACTGATGAAGATTATACTGATGTTTTTTTTTTTTTTTTTTTTTTTTTTTTTTTTTTTTTTTTTATGCCATGGCTTTATGAATTTAAGACTTTATGTTTCAATGTAAGGCCTTTTTAGGCCCTGATTTGTGGAAGAGCAAATTAAGGCTTGAAGATTTTTTAAGACCAAATAAAACATTAAGCAGTACGTCAATATGGTATCTGAATGTAAATGTCTTGTATTAAACTTCCAATAGATCTCCATTAGGAAGTCGTGGCCTAATGGTTAGAGAGTTGGACTCGTGATCCAAAGGTTGTGGGTTCGAGTCCCCGGCCGGCAGGGATTGTAGGCGGGGGGAGTGAATGTACAGCGCTCTCTCCACCCTCAATACCACGACTGAGGTGCCCTTGAGCAATGCACCGAACCCCCAACTGCTCCCCGGGCGCTGCAGCATGGCTGCCCACTGCTCCGGGTGTGTGTTCACGGTGTGTGTGTGTGTGCATTTTTTCACTACTCACTGCTGTGTGTGTGCACTTGGATGGGTTAAACGCAGAGCACCAATTTCGAGTATGGGTCACCATACTTGACAATACGTCACGACTTTACTTTTTTACTTTTTATTAGTTTTTCATTAATTTTACTAAAAAATGGCTTGAATAGCTCTGCTCCAAAACAATTTTACTGTACCTTCTGAAAAAAAAAAAAAATAATGTTTTCCATAGCAAATGTCTAAAGAGTCTTAAATCAAGATACATTTATTTGACAACCAAAATTACATTAAATAAGAAGCCTTATTTTATGAGAAACTGATGTAAATGAAGTGATTTTATAATTAAATCAAGAACAAATATCTGCCAATAAATTCAAACAGAAAACAAGTTGATTTCTGAACCAGATGACAGACGTTTATTCTTATTTTAAGCATGAACTCACTTAATTTTGTTTAATTTAACAGAAAACAAGACTTCATATCTTCATTTTGCTTCTCAAGTAAATGTATCTTGATTTAAGGATTTTTAGAGATTTGTACTGGAAAACAGAACAGAAATATTGAGAATATATTAATTTTTAGCACTGCATGCAGCATTCAATGCCACGACTGTATGAATATAAGACTGTCTGTTCTGATTTAAAACCTTTTTAGGAATTAATTTGTTGAAGGGGCGAAACAAGACTTTTTAAGACATGAGCTCATTAACATATGAGCGCAATCATTTGCATATCATTTCATTCCAGTTGCATTGAGTAACTCCTCCCCACAGTGAATCGTTTTGTTTTGCGCATCAGTTCAGTCTGTCAGTCTGTCTTTCATGAATTGTGAGGATATTTTTGTGCAGCTCACCAGAGGAAGTTGGAAGCCTCTGTATTGGCGTCCGGCGTTCCAGCCTTTGGGTTGGTTTTCTCCATCCTCGTACTCTGCCGGAAGCCATCTGGCCAAGCCGGTGTTGGCTGCTCCCCAAAGCGGGTTCTTCCTAAAAACACAGTATGAATGCATGTGACCCAAAATATCTCATGACATTGCATTTTTAAAGAATATAATGGAACAACTGCTGTGATAAGAGCCTACAGGTCATGCATCACTGCAATTAATATTCTCACATTATTTGCAACAATGCATTGTCCTTCATTGGTCTGTAATTCTACACTGAATGGTCTCAAAATTTACAGGACCTGACTGCTAATGGTATTGCATACTGTATATTTCATTTTCTGGCTCAATGCAATGCATAAAATCTCTCACTAACCGAACATAAATACATATTCTCATTCTTTAAATGTTTTTGTCTATGCATTTTGGTTTTGAACTAGAATAACAAACACTTTCGGTCTAGGAACTGCTTAGTTGCCCTAACATTATTTGGCAAATCATAACATCACGCATGATATGTGAATTTTAGAGGTTTTTCACCAGATTTTTATGCACTTCAATTATTTAGTCAAATGTAGTACAAATATTCAATTTGGCCTCATAAAAACTGCATGTACAACTAGACTTTTACACTTTCTGAAGAAAATATGAGTGATTTTTGCCAGTGCAAAACTCAACACCACAGTCAAGTAAATCATTTATATAGTGCTTTATACAATACAGATTGTTTCAAAGCAGCTTCATGGTTACAAAATAGGAAAATAACAGTGTCAATGTTGTAAAATGAATCAATTATGAAACAAATTGAATTTCAGCTGTAAAGAAGATAAATTAAGTAAAAATGAAAAAATATGATATTTAAAAAAATAATAATAATAATTTTGCAATAATTTGCAAAATAAAAGCAAATTGAAATAAAGCACTAGCTAAAATGTATTAAATCATTTTAAAAAAAGCTAAATTATAATAAATATTAAAAAAAAAAAAAAAAAAAAAGCAAGTCAACATAAAACGCTAAAAATGAATTGAATCAAAAAATGTAAAATTAAAATATTTTTAAATAAAAACTGTCAAAATTGAACACTAACTGAAATCATAAGAATGTAAAATTGGAAGAAACAAACCCCCACTAAGGATTATTAGGGTGTTTTCTTATGATCTCAAGTCAAAAAAAAAAAAAAAAAAAAGTTATTAAATGCTAGCATATGAAAAGCAGTGATAGTGTTTGTCGAGCTCCAATGATAATTTGGAGAAATGTTTAAAATAGTATTAGATGTATGTCACACCACACTCAACTACTCATAAAAGATAGATTTAATCAGAACTAATGATGTTTTTGCATTAAAATATATAATTTGATGCATCAGAACTGGACGGACATGGTACATTTCCTCCCGCAAATGTAAAATTAATGCTATAAATCTTGCTAACCGAGCCAGTGTGGAGAACCGAGATTAATTTCCCCAAGACCAAATCAATCATATGCATCATAAAGGAAAAGATAAGGAAAATACATATCTTTAGTTCTAATTTAAATCTGTTTATAGGACTGCAGACAGCTCTATCAGCTCAATGCAAATGAATCCACACTGCAGAAAAAAAAAATCTTACTTGGTATCTTTGTCTTGTTTTGCAGTACAAATATCCAAACATTCTTAAATTATTATATATTTACCTGAGATGGGAAAGTACTTAAGGTATTGAGTCTTATTTTCTGAAAAATATATCAAAATGAAGTACATTTGTGCTTCAAAAATAAAAAAAATATATATCTGCCAATGGGGTCAGAAAAATAAACTTAATTCAAAATGAAAAGTTTTTCAGAAAACTACTGGCTTTACTGTTACATTTACGCATTTAGCAGACACTTTTATCCAAAGCGACTTACATTGCATTCAAGTTACAGTTTTTACATTTTATCAGCTCTTGCTTTCCCTGGGAATTGAACCCATGACCTTGGCGTTGCTAGCACCATGCTCTACTATTTGAGCTATCTTGATTGTATCAGAAAACAAGATTTAATATAGGAAAACAAGCCAAAAATACTGAAAATGCAAACAAACAAAAAAATATATATATACAGTGCCCTCCATAAGTACTGGAACAGTAAAGACAAAATTGCTCTGTTGGCTGTAGAGTCAAGACATTTGCAAATATGATTAAAAGATGAATATGAGACAAAACTACAGAATGTCACATTTTATTATTAGCCGTTTCAACACATATATGTTTTACCAAATAAAAAGAACAGCACTTTTAGAGTTCATCCCACTCATTGATGTGAGCATAAGTATTGGGACAGTTGAACATAAGGCAGATATATAAGATTAAAAGCTATTATTTAGTTGCAGATCCCTTGCGCACAATCACAGCAGTGAGTCTGTGACCCATAGACATCACCAGACTCTTGGTCTCATCCTTTGAAATGCTTTTCCCAGCCTTTAATGCAGCCAATTCCAATTGTTGCTTGTTTTGGGGAGTTTCTGCCTTTACTCTCCTCTCCAGCTGGTGAAATTCATGTTCAATCAGATTTATATCTGGAGATTGACTTGGGCAATCTAAGACTTTCCATTTCTTTGCCCTTATAAATTCCTTGACTGAACTGGCAGGGTGTTTTGGGTCATTGTCCTGATGCAATATGAAGCACTTCCCAATGAATCTGGTGGTATTTTCTTGAATATTGGTAGGCAAGATGGTTTTGTACCCTTCCAAATTCATTCTGCTACTGTCATCACACATTAAGTCATCAGTAAAGTTGAGAGGGCCTGTTCCAGAGACAGCCATGCATGCCCTTGCCATGACACCACCTCCACCATGCTTTACAGATGAGGCTGTATGCTTGGGATCATTTGCAGTTCCCTTTTTTTCTCCACATTTTTGCTTTCCCATCACTTAGATAAAGGTTCATCTTGGTCTCATCGGTCCATAGACAGTTCCAAAACTCTTCTGGCTCACCTTTGTGCTTTTTTTGCAAACTCTAATCTTGCCTTTCTATTTTTGGTGTTGGTCAGAGGTTTGCATCTTGCTGTGTAGCATCTGTAATTCTGTGTCAAAGTCTCCTGAGGACAGTAGATTGTCAGAGCATCACCCCAGCTTTCTGGAAGTTGTTGGTGATTTTACAGATATGTCTTTTAGGATTCATTTTCACAGCTTTTATGATTTGTCTGTCATCAACTACTGTTGTTTTCTCAGCTGATCAGGTAGTTGTTGGTTGCTGGTGTCGCTGGTGGTTTCCAAATTCTTGATTTCTCCATGCCCTTTGTTTTTGCTAGAGCTATAATTGACTTCCTATTTTCGTTTAGCATCCAAATTGCTTGCTTTTCTCTCAAAGTCAGCTCCCTCATCTTCATCCTGGTTTGTGTGTGTCATCATCGTCATCATGTATTCAACATTCAGAATACATGAATTAATGCAACAGGACACAGCTGATCACTTAGAAAGACCTGTGAGGCAACGGTTCCAATACTTATGCTCACATCAGATAGAGGGATGAAACTCTAAAAGTGCTGAACTTCTTAGCTGGTAAAACATCTATGTGTTGAATCACCCAATAATAAAATGTGACATTCTGTAGTTTTGTCTCATATTCATCTTTTAATCGTATTTGTAAATGTATCGACTCCACAGCCAACAGAGCAATTTTGTCTTTACTGTTCCAATACTTATGGAGGGCACTGTACATATATAACATATAATATTAAGTCTTTTTTCTGAAAATATACATCAAAATTAAGTGAAATTATTATTAAATTGATGCATAAAACAACAAAAAATATCTGCCAATGGGGCAGAAAAAAACAAACTTAATTCAAATGGAAAACAACATTATTTTTCTGACACTATACAAAGATATTTTTCTTGTTTTATGCTTAAACTCATATTTTTTTCAGAAAACAAGGCATGCAATATAATATCTCATATAATCTCATAATATATGACAAAAATACTGATCAGGAACATTTTTTTTTTACAGTGCAAATCCCGCATTGCAGTTGTAGCAGATGAAAGCAAGCAGGTTCGGTGACATCTTTAATGACCCGTGTGAGAGGGCATGAATATTTAAGGTTTAAACGTTATTTGTATACTGTTTAGTGATATTCTCATCTGGTCGAAGCTCTGACCTGCAGATCATCTTACATTTACATTTATTCATTTAGCTGACGCTTTTATCCAAAGCGACTTACAATTGCTATATATGTCAGAGGTCGCACGCCTCTGGAGCAACTAGGGGTTAAGTGTCTTGCTCAGGGACACATTGGTGTCTCACAGTGGATTCGAACCCGGGTCTTTCACACCAAAGGCATGTGTCTTATCCACTGCGCCAGCACCACCCTTGCATGCATCTTATCATATCAACCTGATCATCTCTACAAAAGGCCGCGGAGTTGTTAACTGAGGTTCTGATTTCTGTGCTCTCAAACTGCAAGACGTGCCTCCCGCTGCATTATGGATGAATTATTAAGATGGGAGTCAGATACCTGTTATTGCAGACTCCAGAAATGCTGCGGTATTTTCCATCTTTGGCGCAGGTGGTGGGATGGAGAGTGCGAGGGCATCCAGACAGGCTTGCTATCCGCTCCACTGCCTTCATGGAAAGGAGCTCTGGTAAAGGAGTTAATGTGTTTACGAATGCAACTCAAACACTGAAGGGTAAACAGTCCGTTGAGGTTCGTGTGGATGCAGCATCATTGATTAAATCTGACATTTAAAGCACTTCCGAGATGATGCTTCTGCATTATTCCACAGTTATAGAGCTGAATCTCTAGTACATGCCGCGCAAAATAACACACTAATACCCCGCAGCGGCCACATGAAGTGTTTAGACTCTTAAAAAATGTCATTGCATTAGATCAAGTGCCATCAGTGCTCAAGAGATTTTATGAAACTGATAATTCATGCAAAAATGAAAATTTGCTGTTAATTTACTCACCTTCAGGTCAGATGTAGGTGATTTTTTTATCTTCAGTCAAACAGTAAAAAAGATTTTTAGCTCAAACCGTGGTCCTTGGTGATTCATAAAATGCAAATCAGCAGCTTCCAGCACTTTGAGAGTCAAATAAAGCATATCAGGCAACACTAAACCAATACCCGTGACTTCTGATGATATATTGAGGTCTTATGAAGCGAAACGATCGGTCTGTGCAAGAAACTGAACATTATTACCTGTAATCCAGAGTGACAAGTAAACGGTTCAGTTTGTGAACGATTCATTATTTTGAACCAATGAACCTGAGCAAACAGTTTGACTCGGACCGGAGACCGATGAACCGCTGATATGAGCATGCATGAACCCAGCATTGGATAGACGGGAGAAATGAAAGATTTTATGGTTTCTCATTGTTTATGTAAAAAGATGAGCTATTGAAGAGGAGTTTATTCACTCTATATGCTTTAGACATGTAAATGATCCACATTTCACATTATTATTGGGTGCTTTAATAATAACATTGCGTATAGGTTACATCATTTCTTGATTATGTTAAATTAACTAGTAAATTGAATCAGTTCATAGAAACAAACTGTCCAAAAGAATCAGTTTGTGGAAAAGAATCAGATTTCTCAGTTTGTCAGAGGCAATAGTGTTGTAATTAATATTCCGTTGTTTGCACAGACCGATCGTTTCGCTTCATAAGACCTTAATATATTGTCAGGAGCCACAGGTATTAATCATGCAGCCGCTGGCTTGCATATTACGAATCACCAAGAACCATGGTTTCAACCAAAAATCTTCTTTACTGTTCCACTCTAGAAACAAAGTCATTTCCATCTTGTATGGCCTAAAGTTGAGAAAACTTGGAGCAAATTTTAATTTTTGGGTGAACTGTCCCTTTAACTTCTTTTTTTAAGATAATCTAATGCAATAACATTCAGACACTTACCTTTGGGGTCAAGCCAAGGTACATATAAGAGCCTCACCTGACACAGCCAGTGATCTTTTATGTCTCCTGCTCGCTTTCTCCTTTAAAAGCCCTAAAGTCACGTGAAAGATCTCTACTGATTTGGAGATGTGCTGTGTTTCTGATGCCGGCCGTCTGGAGGGTGTGTACATGTGTAAAGGCTGAGGATCAAACCTGCAACTCAGAGAAAAAGAGGGAAATACTGTCCCTACTGTCTTTATTAGGAGATCAAATGATTATAGAAGATACAAAATTATTATAGACTGTTTTTTTACTCTTGTGAAGTTTGATTCAGTGCAGCATTGACCATCTGAAGACGCTCTTGGAAGGACGATATAATCAAGTGCCCAATGGATGGGCAAGACGTCATAGGCGGGTGACGTCACCGACCGGGAAGCATAAAAGCATATGCGGTGGAGCCGGAATTTGCTTCTAGGAATGAAGCGACTCCTCGCAGGAATGCAGGAAGTATGGCTTAGAGACGCAGCGTCTCGTTCCCTTCAGGAACCAGGTTTGCATACGTAACCCGAGACATTCCCTTCCAGGAACTCGAGCTGCATCGAAAGCGCTACGGTAACGAGATGCCCACGCCACCAGACTTCCAAGTACCTGCCCTGTGTGTATCACTAGGAGCACAGCGAGGGCGAAAGAACAGAAGAGCCCGGAGGGGCCCTAAGAAAAGCATCCGCAATCCACTGACTAAGGGTCTGCTTAGAAGCAGGCAGAGCCCGCTTGGCACATACAATTAAGCTTCTGGTCGGGCTCCACAAAGGGAGGAGGACTGAAGGCCTGCAGCACGACAGGCCGTGGTATAGAAGAGGGGACCTAGGAAATAACCCGCTCGAGGGTAGAGAAACGCTTTGGCCAGACCAGGGGCAAAGACGAGATAAGAAGGGGCCACGAAGGGTAGATATCGCCAAAAGGAAGGAAGTCTCAAAGTGAGAATGCGATCAAAAATCTCTTAAATGGGTTCGAATGGAGGAAGATGGTCTCAGCAACCTCGGATGAGAGACCAAAAATTATAGGTTGTGCCTCCTCAGAGGCCACACCCACAGCTTCCACAACTCCGGGCGGGGGTGAAGGATAGTGCCCCCCGCCTGTGAGAGGAGATCTCTCCTGACGGGAATCTCCCACGGAGAGCCGTCGAGGAGAGAAATCAGGTCCGAGAACCATCCTCGGCCCGGCCAGAACGGTGCTACCAAAAGTAGGCTGACCTCGTCCTGGCGCACTCTCGCCAGAACTCCCGGGAGCAGAGTGATCGGGGGAAAAGCGTACAGACGAAGCCTCGGCCAGGTCTGTACCATAGCGTCCAGTTCCAGAGGAGCTGGAGGAACTAGAGAGAACCAGAGGGGACATTGCGCTGACTCTCGAATCGCCAAGAGGTCCACCTGAGCCTGGCCAAAAACTCTCCATATCTGCTTCACCACCTCAGGGTGAAGCATCCATTCCCCGGGCCTCGGCCCCTGCCTCGACAGGATGTCTGCTCCCACATTGAGATACCCAGGGATATAGATGGCTCTCAGCGAGCAGAGTTTGCCCTGGGACCACACAAGGATCTGGTGTGCCAAATTGTATAAGGGGCGCGAACGCAGACCTCCCTGGTTGTTGATGTAAGAGACCACTGCTGTGCTGTGCTGTGCAACAACACATGGTGATCTCTTAGGTCTTAGAGAAAGTGCTTGAGAGCACAAAACCCGGCCAACATTTCCAAACAATTGATATGCCACGTAAGATGGTGACGGCTCCACAGACCGTGGGCAGGGTGGCCACTAATGACCGCTCCCCAATCGGTGAGGGATGCGTCTGTCGCTACCATTACGCGGCGACAAGGAGCTCCCAGCACCGGGCCCTGAGACAAGAACCAAGCTTAGCTCCACATGTCTAAGGCACGTAGGCATCGCCGCGTGACCTTGATCATGCGAAGCAGGTTTCCCCTCGGGGAGAACCCCTTGGTCTTGAGCCACGACTGTAGGAGTCTCATGTACAGCAGGCCAAAACGTATCACGTTGGACGCAGCTGCCATGAGCCCCAGCAGTTTCTGAAACTGCTCGACAGTGAGTGACTGGCCCTCTTTCACTCTCTTGACTGAGGTGAGGATCGACTCGATCCGAGCAGGAGACATACGTGCCTGCATCGTGGTCGAATCCCACACCACGCCTAGATAAGTGGTTCTCTATAGTGGAGAAAGCACACTTTCTTGGCGTTCAGTCTCAACCCCTTCATGTGCGCAAGAACGACATCTCTATGCTGAATCGCCACCTGCTCTGATCGAGCTAGAATCAACCAATCGTTGATGTAAAAGTGCAGGGTGAGAGTGCAAGGCCAACGGGAAGACGCGATATTGGTAAGCTTTGCCCCCAAAAGCAAACCTCAGGGACTTCCCATGAGAGGGAAGGATGGAGACGTGAAATATGCGTCCTTAGATCTATCGTGACAAACCAGTCCTCGGACTTGGCCTTAGACACGACTGATGAGTGTAAGCACCCTGAACTTCAGTCACATGACTGAGTGGTTCAACTGACGCAGATCTACCATCCTTCTTTGGAACAATGAAGTACCGGCTGTAGAACCCGGACTCTCTTCCGTGAGGAGGGACCACCTCGATGGCCTCCTTCCTCAAGAGAGTGTCTACTTCCTGTTCCATGATCAGAGCCTGCTCGGGGCACACGCCCCGTTGAAAGGCAGCGGCAGAGCGCCGAACTGAATACAAAGGCCTCTCTCTACAGTACGCAGGACCCAATGAGATCCATTTGGCAGTAGTTTCCACGCTGCCTAAATGGTCTACTAAGGGAACCAGTCTTTCGAGACTGGCCTCTGATGTACCCAGAGCTGCTGGCTCGGTGCCCTGAAGGACCGCAGAGGGGTCTGCCCTCGTAAACCCTGGGCCACGCCCGTAGGGCTTCTTGGCCGAGGACTCCTTAGACTTAAGAACGGTCCGCAGATCCGGCTTAGCCTTAGAGGTCCCCGACCCAGAGCGTTTGCCACCACGGCCCCACCTCGGTGGGGTGCGAGTAGCCATGCTCTGTTTTGTGGCTCTCTGAAGAGGGGCTGGCACGCGGCGAGGGCTGCTCCCGTCCAGCAGCCCCCTGATCTAGAGATAGGCGAGGGAGAAACCGCTGAAACGCCACCGCCTGTATACAGGCCTCTTGGTACCTGTCGACGACGGAATTGACGGCGTCGCTGAACAGGCCAGAAGGCGCAAGCGGGGCGTCCATGAGGAAGACCCTATCTTCTCCATGTCAGATGCCGGCTCCACCGTAAGTGCTTTTATGCTTCCCGGTGGATGACGTCACCCGCCTATGACGTCTCGCCCATCCATTGGACAGATTACACTCCGGTTCAGAGCGCGTTCCCCTAGCGCTTTCGACGCAGCTCGAGTTCCTGGAAGGGAACAAACTTGGAAGTTTTTAGAATTGCGTGAAAAAACAATATGTCCAGTTATAGACAGGCTCTAAAAGCTGCAAGGGCAGAGCATATCCACAAACTCATAGATAATAACCAAAACAATCCAAGGTTGTTATTTAGCACAGTGGCTAGATTAACAAATAACCAGACGCCACCCGATCTAAATATTCCCTCACAGTTTAATAGTAATGACTTTATGAATTTCTTTGCTGATAAAATAGATAACATCAGAAATACAATATCAAATGTAGATTCTACTGCGTCTAGTATTTCAGCTTCATTCATCGCACCCAAAGAAAACTGCAGTGCTTTACAACTATAGGACAGGAAGAGCTTATAAACTTATCAGTGCATCTAAACCAACAACATGTTTATTAGATCCTGTACCCACTAAATTACTGAAAGAGTTGTTACCTGTAGCAGAATAACCACTTCTCAATATTATTAACTCATCGTTATCTTCAGGTCACGTCCCAAAACCATTCAAGCTGGCGGTTATTAAGCCTCTTAATAAGAAACCACAACTAGATTCTAATGACCTGGCAAATTACAGACCAGAGGTGGGTAGTAACGAGTTACATTTACTTCGTTACATTTACTTGAGTAAATTTTTTGGGTAACTAATACTTTTAGAGTATATTTTAAAATGGGTACTTTTACTCTTACTCAAGTATATTTTTAGAGAAAAAACGGTACTTTTACTTCGTTACTGTGGGCGACTCTCCTCTCGTTACTGTATCTTAATGCAACAAGTTAAAAATGCTTCGGTTTATTCCAAACGCGCCATCTGCTTTTCTCTGGGCAATGAACAATGCCCATTCACAAATGATTCATTCTTTTGAGTCGATTCTGTTTAAAGGCTTTATCAAACCAGTTGGCAAACCAGTGAATCGGTTCGCAAATCAGTTTGAATGATTCGTTCAGTTCCCTGCCGCACGCGCTGAGTCTCTGAAGCAGTTCTCACTCAGATAACAGAGTTTAAGAACATCAAGAGCGCTGAAGACGTGGCTTTGGATCTACAGTCAGTTGAAAGCAAATCTGCAAAGGCTTGTGTGCTAGAGCTATATGAAGATCTTTTATTAGATGAACACCGCGTGTGCGGTCTACTGTTCCACAGGTATAGGCCACGATACCACTATGACATTACCAGTTTGTTGTACATGTACCTTACATTAAATACAATGTATCATTTATACATTAAATAAGCTGTCACAGAGTATGAAATGAACACCCGCGGAACCCGCGTTAGCTCTGCACAGCGGCGCGCGGCCTGTTCTAGACACAATAGTAATATTTTTACAATATTTATGCTTGCAAAAATATAGGCTACATTTCTTTACATTTTGCAGAACAGAAGATCCGTCAAGATGCATTTGTTTTATGTTCAGAGCAGTCATGTGAGGCGTTTTCAGAGGTTTCAGTGTCAGAGGTTATAGGATAATACATAATTAATTTACTTTAAAATATAATTTAATTCAGTGATGCAAATCAGAATTGTCATCAGCTGTTACGCCAGTTTTCGGAGTCATATGACCCTTCAGAAGTTATTAATATATATCGATTTATTACCAGTCTTGGAAACAGTTTTGCTGCTTAATATTTTTTGGAACCTGTAACATTTTGTTCAGTATTCTTTGATGAATAGAAAGCTAAAAAGAGCAGCACTGATAATAAATCAACATGATTTCTGAAGTATTATGTGACTCTGAAGACTGGGGTAAAGGTTGATGAAAATTATTATTTGCATCACTGAAATAAATTACATTAAAATATATATTTTGAACAGCAGTGTGTGTACATAAATGTAATCTATATATCTAAATAAAAATAGACTATATTCAGTACCTATATGATCCAAAGTAACTACCTACTTGAGTAGATTTTTTTTTTATCCGATACTTTTTCACTCTTACTCAAGTAACTATTCAAACTATTACTTTTACTTGAGTAAAAGTTTCTAGAAGTACTTTTGAGTACAGTTTTTGGGTACTCTACCCACCTCTGGAGGTCACTCACCTGGACTCCAGACAATTCAAGGTTCAACTTCAGTTAAGTATTCAACCATTTAAGAAAGACTAGTCTACTGCACAAACCCTAGCACAGGTTCGGCACACCAAATATTAAACTGAATATTGAGACACCTGCCAATTACCTGAATTAAAAACACCTACAAATAACCCACCACTTCTATTAAACAGTTCACAGGAGGGCAGTCTTTAAAAGGTTATTTTCCTACCAAGGAGGAACCTTTCCTTCTGGAAAGAGAATATGTACAGTAGGACTACCAGTTTCCTACAGCACACTCAAATCAAAATTGGAGAAAAACACAAAACCAGAAACAGTTTTTCAACCCCATTTATTGAAAACCAGCTAAAGTTTTCGGTCGCTCTTGAACCATTACAGGACTGAGTGATGCCTTCCCTTCCCACTGAACACCTAGAAAAAGCAGACAGTTAAGTGGAGCACTTGAGTGTCAAATAAGCTTAAGTCAGCAGCCTACCTCCAAAAGGAGCAGCAGGAATTCCACCATCAGGACCACATGTTGAGTCACAGCAACCACAAGCCTGGTGGCTCCCATCAGCACCAAACCACCTGCAACGAGAAAAATCAGACACGGCACCTTCAACTGGTTCTTAAGCAGCATGAACATACCCATTGGCAAAGGAACAGGATTTGTGGAGAGCGTCACTGGGTGCAGAAGCAAGAGTGGCCTTCAGAACACACGTTATGTAGATCTGCAAGAGACACCACAGGTAAGAGATCACAAACCCAGAGCAGACGGAAGAGTAAAGCAAATTCATACAACACTCAGTACATACAGAAGGACTGGATGGCTCCTGGAACATGAAGGCCTCCAGCTGGAACTGGATCTTGTCTTTCTGGGTTTGAGGCATGAAACGAGAGCTGGAAGTCGTGACCTTACCATCCACAAGGCACCTGATGATTAAAAAAAAACCTCAATGTCAACTGCAGCATCTACCTTACCCTAATTCTCAGTGAAAGTGGTTACAAGGAGCAAGCTCAATCAACTGGCGATTTGGGTAGCATCTGGTGACATGAACACACCCATGATTCTCAATGAAGGAATATCTCGGAAGGGTGGTCACATCAGGTTCTTGAGTGGCCACACAGTGGTCCACAAACACACGCAGTGGGACGTGGTTGTACACCTTCACAGACGCCTCAATATTAATAATGTCACCCAGGAAATAAGTGTGTGAGGGCCTCTCATAGGACCAGTCATCTGCGAGGAGGAAGAACAGTTTAGGCACAGCCTCATTCAGAAGGCAGAAGGTCTAAAGAAACTGCACCAACCCATCATGAGCTTCAGGGAGAACAGCAAGACTTCCTCGCCAACCTCCGTTGAAGCATAAGGGACCCAAGTTGGCCTCAAGGCATTACCGCTCACAGTATGAAACCTGCAGTTCAAGGAGGAACCAAACAAATGGTCTTCGAGTTACACCACCACAAGCAGCAAGGCCACATGTCACAAAAGGTCACTTACCTTTGGTAGTGGCATTGGACACCGACAACTGCACCATCTGCACGAGTAATCGGAGTGCCAGCGAGTGCCTCAGGTGTGTAGGTAAGAGCAAAGGTGTAGACAAGCTCATCCTCGGTCATCTGTAAGAGACTGAATGCATTACCAAGAGGATTCGCAAAAATAATTACAAAAGGTGTCTTAGCAAGTCGCACCATAAAAATCACTTGGTTCACCTGAGTGAACAGTTCCACTAAAGAACAGAACTGTCCCATGGATGTTAGAGGTTCAGGGAACCATTGATACCAAAGAACCTTTGATTTAGTAGTGTGCAGCATAATATAGTAAGATTTACCATTAGCACACTGTTGCAGTCCTGCAGTTCATACTCAAAATAGAGCACCCTGGAGCCAGGGACCCAACCGACAACAGGACATCCTCCCAAAGTCAGACCAGATGGCTGGATCAGCTGACCATTGCTAAACAAGTCCTGCTGTACCTCCACATGAACCAGATTCTCACCGCATTGAATAGCTACACTACTGGGAGTCACAGGTTGCCTCAACTGGAAGTCCACCGCCACCTCGCTCTGCACCTCTGGAACAATGGGAAACCTCCAGTCCAAAGGCTTGACTGGACCCTGCAACACCTGCTTCTCCTGAAGACCAAGAGGCTCTTGTGCAAATCCTCTGGAGTCAAGATCCTGAAACTGAGAAGCCTTTTGCAAAGGGTTCCAGAACCCTTGAGAAGAAAGAGCAGGACCTCTGGAAACTTGATCAGATTGCGGCTTCGTGCTGCTTGGACTTTGATTGTATCTCAAACTTCCCCATGCATTCTTCAGATCAAATGCCACAATCACAACCAGCACTAACACACCATGGAAAAGACCCATCCTGACAAGCATTCAAACGATACCACAATAATGCTTGTCTTTGCCATTAAGTACAGCTTTGAATTTAGGTGGCTCCTCCCCTTTCAGCTTAATTGCTTGCCTTTGATTCTCCTCTGGACCTGTAGAGTTTATGCATTAGCAAATGAGAACGTTCTAAACAAGAGTCATTAGCCAATAGAAAGCTTGATATGGATCTGAGGGTTTCATCTACACTCATTCACAATTTTCACAAGATCACACAAATAATAGAGATTTTTCTCTTTTTAAGAGTTTTAGTTTATTATAAGAACAGCTCTGGAAAAATTTAGCATTACATCACTTGCTCACCAATGGACAGAGGTGGGTAGTAACGAGTTACATTTACTTGAGTACATTTTTTGGGTAACTAATACTTTTAGAGTATATTTTAAAATGGGTACTTTTACTCTTACTCAAGTATAGTTTTACAGAAAAAACTGTACTTTTACTTCGTTTCTGTGGGCGACTCTCCTCTCGTTACTGTATCTTAATGCAATACAAGTTAAAAATGCTTCGGTTTATTCCAAACGCGCCGTCTACTTTTCTCTGGGCAATGAATGATGCCCATTCGCAAATGATTCATTCTTTTGAGTCGATTCTGTTTAAAGGCTTTATCAAACCAGTTGGCAAACCAGTGAATCGGTTCGCGAATCAGTTTGAATGATTCGTTCAGTTCCCTGCCGCACGCGCTGAGTCTCTGAAGTGGTTCTCACTCAGATAACAGAGAGTTTAAGAACATCAAGAGCGCTGAAGACGTGGCTTTGGATCTACAGTCAGTTGAAAGCAAATCTGCAAAGGCTTGTTTGCTAGAGCTATATGAAGATCTTTTATTAGATGAACACCGCGTGTGCTGTCTACTGTTCCACAGGTATAGGCCACGATACCACTATGGCATTACCAGTTTGTTGTACATGTACCTTACATTAAATACAATGTATAATTTGTACATTAAATAAGCTGTCACAGAGTATGAAATGAACACCCGCGGAACCCGCGTTAGCCCTGCGCAGCGGCGCATGGCCTGTTCTAGACACAATTAATATTAATATTTTTACAATATTTACGCTTGCAAAAATATAGGCTACATTTGTTTACATTTTGCAGAACAGAAGATCCGTCAATATGCATTTGTTTCGTTATGTTCAGAGCAGTCATGTGAGGCGTTTTCAGAGGTTTCAGTGTCAGAGGTTATAGGATAATACATAATTAATTTACTTTAAAATATAATTTAATTCAGTGATGCAAATCAGAATTTTCATCAGCTGTTACTCCAGTTTTCGGAGTCATATGATCCTTCAGAAATCATTATAATATATCGATTTATTACCAGTGTTGGAAACAGTTTTGCTGCTTAATATTTTTTGGAACCTGTAACATTTTGTTCAGTATTCTTTGATGAATAGAAAGCTAAAAAGAGCAGCACTGATAATAAATCAACATGATTTCTGAAGGATTATGTGACTCTGAAGACTGGGGTAAAGGCTGATGAAAATTCTGATTTGCATCACTGAAATAAATTACATTAAAAAAAAAAGATAAAAAAAAGAAAATGTAATCTACACTCACCTAAAGGATTATTAGGAACACCTGTTCAATTTCTCATTAATGCAATTATCTAATCAACCAATCACATGGCAGTTGCTTCAATGCATTTAGGGGTGTGGTCCTGGTCAAGACAATCTCCTGAACTCCAAACTGAATGTCAGAATGGGAAAGAAAGGTGATTTAAGCAATTTTGAGCGTGGCATGGTTGTTGGTGCCAGACGGGCCGGTCTGAGTATTTCACAATCTGCTCAGTTACTGGGATTTTCACGCATAACCATTTCTAGGGTTTACAAAGAATGGTGTGAAAAGGGAAAAACATCCAGTATGCGGCAGTCCTGTGGGCGAAAATGCCTTGTTGATGCTAGAGGTCAGAGGAGAATGGGCCGACTGATTCAAGCTGATAGAAGAGCAACTTTGACTGAAATAACCACTCGTTACAACCGAGGTATGCAGCAAAGCATTTGTGAAGCCACAACACGCACAACCTTGAGGCGGATGGGCTACAACAGCAGAAGACCCCACCGGGTACCACTCATCTCCACTACAAATAGGAAAAAGAGGCTACAATTTGCACGAGCTCACCAAAATTTGACGGTTGAAGAATGGAAAAATGTTGCCTGGTCTGATGAGTCTCGAATTTGGCGTAAACAGAATGAGAACATGGATCCATCATGCCTTGTTACCACTGTGCAGGCTGGTGGTGTAATGGTGTGGGGGATGTTTTCTTGGCACACTTTAGGCCCCTTAGTGCCAATTGGGCATCGTTTAAATGCCACGGCCTACCTGAGCATTGTTTCTGACCATGTCCATCCCTTTATGACCACCATGTACCCATCCTCTGATGGCTACTTCCAGCAGGATAATGCACCATGTCACAAAGCTCGAATCATTTCAAATTGGTTTCTTGAACATGGCAATGAGTTCACTGTACTAAAATGGCCCCCACAGTCACCAGATCTCAACCCAATAGAGCATCTTTGGGATGTGGTGGAACGGGGGAGCTTCGTGCCCTGGATGTGCTCCATCAACTGCAAGATGCTATCCTATCAATGTGGACCAACATTTCTAAAGAATGCTTTCAGCACCTTGTTGAATCAATGCCACGTAGAATTAAGGCAGTTCTGAAGGCGAAAGGGGGTCAAACACAGTATTAGTATGGTGTTCCTAATAATCCTTTAGGTGAGTGTATATATCTAAATAAAAATAGTCTATATTCAGTACATATATGATTCAAAGTAACTAGTAACTAACTACTTGAGTAGTTTTTTTGTCCGATACTTTTTTACTCTTACTCAAGTAACTATTCAGACTATTACTTTATTACTCTATTACTATTTAAATATTTCTAGAAGTACTTTTACTTTTACTTGAGTACAGTTTTTGGGTACTCTACCCACCTCTGTTACAGACCCATTTCAAATCTTCCGTTTATGTCTAAAATTTTAGAAAAAGTTCCTCAATTGTGCTCCTTCTTGCAAAAAAAAGATCTCTATGAAGAATTTCAGTCAGGTTTCAGGCCTCACCATAGTACAGAAACTGCACTTGTTAAAATTACAAATGACTTGCTTCTTGCATCAGATCAAGGCTGCATCTCATTGCTAGTATTACTTGATCTTAGTGCTGCGTTCGACACTATAGACCATGACATACTCATAGATTGATTACAAAACTATACTGGTATTAAAGGGCAGGCTTTAAGATGGTTTAGATCCTACCTGTCCGATCGCTACCACTTTGTTAATTTAAATGGGGAGTCATCTCAATTATCACCAGTAAAGTATGGAGTACCACAAGGATCTGTCCTAGGTCCTCTGCTATTTTAAATATACATGTTGCCCCTTGGTAATATTATTAGAAAATACGGGATTAGTTTTCATTGTTATGCTGATGATACTCAACCATATATCTCAACAAGACCAGATGAAACTTCGCAACTATCTAAGCTAATAGATTGTGTAAAAAATGTAAAAGATTGGATGACCAATAATTTCCTCCTATTAAATTCAGATAAGACAGAGATATTACTTATTGGACCAAAAAACAGTACACAAAATCTCTTGGATTACAATTTGCAACTAGACGGATGTACTGTTACGTCCTCTAAAGTCAAAAATCTGGGTGTTATATTAGACAGCAACTTGTCCTTGAAAATCATATTTCCCATGTTACAAAAACAGCATTCTTCCATCTTAGAAACATTGCCAAGCTTCGAAACATGCTACCTGTTTCTGATGCAGAAAAGCTAGTTCATGCATTCATGACCTCTAGACTGGACTATTGTAATGCACTGCTAGGTGGTTGTCCTGCATCTTCAATAAACAAGCTACAGATAGTCCAAAATGCAGCGGCTAGAGTTCTTACCAGGTCAAGAAAATATGATCATATTACTCCAATTTTACAGTCTCTGCACTGGCTACCTATTCAGTTCCGTATCATTTACAAAATATTATTACTTGCCTATAAGGCCCTAAATGGTTTAGCTCCTGCGTACCTAACTCGTCTTCTACCACGCTACAATCCAACCCGTTCCCTAAGGTTGCAAAACTCTGGACTTTTGGTAGTACCTAGGATAGCAAAGTCCACTAAAGGAGGTAGAGCTTTTTCACATTTGGCTCCCAAACTCTGGAATAGCCTTCCTGATAGCATTCGGGGTTCAGACACACTCTCTCTGTTTAAATCTAGATTAAAGACACATCTCTTTAGCCAAGCATTCACATAATGCATCTTATAATCTTGTACTGCAATTATATCTGATCAAATGTACATTATTATTATTCTTTAGCTTGGGTTGAACAAATCATTTTTGCTTATATGGAACAGCAGCTACGCTAATTATGTCTCTATATGTATAAAAGTAACACTGGTAATGTAATGCATTACTTTCCATAAAAAGTAACTAAGTAACACAATTAATTACTTTTTTTTAGAGAGTAACGCAATATTTAATGCATTAGTTTTGAAAGCAACTTTGGTCTACACTTTTGACTTTGACTTTTGTCATTTAGCAGACACTTTTGTCCAAAGCGACTTACAAATAAGAAAATGTAACTAAAACTAAAAGTTACAACTCTATAAATACTATATACCCACATATTTAAGAAAATAAAGAAATGAAATAAAATTGACACATGCATATAACAACATTTCAATACTAAACATATAAATGAAAAAAACTAAAATAAAAAGCTATACTTCTATCCCTTGCCGGTGTCCCTGCTCGGTGGAGTCGCACGGTAGAGTTGATGGTCTTTACACCACACGTATAACATATAGCTGAAATGCATGTGAAAGATGCCACATACGCTGAGATGAATTAACTGAATCTGTACTCAGGCTACAGAACATCATGAGAGTGGTTAAATGCATCAGAATGCCAGCCATGTCCTCGCTGACCTGGAATGAAAGAGAATTGCTTTTAATTTACTAAAAAACTGTAAGTGCAATAAAAGTCAAATGACAGAAAAATAAACTCTGAGCGCAGATGTGATACTTACTTTCACTGCAAGATAATTAAACACTGTTTATTCTGCACTTTATGGAACTAATGTGATCCACTGTACACATTATAGAATGAGCATACTGTGATAAACTATGATTTATAATTGTATATTTAACAACTATGATTTCAGAGAAGAAATATCTCATATCTCATCCTAAAGCCATTGTATGTTATTTGCATATCAGCATTGGTATCAGATGATTTTTAAACACCAATTAAATTTAGCTTAACAAATATTACCATCCGCTTTTCCAGTTGTAAATCACAGAAAAATATCTTTATTTGTGTAACGGTTGGATTATGTTAATTTGGATTTATTTAATTATTATTTACAGCTGATAAATTTAATCTAAAACATTTATTAAATAAAATAATAATACATAACTTATACAAGTGCAAACAATATCATTCAACAGTTTGAGTTGAAAAAGGTTCTCTTTAATTAATACATTTATTCATCAAGGACACATTAAATTGTTCAAGAGTGACAGTAAAGAGTTTTTATAAAGGTTCCTGTTTCAAATGAATGCTGTTCTTTTTAACTTTATATTCATTAAACAATCCTGAAAAATAAACTGCATGGCTGGTTCCACAAAAATATGAAGCAGCACAACTGTTTTGAACATTGATAATTGTCATGAATCTGGTCTATGAACTTCCGTTAACTCACCACCAGAGGTCACTCGCTCACCACATGGACTCTTGCACCACACTAACTGTTGCACGCCACCTCAGACTACAATTCCCATCATCCATTGCACTGACTACACACACAGCTGATTGCACTGATCACACACCCTACATAAACCATGGACTTCCTCTTCCTCTCTGCCGAGTATTGTATTGCGTTTATCACTCCCCTAGTGTTAGCTGCCTTACTGAGCCATTCTGTGTTTTTCTGTTTAGTTCCAGTGTTGTTCTTCATTTATAACTCTCCTAGTTTAAGCTGCGATACAGAATCCTCTTTGTCATCATAGTCTTGCCTTGTGTGTTTTTCTAGTATTTTGATTCTTGCCTGTGTTTCCTGGATTTATCCTTTGCCTTGCCGTTTGGACTCTGTTTGCACCTCTCTTGGACTATTGCTCGTATACCTGGATTATCTCTCTGCCTTGCCCTGTTGGATATTGTTCGCCGATCGTCGACTCTCGCTAGCCCTAGGATTGCTTTATGTCTTGCCCGTACCATACCTGTTTGCCGTTGTTTGACCCTGCCTGTTTATTGACTATGTTTATAATAAGAGCTTGCACTTGGATCCGCACGTCTCACGTCTCGTTCGCCCTGTTACAGTTATGCCCCAGCACAACTGTGTTCAACATTGATAATAATCAGAAATGTTTCTTGAGCAGCAAATCAGCATATTAGAATGATTTCTGAAGATCATGTGACACTGAAGTCTGGAGTAATGATACTGAATAAATTACATTTACAATAGATTCACATAGAAAACACTTATTTTAAACTGTATTTAACAATATTGCTGCTATATTTCATACCTCTAGTCTCGGTGAGCCGTTTGTCTGTGTTTTTCCAGTCTGCTGTGTTCACTCTCCCCTGTGTTCTGGTCTCTGGTGGGTTTTGCTCACTGACTGTGAACAGTCAAACTCTGCGGATTCCACCAAAACCTTTGATTTTCAAGGCTGCAGCTTCATGAAGCGTGGCGTTCGCGTGGTCATCTTTAAACACAACACAAGCTCGTGTCAAGCATCTGTCAGGCCTCTGAAATAATGATTATCTGCTCGTAGCAGATTTCAAACATGACAATTCACTCAACCTTATTGGACTAGTTAACCTAAAACAGACCCATTTTCATTTTTGCCTGGAATATTCCTATAAACGACACCCTTTTATTTCTTGACATCATCTCATTTTCAGGGAAAGGTCTGTCTGTGAATTCACTCAATTCACTCAACTAATTATTTTAGAAGTATGTCTGCGGTAGATGAGGAATGACCTGATGCTTTTGGCATAACTCATTTGAATAGTCAGTTCTTTGGCTGGACAATGATCCATAATTAAAGTAAATCAAGTCATTAATCTAGATTAATAACAAAGCATTTTAAGGCTTCATTGGGATTAATTGAACTTGATCTGATGTCTTTGTACAAGTAATCATCTAAAAGCATGTAAAGAGAGTTTAAATCATTCATTTATAAGAGTTCACGTCACAAATGCCCTATAACAATATCATAAATATAAAACACTGTGACTAAATTACATTCACATTACATTGTCTGAGGAAGTGCTGCGACACTACACAATTCCAGGGTGTTGCCATCATGGTGTTTTGAGTGGTTGCTAGGTGGTTTTTCAACTGATCTCATATCGAACTCACCAAACTGTTTATACAAACTCAATCATAATGCACTATGTTTCCATCTAAAATGCATTTTGATGTGAAACTCGTCATATTAATAGAGTGTTTCACTAGTTAGCAGTAACCTGAATCAGTTCGTAGATTTGTTTTGGATGTTTCCTCTGAAATGGAAATATAGATATTTTATTTGTAAACATCATACTTTTTCACTTATTTCAGTTAATTTCATAAAACAGTGTCATGTAAACACGGCTAAAAAGGAACGAAAAGCGGAGGAACAGACAAAGTGATTCAATTGAGTGAGTCATTTACAGTATGTGGTGTTTGTTCACCAAGAGCAAGTGCTTTTGCTGTTTAGATTACAAGAATGCTGTGTTAGTTTTAGAGAATTTCCAAGTTCAACAGTTAAAAGAGAGAAAGAAAGAAAGAAAGCAAGACAATTAACCATTTTTGCTATAGCTAATAAAAGTGTAGTAACCATGTTTTTTTTTTTTTTGTATAACCACAGTTCTACTATACTAATACCACGGTTAATTTGTGGTTACCATGGTTTAACTATTGTAAACCATGTTTAATTATTTATTTTTTTTACGTGTTGCCAGTTTATCCTATATATTTACATCTTAAGAGGACACATTGGATGAATATAGAGATGCAGTTTTCACTGCTTTAGGACTAACAGAACTGTGGATAGTTTCTATATATGTACTTGTCTAGATCAACTCTGAATAAAGAACATAGAGGTTTAGAGGCCATATTTGTGTTAATATATGTGAAATTTAGCAGAGAACACAAATTATTTCAGTTATATTTTCCAATATTCTCTTTTGAGTAGTCAAACAATCCAAAGAAAACATCACTTACAAAATGAGATTAGATGAACACTAAAAAAATCTGACATTGCCAAACAAGAGAATGAATCTTCCTCAGAAGAGACAAGAACAGCAACTCATTTCAGTGTCTGACTTACATTATAATTATACCCATAACCATTTTGTGAAATTTGGAGTAACTCATTAATCTGTTGTTTGACCTCTTCATATTTAAGGAGAGAACTGCTGTATAGTTTCCAAAGTCGGACATCACTTATGATTTTCAAGGATGTAGAATTTAGTACATGCTCTGACATGTCACTACCAATATCAGCCACTACTAAATTTCCCCTAGCAATAATTTTGATCAAACAAATTGGGGAAGCTCCAGATTCCTATTGAAATGAGTCAATGTGACCGCATCTTGAGACCAACATCAACACTATGCTTGCCTTAGTAAACAGCAATTAGTGGCCAGAAAACACCTTAATGATGTAAATATTGCCGTCTCACAGGTCTGATGTTCCTGCACTTCAGAGCGACACAGTGAGCGACTAGCATCAATGATACTTGACAGAAACAAAAGCACCTGCTCATGTGCTGCAAGGCTGCGGCTCCTGAGCTCTTCAGAGCTCAGCTCTTCTCCCTCAATACAGCACTGCTGTCTGAATCAATCCAGACTTTCTCTCCTAATGTTTCTTCCTCAGTGTCTGGAGTTTAATTCAGCGTTGATCCGCCTCTCCGAAGCCCAGCAGACCGCAGAGACGCTGTGTTAGTATTCACTCGATTCCAGCGCTTCAGATGGGCCTGGACGTCACAATATGAGTGCATAACCAGATATAACCAGATTCAAGACGCTTTGCTGATTTTTAAGGTTTTGATTTCTGAGGCATCATCATTTGTTTACAGACACTTGCTTTATAATATGCTTCTAAGGACATTCACACATTTTAAAGCATTTAAAAAAAAAATTCAAGGCCACTATGTTGTAATACTGGCTGCATTCACTACATGAACAATAAGAAGAACTAAATTCATGATTCACAGATTTTAAACTGCAAATTAAATTAAGACGACAATCAATAATTAATCACAATGTGTTTTCTGGTATAATTGTAATTATGCCTTATGTTCTGTGAAGATTGATTGCATGAGTAAAAATAATAATGAAATTAGCCTGTTATTTTGCCTTCAAATGATTTTATGTTACTCTGTTTGGGATCAATTTGACCCTGGCAAAAAACATATATATATAAACGTATATATATATATATACACCCTTCCGCTCAAAAGGCTGGGATCAGTAAGATTTTTAAGGTTTTTTAAAGAAGTTTCTTCTGCTCAAGACTGTATCTATTCGATAATAAAATACAGAAAAAACTGTGTTTTTGTGAAATATTATTGCAATTTAAAATAACAGTTTTCTATTTTAATATACTTTAAAATATAATTTATTTCTGTGATCAAAGCTGTATTTTCAGCATCATTCCTCCAGTCTTCAGTGTCACATGATCCTTCAGAAATCATTCTAATATACTGATTTATAATCAATGTTGGAAACTGTTGTGCTGCTTCATATTTTTTGGGGACCTCTAATATTTTTTTTAGGATTCTCTGATTAATAAAAAGTTAAAAAGAAAAACATTTATTTAAAAAATAAATGTTGTGTTACAATATACAATACTATTCAAAAGTTTGGGGTCAGTACATTTTTTTTTTATTAAGAGATTAATACCATTATTCAGGAGGGATGTGTTAAATGAATAAAAAGTCATAGTAAAGACTTATATTGTTAGAAAAGATTTCCATTTTGAACAAATGCTGCTCTTTTTAACTTTGTATTCATCAAAGAAAAATATCACGTTCCAAGAAACAATATGAAGCAGCACAACAGTTTCAACACTCATAATAAATCAGCATATTACAATGATTTCTGAAGATCATGTGACACTGAAGACTGGAGTAATGATGCTGAAAATACAGATTTAAATTACACAGAAATAAATGATATTTTAAAGTATATTAAAATAGAATACTGTTGTTTTCAAATTGCAATAATATTTCACAAAATAACTGTTTTTTTCTGTATATTTGATCAAATAGATACAGCCTTGATGAGCAAAAGAAACTTCTTTAAAAAAAAACATAAAAAATCTTACTGATCCCAAACTTCTGAGTGGCAGTGTAATATATATATATATATATATATATATATATAAAATCAAATGTACATTGGAATATATTTACCTCTTTAGGCTTACATAACCATTAACAGGTAAGTACACATTTTTACATGTGAATATTTTCTCTCGCATCTGAACCCACACAAGAATCACAGCGTATTCCGTCAGCAGTGAACTAATCATTCCTTTATTTGGAAAAGAACTGGAATAACATCAAACTAAATAGAAGAGTAGATCAGGGACCTTGATTTTTATAAAATGTCAGTTTTCGAGGACAGTAGCTGGCAAGACTGTCTGTTTACTGTTAATGAAACCACTACTTCATAATAACACGTATCAAATCAGTGTAACATAGGTAGCACTTTAATTCAAATGGAGAAAACCATCAGAACCGACTTTAAAACTCCTATATATGACTTGCTGTTATTACTCTTTGTGCTAAATGAAGAGGTTTGAGGAAAACAAAAGGGCAAAAGAACACAAATTCATCTAGTTTGGTTGATTTTACAGCTGGAAGTCTCAGAGTTTCACCCGTTTTGCCCTGTAAATTGTCAAATGCAGTTCATGCATCAACTCATAATGCTGTATGTCAACATCTGCTTTGCTACATAATCAGTTTAAGCATATGATTAATCACGTTAGTATGTAAGAAAGAAATCATAACTCAAAGCATGTCAAAATATCATCTACTCAAAGTGCTCCTTAAACGTCGCTCTGAATTTAGAAGATTCGTACAAAAATAACAAGAACTAGATATATTGTGCATAAAATCAGAGAACCAGACGAGATTGTACATGTTTGTCACACACGGATGTTTCTAGCTGCTGCACATGTACTTCTGCGTGAGACTTTGATTGTTGACAAAGACGGGATCCACCGTGGCCACTTTAGCAGCGATGAACGAGTGAATGCAATGAAGCACAGCCGTCAGATTAGCAAACTCCAGCTCCTGGAACAAAAGAAACAACCAGAAAGATGTTTCTCGCTTACATTTAAAAATTAAACTGGCTCTAAACTGATCTAAACTGATTTTTATCAAGTAAACGTCAGAATAACTGTAGTCATATCTCCAGATGAACACTTACTGGACTGAAGCAGCTCAGCTTTACTTGATTCTCCATCAATATTTTAATTTTTTTGAAAATTCAGTGCGTCTCAAATCTGATCATCAGGATCTTTTGAGGAGCGTTTGCTTCCAGAAGCTTTACTTTCACTGTTCCTCAGCGGAGGAATGACCTTCACAAGCCTCCAAAACATCTCACATCTTCTGAGGAGCGTTTATTTCTTCATCTCTCAATCAGCATCGGATTGCATTGCATTATATGTTTGGATCATTTCAGTATATATATACTGTATATATATTATTCCATATGTCAGGCTTTACAGGGTTAAACATGTCATCTCCTTTGACTATTTACATTTACATATGGTCATTTAGCAGACGCTTTTATCCAAAGTGATTTACAAATGAGGACAATGGAAGCAATCAAAACCAACAAAAGAGCAATGATACGCAAGTGCTAGAACAAGTCTCAGTTAGCTTAACACAGTACACTAGCAAAGTTTTTCTATTTGAATTATACAATATCTAAAAAGAAAACAATAGAAAAAGAATAGAGCAAGCTAGTGTTAGAGGCCTTTTTGCTTTTGTTAATTGTATAATAAATAAAAAGAAAATAAATAGATAAAATACAAAAAGAATAGAGACGCTAGTGTTATTTATTAATTATTAATTAAAGAAATCAAGCAGTAGGTAAATTAATAGAGTGCAAGTCTAAAAGAGGCAAGTTTTTTTAATGAATAGAATTAGAATAGAGAGTGCTTGAGTTAGAGGGTCAAATAAAGACGGAAGAGATGTGCTTTTAGCCGATTCTTGAAGATGGGAGGGAATTTTTTAATTCATTTTTAATTGTATCAAATGAATGATAAATCTGACATCAAACTAATATTGCAAACCTGAAAAATATTCTATGTTTATACAACATAAATGTCGACTTGACATTTCATCCTAATATTCTAATGTAAACACATTCTGACCTTCATTTCGATTTGTTTATTCTCTGAATTCTGGAACAGGAGCTTCACTCGTGTCTTGCCGTCATCCGATGAACCCTTCAGCTGGGAGAATTTGTATTTCCAGATGGTTTTCTGTGGAAAAGCAAGTGAAAAATATAAATAAATAAATAAGCAGAGCAGACAGGCATGCAAAAGCTAAATATAAAATGTATCAGGGAATGAAATTAAGTAGCACAACTGTTTTCAACACTGATAATCAGAAATGTTTCTTGAGCAGCAAATCAGTATATTAGAATAATTTCTGAAGGATAGTGTCACACTGAAAACTGGAGTAATGATGCTGAAAATACAGCTTTGATCACAGAAATCAATTATATTTTAACATATATATTCACATAGAAAACTCTTATTTTAAATCACAATATTTGACTGTTTTTACTGTATTTTTGATCAAATAAATGCAGCCTTGGTGAGCAGAAGAGACTTCTTTCAAAAATATTTCACCAACCTCAACCTTTTTTAAACAAAGTAGATGTTTTCTCTTTTACAACTGTGGTTCAACCGTAATTTTATGAAGCTATGAGAATACTTTTTGTGCAAAGAAAACAAAAATAACAACTTTATTCAACAATGTCTCCTCCGCCTCATCCTATAGCGATATTTAGGAGAATATCACATATGCAAACAATGTATGCAACGTATGCACACGGATATGCTGTTTATGTTGTTTACGCTTTGATGTGAACGTTGCATACGTTGTTTACTTATGTGATACTCTCCAAAATGGTGCTATAGAGTGACACGAAGAAGACGAATTGTTGAATAAAGTCGCTATTTTTGTTTTCTAGGCGCACAAAAAGTATTCTCATAGCATCGTAAAATACGGTTGAACCACTGATGTCACATGGATTATTTTAAGATCTCCTTGCTATGTTTCTGAGCCTTGATCGTGTAAGGATCCTTGCTGTCTGTGAGAGTTTTCAGAAAGCTCTCAGATTTCATCAAAAATATCTTAATTTGTGTTCCGAAGATGAACGGAGATCTTACGGGTTTAGAGCAACATGAGAGTGAGTAATTAATGGCAAAATTTTGGGGTGAACTATCCATTTAACGCTGAAAGAGGAATGTTGTCTTTTTGCTGATATTATTCCAGAAAGCAGAAAGATTTCTATTTACTTCTCTGTTTGATAAGGCTCACCAACAAAACTACAATATATATAAAACTTGTAAACGCTTGTAAACGCTGCTTGATCTGGGCAGATTTCTCTCCTGATTCAGACCAGAACACTTTTTCACTGGAGGAAGCATTATTATGGACTCATATTTTAGCTAAAAATATCTTAATGATGGATTTGAGCTTTTGTCTTCTCCAGATGTTAACTGATGGACTGGAGTGGTGTGGATTATTGTGATGTTTTTATCAGCTGTTTGGACTCTCATTCTGACGGCACCCATTCACTGCAGAGGATCCACTGCTAAGCAAGTGATGCAATGCTACATTTCTCAAAATCTAATGAAGAAACAAACTCATCTACATCTTGGATGGCCTGAGGGGGAGCACATTTTAATTTGTGGCTAAACAACTATAGCTTTAAGTTAGTCCATTAAGTATTAATTAATTTCATGAGGACCGTAATAAAGCTGTTTCATTAGTGGGTTCTTGAGCTGGTTCTGCACATCACGACTGAAGACAATCACGTGTAACACACTTTTCACTGATGTGCAAATCACAGCCTGCTATTCGAACCAAGAACAATACATGCCAGATTTAGCCGGCACAGTTAAATTGGCCTGTCAGGCTCGTAATCAGCCCATGTTAGTCTATTCATGCTGTCTCACGATTGCAGATCCCAACGCTTCTGCGTGAATCACAAATCATGTCATTAACCAGCACCTGCTGCTGTTAATTTGATTAAGCTGTAATTAAGGAAACTAGTTCTATTGAAGGGTTAAACAGTTACAGCGTACATGAGGACGTCATCTGTGTGTTTTTAACCGTCTTCTGAAATGATCGTCTGATCAAACTGATGTGTCATTTGATCAAACAGGATAAATGTTTTAGAGCGACACAAACATCCCAGAATTCATCAGATTCACTGATAATACACTGTAAATAAAGAAACAACATGTCATATTTGCTTATGACCATGCTACTGTTTTCCCTCCAGAATGATGTCACTTCCTGGATGATAATGATGATGTCATTGAGGAACTGGCTTTTGATATTTAAAGGGTTTTTTTCAGACAAAAAGGATGGAAAGGAATTTTCAAAACACTGGAAACACCTATTATTGCATCACCAACTAAAATTAATATTCACAAGCAAACATGTTTTGTTTAAACATTTTGATATTGATAGTATTTTGATAGAAATTAAAATAAATAAAAATATAAAGACAAAAATGAAATAAATAAAAATAAAATTAATTAATTAAAAATATAAATAAATAAAGACAAACAAACGTGGATAGAAAAACTTTAACTGACCACCAATTAGAACAATATTCACAAGAAAGTGTTTAGTTTGAAACATTTGGATTCTGATTGCATTCAAGCATCTTGATACTGACAACATTTTGATATTTCAATAGAAAATAAATAAATAAAAACATGGATGAGTAAATAAAAAAATAAAATAAAATAAATAAACTGAAACAAAATGGGAAGACTTCTTAACAAACTACATATTTTGATAAAAAATAAATAAATAAATAAAAATAAAAATAAATAAATAAATAAATACAAATAAACATGGATGTATGATTAAACAAAGCCAAAACATAAAACAAACAAACAAACAAATAAATAAATTAAACAGTAAGACTTCTCAATAAACTGGATATTTTGATAGAAAATAAAATAAAAAATGAAAATGAAATCAAATAAATAAATAAATAAATAAATAGAAATGAAAATACATAAAAAGTAAACATGGATGGATAGATACATAAACCAAAGAAAAATCTAAAACATAATACAAAACATGAAGATATCTTAATAAACTGGCAGTACGGCTAGCAGGCCTGACCTGACAGTGTTTCGCTAATAAGAGTAAATCAGCTTAGGACCAAGCAGAAGAGTAATCAGCTGAAATACTGAGCACATTATAAAGGCAGTTTATTCTGAGTTCAGAGCTGTCAGGACTCAGCTAAGAGTTTCTGCTCAGAAAGCCAATAAGTAGCAGAAACCAGAGGCACAGTTTGATTTTCTTACCTTTGAGATGCTGTCAGAGCAGGAGAAACCCGACTCGAAGTCGAGAGTGAAGCATAGGATCTTCCCTTGACTGCTGCACATGTAGCTCTTCGACTGCAGAGCAACAACAACAGCGTGATTTACACAGAGAGCTCACAGGCCCATTGTTTGCTGTAAAGACTTTAAAACAACAGACCACATTCATATTTAAATCACTGAACATTCAACACTCCTGATCGCGCATGATTTATATTACCGGGAACAGGACAGGTAGACACGGTCGCCACGGAAACAGCTTACACAGAGAAACTATGACTAACAATCCACTTTCTGAAGAAAATCAATATCCAGTCCAGTACACCTCCAGTACCATGGTAGAACCATCTGATACAATGGTATACTACCACTGTATTATTTATGCATGCATCTCTCTATGTTATATTTGTATATACCATATATGTATATTTTTATTTATTTATTCTTACTTATTTCTTAAATTAATAGAAACAAAAAGCATGGATTGGTAGATGGATAAGATAAAATTAAATAAAATGGGAAGATTTCTTAAACTCACAACACTGCATAGCAGGAATGAATGAATGAATGAATGAATGAATGAATGAATGAATGAATGAATGAATGAATGAATGAATCAATCAATCAAATCAATCAAACAAACATGGATGGATGGATAACAAATTAAAATAAAATATAAAATAAAATGGGAAGATTTCGCAATAAACTGGCTGTTCTGCATAGCAAGAATTGAATAAATAAGCAAGTAAACAAACAATCAAACATGGATGGACAGATAAATAAAATAATAAAAAAATAAAATAGGAAGGTTTCTTAATAAACTGCCAGTTATTATGATACTATGGTACTATCACAGTATTTGTGCATGCATCTCTTTATGTCATATTTGTATGTGTGCATCTTTTTATTATTTCTTAATTTTTATTTTTTTCTTCTTTATTTTTTATTAATTTATATAAAAAGGCCTGCAGATGCATTTTGAGTTTTTAATGTAAACATTTAATCAATTGGCCACACTTTATTTTAAAGTCCAGTTTTTAGTATTAACTATTATTTTTGCCTCCTAATTTGCTGTTTATTAATAGTAAGGTAGTTGTAGTACACGATGCTGTGATCATCGGAAACTCCATCGTCCGTGCTACGTTAGCTGAAGGTAAAGTGCACACTCACTGTTTCTCTGGTGCTCTGTGTACCCATAAATACACATGAACTAGACAAAATGACTAGCAACATGGACACTATCTTCTCTAATACATTAGAAGCTGTTGCCCCCCTCAAATTGAAAAAGGTTACATTTACATTTATGCATTTAGCAGACGCTTTTATCCAAAGCGACTTACATTGCATTCAAGTTACAATTTTACATTTTATCAGCTCTTGCTTTCCCTGGGAATCGAACCCATGATCTTGGCATTGCTAGCGCCATGCTCTACTATTTGAGCTACAGGAAAGCACTTTAGAGAAAACTTTAGAGAAAGCGGGTTAGAGAAAAACATATTGCGCCATGGTACAACAGTTATACCCATTCTCTCAAGCAGTGTTGGGTGTAACGCGATACTAAGTAACGCGTTACTGTAATTAAATTACTTATCCACTGAAAAAGTAAAGTAAGGGATTACTGTTAATTTTTAGGTAATTTAATTACAGTTACTTATAAAGTACTTGCATTACATACAGTAAATAATTTCAACAGTTCTAAAAGCAATATTGAATTTGAAATCTAAATTTACCGTCTAAATATTGAGCGGCTTTAACCCTCCGCGTGCGGGTGCGTTCACTTTCAGATTTTCCTGATTCACAGAGAAACCTTAAATACTCAAATCAGGGCCGGCACCAAGAGGGGGCATTCGCGGGCAGAGTTACGGTGCCCCCCACTTTCCATCCTCTCCCCTTCTTGCTGAACGTGATCGTTTCGAAAGCGAAAGTGAAACCGGTAAAACAGCGCACATAAGAAAGTGATTGCACGCTTTAGCGAGCGTCAGAAACTGCACGCAATCACAGATTGCACGCTTCCCATCCCACCCCGACCCCCTCCCACACACACACACACACACACAAAACGTGATTTGTGCCCCCCCCCCAGAAATTCAAATGCCCCTCTGATGGAGGTGCCCTGGCGCCGGCTCTGACTCAGATACATATAAGACTAAAATCAATAGAATCTAAAAATCTTGAAGTGTCTACTTGACACTTGAACGAATTCAAATTAAAAACTAATGTTTCTGATTATGCAACTAAAGCAAGGTACAGTCTTTCCCGTGTCTGAGCTCATTATATGCAGTCACCTGCGCGCATATGCCCTCACCTAGATACAAAAAAAAAAGTAAAATATTAAGAAAAAAATATTAAAAAGTAAAATATTAATTTTTGAAAGAAGACCGGCTATGAGAAATTTACCTCATAAGAACAGCGCGATCTGACATTATTCAGCAGAGAAGATCATTTCTGTAATTTATTCTTACCTACATTAGTTAACGTGTTATTTTGACATAAACCTGTACAGATTTTACTAGTTGGGCTTTTCCTGAACATCTTGCCAAACTGAAATGTGTATATTGTTTAACTTTTAAGCCTTTTTGTCATTCAGATATTTTGCAGAGTATTTCTATTTGTTAACCAAAGGTGGTTACATTTTTTTCATAAAAATGTTTAAGTATTACAGTTGTTTTAAAGCTAAAAGGCTAAACTATTCTATGTTTGACTCGAATTGAAAGAATATGGAGTTTAATTTCTATTAAGGTTTATAGGGATTTTAAGATAGCCTAATTAGCGATTTGAATAATTAAGTTACTTATTGAGTAACTAAGTTACTTTTCAGATAGAGTAATTAGTAAAGTAATTTAAATACAATATTGATGAAGTAATTAGTAACTGTAATTAATTACTTTTTGAAAGTAATTTACCCAACACTGCTCTCAAGAAAGAAACTCGTAATCTTGAGCGCAAATAGAGAAAAACTAACTTGGAAGTTTTTAGAATTGCATGGAAAAACAGTATATCCAGCTATAGACAGGCTCTAAAAGCTGCCAGGGTAGAGCATATCCGCAAACTCATAGATAATAACCAAAACAATCCAAGGTTTTTATTTAGAACAGTGGCTAGATTAACAAATAAACAGACGCCACCCGATCTAAATATTCCCTCACAGTTTAATAGTAATGACTTTATGAATTTCTTTACTGATAAAATAGATAACATCAGATATACAAAAACAAATATATATTCTACTGCGTCTAGTATTTCAGCTTCATTCATCGCACCCAAAGAAAACTGCAGTGTTTTACAACTTCAGGACAGGAAGAGCTAAATAAACTTATCAGTGCACCTAAACCAACAACATGTTTATTAGATCCTGTACCCACTAAATTACTGAAAGAGTTGTTACCTGTAGCAGAAGAACCACTTCTCAATATTATTAACTCATCGTTATCTTTAGGTCACGTCCCAAAACCTTTCAAGCTGGCAGTTATTAAGCCTCTTATTAAGAAACCACAACTAGATTCTAATGAACTGGCAAATTACAGACCCATTTCAAATCTTCCTTTTTATGCCTAAAATTTTAGAAAAAGTTGTGTCTGCTCAAGTCTGCTCCTTCTTGCAAAAAAAAGATCTCTATGAAGAATTTCAGGCCACATCACAGCACAGAAACTGCACTTGTTAAAATTACAAATGACTTGCTTCTTGCGTTAGACCAAGCCTGCATCTCATTGCTAATATTACTTGATTTTAGTGCTGCGTTCGACTCTATAGATCAAGACATACTCATAGATCGATTACAAAACTATCCGGGTATTCAAGGGCAGGCATTGAGATGGTTTAGATCCTACCTGTCCCATCGCTACCACTTTGTTTATTTAAATGGGGAGTCATCTCAATTATCACCAGTAAAGTATGGAGTGCCACAAGGATCTGTCCTAGGTCCACTGTGATTTTCAATATACATGTTGCCCCATGGTAATATTATTAAATTAATATTAAAATACGGGATTAGTTTTCATTGTTATGCTGATGATACTCAACTATATATCTCAACAAGACCAAATGAAACTTCTAAACTATCTAAGCTAACAGAGAGTGTTAAAATATAAAAGATTGGATAACCAATATTTTTTCCTATTAAATTCGGATAAAACAGAGATATTACTTATTGGACCAAAAAACAGCACGGATAATCTCTTGGATTACAATTTGCAACTAGACAGATGTACTGTTATTTCCTCTACAGTCAAAAATCTGGGTGTTATATTAGACAGCAACTTGTCCTTTGAAAATCATATTTCCCATGTTACAAAAACAGCATTCTTGCATCTTAGAAACATTGCCAAGCTTAGAAACATGTTACCTTTTTCAAATGCAGAAAAGCAAGTTCATGCATTCATGACCTCAAGACTGGACTATTGTAATGCACTGCTAGGTGGTTGCCCTGCATCTTCAGTAAACAAGCTACAGGTAGTCCAGAATGCAGTAGCTAGAGTCCTTACCAGGTAAAGAAAATATGATCATATAACCCCAATTTTACGGTCTCTGCACTGGCTACCTATTAAGTTCTGCATCAGTTACAAAATATTATTACTTACCTATAAGGCCCTTAATGGTTTGGCTCCTGCATACCTAACTACTCTTCTACAATCTCACTACAATCCATCACGCTCCCTAAGGTCACAAAACTCTGGACTTTTGGTAGTACCGAGGATAGCAAAGTCCACTAAAGGAGGTAGAGCTTTTTCGCATTTGGCTCCCAAACTCTGGAATAGCCTTCCTGATAACGTTCGGGGTTCAGACACACTCTCTCTGTTTAAATATTTTTTAGCTTGGGTTGAATGAATCATTTTATCTTGGCAACAGTGGCGATGCTTTCGTCTGAAGCCTGCCGAGCCGAAGGTCGATTATCGAAGGAGCGATAGAGGTCGTTTCCACCTCGGAACCCTCAGGAAATCGATGTTGGTATCCCGCCACCAGTACGCTTTGGGCCACATCAATTTCCGGCGAATGCACGCTGCAGTGTCCGCCCCAAAGGCTTGCGGCCTGGCAGCGACAGTGTCTGCATCGTTGACAATGCAGACAATCTCGTTGACAATCTTTTCCTGCCGGTATTTCCGCTTCAGGGGATCGTAAACGACACTCGAAGAACACCAGAGGTCAGCCTCGAGAGGCTGATTCTCTTAGTAGATTATATCAGCGCATGGCAATGCCTTCCGAATATCCATAATCTCCATGGGTCCTGCGTACAGTAGAAAGGGGGTACAGACTGCAGTTCGGTTACCGCCCCCCCAAAGTTCAATGGGGTGGTCTGGACTGTAGTGCACCCAGAGCAGGGTCGGGTGATGGAACAGCAAGTTCACTCCCTGTTGGTGAAGGAGGCCATAGAACGTGTTCCTCCACCAGACAGGGAGTCCAGGTTCTACAGCCGGTACTTCATAGTTCCAAAAAAGGATGGGGGGTTGCGTCCAATTTTAGATCTGCGGCAATTGAATCGTTCACTCAGGAGATTCAGGTTCAAGATGCTCACTATTCCTACCATTGTGAGATCAGATGCGAGGACTGGTTTGTCACGATAGATCTAAAGGACGCATACTTCCATGTTTCCATCATTCCTTCTCACAGGAAGTTCCTGAGGTTCACTTTCGGGGGCGAAACGTTCCAGTACCGGATTTTTTTGTTTGGCCTAGCTCTCTCCCCTCGCACTTTCACCAAGTGCATGGATGCAGCTTTAGCACCACTGAGGCTTCAGGGCATCCGTGTGCTGAACTATATCGACGACTGGCTTATACTGGCCCAGTCTCGGGAGATGGCAATTCGGCATCGAGATGTCGTCCTTGGCCACATTCGGAGCTTGGGGTTGAGACTGAACACGAAAAAGAGCGTGTTGTCGCCCGCCTAGAGAACCACGTTCCTGGGGGTGGTATGGGACTCGGTAACGATGCGGGCACAATTGTCTCCTGCTCGTATAGAGTCCATCCTGGCGAAGGTTTCCAGGATAAATCTAGGCCACGCTATCACTGTAAAGCAGTTCCAAAGACTGCTGGGGCTCATGGCAGCTGCGTCCAACGTAATACCTTTTGGACTTCTGTACATGAGACCCCTACAGTCATGGTTGAAAAGCAAGGGGTTTTCCTCGAGAGGTAATCCGTTCGTATGATCAAGGTCATGCGCCGATGCCTTCGTGCCCTGTCTATATGGAAGAGACCTTGGTTTCTGTCCCAATGCCCAGTATTGGGAGTGTCATGTCGCTGAAAAGTCATTTCGACAGACTCATCCCTTACGGGTTGGGGCGTGGTCATGGATGGCCGCTTTGCGAGAGGTCTGTGGCAGGCCCGGCATTCCTCATGGCACATAAATTGTCTGGAAATGCTAGCGGTCTACAAGGCTCTGAGGAGCTTTCTCCCAGATCTCAGCGGTCACCATGTCCTAATACGAGCAGACAATATGTCAGTGGTCTCGTATTTGAACCATCAGGGGAGTCTGAGGTCGTGTCTTCTGTGCAGATTGGCACACCAGATCCCGCTGGGGTTGGATGCCATGGTACAGACGTGGCTGAGGCTATGCCTGTACACTTTTCCCCCGATCGCTCTGCTCCCAGGAGTTCTGGAGAGGATCCGGAAAGAGGGGGTCAGTCTATTGCTGGTAGCCCCGTTCTGGCCGGCCCGGGTATGGTTCTCAGACATCATGTCACTCTTAGCAGGCCCACTCTACTAGAGGCATGGCATCCTCTAGGGCCCTCCTTTCAGGAGTCCCGTTGCAGGAGATCTGCAATGCAGCTGGGTGGTCCACCCCGCATATTTTCTTCAGGTTTTATAGCCTGGACCTTCCCTCCATGCCGGGTGCACAAGTGCTCTCGTCCTGTTGTGCCTGGTTCAGCTTCACACTAAGACAGGCATGTTTCGGGGTGGCATAGTGGGTATACGTTCCCCAAAGTGTCGTTACCGACGCAATGTGAGTTCCCTCGAGGGGGAACATCTTGGGTTACGGCTGCAACCCTTGTTCCCCGAGAAAGGGAACGAGACACTGCGTCTCTTTGCCACACCTCTCTATGCCTGGGAGCGGCTTGCTTCATTGCAAAAGCTGACTCTGTTGTGTGCCGGCGTCCCTTTGTATCTTCCGAGTATGCCGTCACGTTACGTCATGACGCAACACCAATCAGGATTGGAATAGTTTCATTCATGCTTCAGACGCGCTACGCTGAGGGGGTTCCCCAAAGTGTCGTTACCGACGCAGTGTCTCGTTCCCTTTCTCGGGGAACAAGGGTTACAGTCGTAACCCAAGACGATTCCTGGAAGTTTGTGTTTCTGGTCAATGTGATTATAGAGACGCATCGGTATTCACAAGACACTGACCCTCACAATCACATTACAGTGGCCTGAACCAATGCACAGTCCCTGAAGAGCACCGAACTGAACACTGAGCAGCTGGAAAGAAGTTAAAACTGCTCAAAATGAAATAAAATGAAATAAAATGAAATAAAATAATAAAAAAAACGAAATAAAATTAAAGCTTTGGATAAAGTGTCTGCCAAATGCATAAATGTAAATTCAAAATGTAAATTATCTATTAACTGATTAAATGTTAAAATTCAAAACACATCTAAAAAAATCCATGCCTATTTTTTAAACAAATGAATAAAAAAATCAATCAAAAAAATAAAATAAATATAAACTAAATTAAATAAATAAAATAATAAAATAATACAAAATAAATAATGTAAATGTACTTAAATATTTACATTAAAACAATATCAATAAATGAATCAAAATTCAAAACATTACAAAAAATTAAATACAAAAATTAAAATAGATTAAAAAAACTTTATATAAACCATGCCATCTTATATACACATCATGCACACTATTATTAGGATCATAAAATATTTAAAATATTTTTATTTTAAATTAAATTACTGTAAGCCATTATTGTAAAGTGTGAGTACAATCCTTAACATTGATTATTATTGATTATAATTACAAAACACCTTTATGCTGAACCTGACTGACAACCGACAGGCTTATTTACAACAAATTAATACTAATGAATAATAGTCCATCCCCAAAATTAAAATACAAAAGCAGTTAAAAGCATGACCGGATCTCAGAAACGCAGCCGTCTGCTTTGCATTTCCAAATCAAATCCTCAAAAGAGGAAACATTTGTAGCTAAATATGCATGAAATGTAACAGTAATTTTCACAGTATTACAGTTAGTGGCTCTTTAACTCAATTAGGCGGAGGAGAGCAAGTTTTCGCAAACGCCCGCCAGTGACATTCTGATTCTGCAACATCATCAAGCAATCTGTCGAGCCAGAGAAGAAGCCATTAAAGTTCGTCAACACAGCTCTGACTAATATGGATGGAGCAGGGGAATTACGTCCTGCCAGCATTTCTATGGGGTCCTTATTATTTTCTGCATTAAACTCCCATACAGCTCACAGACGTAGGGACCAGTGTTACTTTCCCTTAATAAATTCCAATACTTTAGAAACACAGACAATACTATTAAAGTTTTTATTTACATCAGTTTTTATTTTTTATTTTAATTTTCAATGAAGTTTTAGTAATTTTGCTGTTTTTCTCAATTTTAGTAGTTTTTGTTTACATATACATAAACAATAATTATATACACATTAATTTATACATATCTATATGTATAACCTGTATACATAACATATATTTATAAATATATATTTATTTTGTTGTATTGTTTATTAATTAAACAAAATAAACAAATAAATACAGTTTACTAAAATTTAAACACTTTTTAGCATTTAGCTGTTTTTAGCATTTTTTATTTTTTTGTGTATTTTCTTTAGATCTAAATAGTTTGTATTTTATTTGTTTTCAGTTTTACTTATTTTAGTACAGTTTTAGTATTAAATTAAAAAATATAAATAATCAAATGGAAAAATAAATACAATATTTAAAACATTAAAAATAAAAAGTAAAATTTTGTAAAAGTTTTAGTAATTTTGTTGTGTTTTTATAATTTTAGTAGCTTTTGTTTTATTCATTTTAGTTATTGTAATAATCAAGCAAAACATAAAATACAATATAATATAAAAATTAAAATTAAACAATTAATTTTATAGTAATTGCTTTGATAATTTTTAGTAGTTTTGTTTCTTATTTATGTCTATATAGTTTTTATTAATATCTTATTTCAGTAGTGGTTATTTGAATACAATTTGAGTATCAAGTTTAAAGCGTAAAAAATTAAAAAGAATATATATTTTTTTTAAAGTAAAATAAAAATAAAACAAAATTAATTGTAAAATTTTAGTAATTTTGTTGTGTGTGTTTATCATTCTTAGTAGATTTGCGGCTCTTACTGTCTGCTCGTGTAAGCGTCGCCTGTCACATGTAAAGCACAGAATACACACTGCTAATTGGAGAGCTTCTCCTGAGGGATGGGAAAAACATAGAGTGAGGTTTGTCGAGGATTTCCTTGTCAAGCTGAGTGGAGAGAAAGTCCCAGCATGCTGCAAATGTGCCACATTTCAGCTCTGCAGTCTGTGAGAGCAAACTCGGATGCTTCATCAATGGCCAAACATGCAACGCCACACTGTTCCTCATACAACTCCTGAACTACAAACACAAGACTATTTCTCAAAAGATGTTTTTGTCGATGTAATGAATTGCAACTGATTTTTATCATGTTCTTTAAAAAAAAAAAATAATAATAATAATAATAATAATTATATGTATAGGTGCATCTCAATAAATTAGAATGTCGTGAAAAAGTTAATTTTTTCTTGTAAGTTATTTCAAAAAGTTAAACTTTCATATATTTTAGATTCATTACATGTAAGGTAAAACATTTCAAAAGTTTTTTTGTTTTAATTTTGATGATTAGAGCTTACAGCGCATGAAAGTCAAAAATCAGTATCTCAAAATATTTACATTTGAGTTTCAATTAATGACCATCCCTACAGTATAAATTCCGGGTATCTCTTGTTCTTTGAAACCACAATAATGGAGAAGACTGCTGACTTGGCAATGATCCAGAAGACGAACATTGACGCCCTCCACAAAGAGAGTAAGTCACAGAGGGTCATTACTGAAAGCTGTGGCTGTTTACAGAGTGCTGTATCAAAGCATATTAAATACAAAGTTGACTGGAAGGAAGAATTTGCGTTGGAAAAGGTGCACAAGCAACAGGGATGACCGCAAGCTTGAGAATACTGTCCAGCAAAGCTGATTCAAACACTTGGGAGAGCTTCACAAGGAGTGGACTGAAGCTGGAGTCAGTGCATCAAGAGTCTCCACGCTCAGACGTCTTCAGGAAAAGGGCTACCAAGCCACTTCTGAACCAGAGACAACGTCAGAAGCGTCTTACCTGGGCTGTGGAGAAAAAGAACTGGACTGTTGCTCAGTGGTTCAAAGTCCTCTTTTCAGATGAAAGTAAATTTTACATTTCATTTAGAAATCAAGGTCCTAGAGTCTGGAGGAAGAGTGGAGAGGCACAGAATCCATGTTGCTTGAAGTCCAGTGTGAGGTTTCCACAGTCAGTGATGATTTGGGCTGCCATGTCATCTGCTGGTGTTGGTCCACTGTGTTTTCTGAAGTCCACAGTCAACGCAGCCATCTACCAGGAACTTTTAGAGCACTTCATGCTTCCTTCTGCTGACAAGCTTTATGGAGATGCTGATTTCATTTTCCAGCAGAACTTGGCACCTGCCCACACTGCCAAAAGTACCAAAAGCTGGTTCAATGACCATGGTGTTACTGTGCTTGATTGGCCAGCAAATTCGCCTGACGTGAACTCCATAGATTCTCTATTGTCAAGAGGAAGATGAGAGACACCAGACCCAACAATGCAGATGACCTGAAGGCCGCTATCAAAGCAACCTGGGCTTCCATACCACCTCAACAGTGCAACAAACTGATCACCTCCATGCCACACCGAATTGAGGCAGTAATTAAAGCAAAAGGAGCCCCTACCAAGTATTGAGTACATATACAATAGATGAACATACTTTCCAGAAGGTCAACAATTCACAAAAAATGTTTTTTTTATTGGTCTTATGAAGTATTCTAATGTGTTGAGAGAGTGAATTTGTGGGATTTTGTTAAATGTGAGCCTAAATCATCACAATTAAAAGAACCAAAGACTTAAACTACTTCAGTCTGTGTGCACTGAATTTATTTAATACACGAGTTTCACAATTTGAGTTGAATTACTGAAATAAGTGGCATTCTAATTTATTGAGATGCACCTGTATATACTTTTTATTTCATTACAAAAAATGTAAAGCAATAATTTCAGAGGGGGGTTCATGTTTAAGTTATGCTGTATTTTACGGAGATATAAATGTACTCTATGCAAGTATGTAAACCCGAACACTATCTATGCTGATCAATTTTATGTAGTTTTAGTGAATTTAGTACCATTTTAGTACCAAGTTAAACAAAATGTATTTATTAATTTTTTTTAAAATATTTTAGTTAAATTTATTTTATTTCAAGTTATTTTATCGTTTCAGTTTTAGTTAACTATAATAACCCTGATACCAACACATCTGGTTTAACGGCACATGTATTCCAGCAGCTGCTTATCACTGAACTACAGATATTGAACTGAATCAACACTGAACTGTAAATAAAAGCATGTTAAGCCCTTGTTGTGTTTGCAGATCTTAATGAATTGCAACAGATGCATGACTATAACATCTGGACAAACAAATGCTCTTTCATTTTTATGGGCTGCTGTTTTTTGTTTTACTGCATCTCATGAAAATGTACATATTCTGTATACATGAATGCAAACATGCATGCAATCGATGCATTGCACATGCATTTCAGATGAATGTAACAATGTATGCAATGCAGACTGTAATTAAAATGCAATGCAAGTAAATTGCTTCTATCTAAAATTTTCTCTCTTCAACTACTGTCATGTAGAGAATCTTGTTTGCTGTGCACTGGGCAACTGCATCTGTGCAACAGTGAAATACACATATTTAGTGTTTTTCTACCGTATAATGCATGTTAAGGATGTATTGTTCAACAGAATTGTGTGTTTGCAATGCACTGACCAACTGTCTGTTTGTATACTTGTCTAAAGGATGCTACTATCCCAAGACAATTAAACAAATCGAGCTGTCTGTAGAACAAACCACTAATCAAGCACTAATTGAAATTCTCTATCACCTTTAGTTGCATCCCTAAGGACAGAGATATGTGTTCATTCTCGATGTGGTCCAGCATTCATGGTGATGCTGATGATGCTCACAAACGCAGAATGAACTCATGTCTTTCTGGAGTCCATCTGAAGCATAAAGATGCTCTGTAACACACTACTGCATCTCTCCAAGCCATCAATCACGAGAGCTGGACAATCAAACTAACTGATGAAGGACAATAACATCATCAGCGGAGTGACGCGGAGCACAAATCTCTGAGTCTGCAACCATCATTAGTGAATTACTCAAAGTCACTTTCATCTTAATTCGTGGTGCTTGTTCAGAGAAGCAGCACTAGGGTCAGATATCGGAACAAATACACAACATTAAGTAGTGCATTTTTTTCACATTTACTTCAGGCAATAAACAAAGCTTTACATCCTAAATATATATGTGTGTGTGTACTGTATGTATGTGTGTATATATAAAATATTTCAATATAAATGATAAATTATATTAATGTATTTATGTGTGCATATGTATATATTTAATAAAAAATATAGCTAATATAAATAAATACAAATATTTAGCTATGCAAAACTATGCATTATGTATAAATATTATATATAAAACGCACAAATATCATCAATCTATAAAATGTGAAAGTAATTACATACATATACATATATATATATATATATATATATATATATATATATATATATATATATATATATATATATATATTAGTGGCGGGAACAGCAAACGACAGACACAGTGGGAGAGGTGTCAGGCCTCGGAGAGGCTTTTATTAAACAGAAATGATAAAATAAAGTGTCCAAAGGGGATAAAGGGTCCAAAATAAACAGGCGATCTGGTGTCCTCGTCGTGTTGCGGGGTTTGTGAAGGAGGGCAGTGTTCTGGAAGGAAGGGTCCAGGTAAGGGGTGGAGTCTGGCGGCCGCACGAGCTCCCCTCTGAGGTCCGGGGCGCGAGGGATGGTGGCTTCTCCAGCAGCTTCGTGTACCTCTAGGTCCATGGCGCTCGACTAGTCGGCCCGGCACCCTGGCCCGACGGCCGTATCACGGGTGCGGTTTCGAGCGGACTGCGGGTCCGGCAGCTCACATCTCTGGCGGTGCAGGAGTCACTCTACGCTCCCTTCCTGGACCCACGAAGACACCAGCGTGCATGCATGGGAAAGAGACCGGTCTCTCGAGGAGAGGCGCGCTCAGCATTTAAACAGCGGCGGTGATGAGGCTCTATTCGGATCAGGTGTATCTCATCACACGCGGCCAACCCTGGCTATTTCAGCGCCCCTGAATATATATATGCAGTGTTGGGAGTAAGGCGTTACAAAAGTAATGCATTACAGTAACTTATTACTTTTTGCTGTAATGCAGTAGTGTAAGGCATTACTAATCAATTTTCAGTAATATTTTACTCGGTACATGTTCAGTAACGCTTGCGTTACAACACACTTTTAGCCCCATTTTTTTACAAATGTAATTTAAAGTCAGGCTCCGACTTTTTTACGCCCCTAGGGCCGGGCTTCGGGCCAATATTCACGTCAAAGTTCTGACGCGGGTCGGTCCTCGGGCCTGTTTTAGGCTTCTGCTTATCTTTATATTTTAGACATCCATCAATTATTGATGAAAACAAATTGCTGCGCTGGTGGAAACAACATGAGTCCGTGCTGCCGCGACTGTCAAGAGCGACTCGACGGGGTTTAGTGTCCCGCAGCAGCAGCGAGCCGTCAGCACAGCTGAAGAGTTGCTGCCTTCAAATACACGCAATAAAGCAAAAGTAATTACCATGAATGTGTCCGGGGGAAATAGTAAGGATTCACCATCTCCTCGTTAGACGCGTCTTTAGAGAGAAGTGCATCTTCACGGATAACGATCATATTAAATAGTTTGTGTTTTCGTTTTTATTTATTTCGTTAAGTAGTAATTTAAAGCTTTCTATAGATATTTATCATGTCTGTAAGGCATGTATTCGCTGTCTTTCAGTTCATTTTTGTGAAGCGCTCCTGTTCAAGAAAAAAGCATAATGTTTTGTTGATATTGTGAGTGCACACAAATAAAAGTTAACCCTTTACAGTTACGAATGCTGTATTACTCTTACCTTCATGAGCAAAAATTACGGCGTAAGTTGTTTCCATTGAAAAAAAATTGTAATCGATTGCGCTGGTGCCTCCATGTCCTGCGCTTTAGCTTCCAATCTCTGCACAAACTACTGATGCAGCGCACATTTATCTAGGTTTAACGTTTAAACATTGTTATATTCTTGAACTGTTTTAGTATATCTATAGATTTTATTTTAGGCAAGCCATGATGATTTGAGAAGGCTAAATTGATCAAACATAAGCTATGATCAGCCTGCCGGTCTGCCGCTGGCCGCTTGGTCGTTACTTTAAGAAAGAAAAAAACTTTTTTAATGAACAAAAAATGCTCCAAATGTTTGTTCTTAATAAACTTAATAAGCTTAATAAAAAGCCGGAACGAAATATAAACACTTTGCCGTTAGGCCAGGGCTATAGTACATTTTGTCATTTTAGAATGTTAAGTTCTACTTCTGTAGATATTTTGGTGAAAGTCAAAAGTAATACAGGAGTCATGTAACGAATTACAATTCTGAGACAGTAATATTGTAAGGTAAGGAATTACTTTTAAATAACAGTAATAAGTAATCTGTAATGTATTACAGTTTGGAAGTAACTTGCACAACACTGTATATATGCAGAGGTGGGTAGAGTACCCAAAAACTGTACTCAAGTAAAAGTAAAAGTACTTCTAGAAATATTTACTCAAGTAAAAGTAAAAGTAATAGTCTGAATAGTTACTTGAGTAAGAGTAAAAAAAAGTATCGGACAAAAAAACTACTCAAGTAGTTAGTTACTAGTTACTTTGAATCATATATGTACTGAATATAGACTATTTTTATTTAGATATATACACTCACCTAAAGGATTATTAGGAACACCATACTAATACTGTGTTTGACCCCCTTTCGCCTTCAGAACTGCCTTAATTCTACGTGGCATTGATTCAACAAGGTGCTGAAAGCATTCTTTAGAAATGTTGGCTCATATTGATAGGATAGCATCTTGCAGTTGATGGAGCACATCCAGGGCACGAATCTCCCGTTCCACCACATCCCAAAGATGCTCTATTGGGTTGAGATCTGGTGACTGTGGGGGCCATTTTAGTACAGTGAACTCATTGTCATGTTCAAGAAACCAATTTGAAATGATTCGAGCTTTGTGACATGGTGCATTATCCTGCTGGAAGTAGCCATCAGAGGATGGGTACATGGTGGTCATAAAGGGATGGACATGGTCAGAAACAATGCTCAGGTAGGCCGTGGCATTTAAACAATGCCCAATTGGCACTAAGGGGCCTAAAGTGTGTCAAGAAAACATCCCCCACACCATTACACCACCACCACCAGCCTGCACAGTGGTAACAAGGCATGATGGATCCATGTTCTCATTCTGTTTACGCCAAATTCTGACTCTACCATCTGAATGTCTCAACAGAAATCGAGACTCATCAGACCAGGTAACATTTTTCCAGTCTTCAACCGTCCAATTTTGGTGAGCTCGTGCAAATTGTAGCCTCTTTTTCCTATTTGTAGTGGAGATGAGTGGTACCCGGTGGGGTCTTCTGCTGTTGTAGCCCATCCGCCTCAAGGTTGTGTGTGTTGTGGCTTCACAAATGCTTTGCTGCATACCTCGGTTGTAACGAGTGGTTATTTCAGTCAAAGTTGCTCTTCTATCAGCTTGAATTAGTCGGCCCATTCTCCTCTGACCTCTAGCATCAACAAGGCATTTTCGCCCACAGGACTGCCGCATACTGGATGTTTTTCCCTTTTCACACCATTCTTTGTAAACCCTAGAAATGGTTGTGCGTGAAAATCCCAGTAACTGAGCAGATTGTGAAATACTCAGACCGGCCCGTCTGGCACCAACAACCATGCCACGCTCAAAATTGCTTAAATCACCTTTCTTTCCCATTCTGACATTCAATTTGGAGTTCAGGAGATTGTCTTGACCAGGACCACACCCCTAAATGCATTGAAGCAACTGCCATGTGATTGGTTGATTAGATAATTGCATTAATGAGAAATTGAACAGGTTTTCCTAATAATCCTTTAGGTGAGTGTAGATTACATTTATGTAATGTGTATGTGTACACACACACACACACACACACACTGCCGTTCAATACATATATATATATATATATATATATATATATATATATATATATATATATATATATTTTTTTTTTTTTTTTTTTTTTTTTTAAATGTAATTTATTTCAGTGATGCAAATCAGAATTTTCATCAGCCCTTACCCCAGTCTTCAGAGTCACATAATCCTTCAGAAATCATGTTGATTTATTATCAGTGCTGCTCTTTTTAGCTTTCTATTCATCAAAGAATACTGAACAAAATGTTACAGGTTCCAAAAAATATTAAGCAGCAAAACTGTTTCCAACACTGGTAATAAATCGATATATTATAATGATTTCTGAAGGATCATATGACTCCGAAAACGAGTAACAGCTGATTTGCATCACTGAATTAAATAACATTTTAAAGTAAATTAATTATGTATTATCCTATAACCTCTGACACTGAAACCTCTGAAAACACCTCACATGACTGCTCTGAATATAACGAAACAAATGCATATTGACGGATCTTCTGTTCTGCAAAATGTAAACAAATGTAGCCTATATTTTTGCAAGCGTAAATATTGTAAAAATATTAATATTAATTGTGTCTAGAACAGGCCGCGCGCCGCTGCGCAGGGCTAACGCGGGTGTTCATTTCATACTCTGTGACAGCTTATTTAATGTATAAATTATACATTGTATTTAATGTAAGGTACATGTACAACAAACTGGTAATGCCATAGTGGTGTCGTGGCCTATACCTGTGGAACAGTAGACAGCACACGCGGTGTTCATCTAATAAAAGATCTTCATATAGCTCTAGCAAACAGGCCTTTGCAGATTTGCTTTAAACTGACTGTAGATCCAAAGCCACGTCTTCAGCGCTCTTGATGTTCTTAAACTCTCTGTTATCTGAGTGAGAACCACTTCAGAGACTCAGCGCGTGTGGCAGGGAACTGAACGAATCATTCAAACTGATTCGCGAACCGATTCACTGGTTTGCCAACTGGCCTTTAAACAGAATCGACTCAAAATAATGAATCATTCGCGAATGGGCATCATTCATTGCCCAGAGAAAAGTAGACGGCGCGTTTGGAATAAACCGAAGCATTTTTAACTTGCATTGCATTAAGATACAGTAACGAGAGGAGAGTCGCCCACAGAAACGAAGTAAAAGTAAAGTTTTTTCTCTAAAAATATACTTGAGTAAGAGTAAAAGTACCCATTTTAAAATATACTCTAAAAGTATTAGTTACCCAAAAAATTTACTCAAGTAAATGTAACTCGTTACTACCCACCTCTGTCCATTGGTGAGCAAGTGATGTAATGCTAAATTTTTCCAGAGCTGTTCTTATAATAAACTAAAACTCTTAAAAAGAGAAAAAATCTCTATTATTTGTGTGATCTTGTGAAAATTGTGAATGAGTGTAGATGAAACCCTCAGATCCATATCAAGCTTTCTATTGGCTAATGACTCTAGAACGTTCTCATTTGCTAATGCATAAACTCTACAGGTCCAGAGGAGAATCAAAGGCAAGCAATTAAGCTGAAAGGGGAGGAGCCACCTAAATTCAAAGCTGTACTTAATGGCAAAGACAAGCATTAGTGGGTATTGTGGTATCGTTTCAATGCTTGTCAGGATGGGTCTTTTCCATGGTGTGTTAGTGCTGGTTGTGATCGTGGCATTTGATCTGAAGAATGCATGGGGAAGTTTGAGATACAATCAAAGTCCAAGCAGCACGAAGCCACAATCTGATCAAGTTTCCAGAGGTCCTGCTCTTTCTTCTCAAGGGTTCTGGAACCCTTTGCAAAAGGCTTCTCAGTTTCAGGATCTTGACTCCAGAGGATTTGCACAAGAGCCTCTTGGTCTTCAGGAGAAACAGGTGTTGCAGGGTCCAGTCAAGCCTTTGGACTGGAGGTTTCCCATTGTTCCAGAGGTGCAGAGCGAGGTGGCGGTGGACTTCCAGTTGAGGCAACCTGTGACTCCCAGTAGTGTAGCTATTCAATGCGGTGAGACTCGGGTTCATGTGGAGGTACAGCAGGACTTGTTTAGCAATGGTCAGCTGATCCAGCCATCTGGTCTGACTTTGGGAGGATGTCCTGTTGTCGGTTGGATCCCTGGCTCCAGGGTGCTCTATTTTGAGTATGAACTGCAGGACTGCAACAGTGTGCTAATGGTAAATCATACTATATTATGCTGCGCACTACTAAAACAAAGGTTCTTTGGTATCAATGGTTCCCTGAACCTCTAACATCCATGGGACAGTTCCGTTCTTTAGTGGAACTGTTCACTCAGGTGAAACAAGTGATTTTATGGTGCGACTTGCTAAGACACCTTTTGGAGTTATCTTTGAGAATCCTCTTGGTAATGCATTCAGTCTCTTACAGATGACCGAGGATGAGCTTGTCTACACCTTTGCTCTTACCTACACACCTGAGGCACTCGCTGGCACTCCGATTACTCGTGCAGATGGTGCAGTTGTTGGTGTCCAATGCCACTACCAAAGGTAAGTGACCTTTTGTGGCGTGTGGCCTTGCTGCTTGTGGTGTAACTGGAAGACCATTTGTTTGGTTCCTCCTTGAACTGCAGGTTTCATACTGTGAGCGGTAATGCCTTGAGGCCAACTTGGGTCCCTTATGCTTCAACGGAGGTTGGCGAGGAAGTCTTGCTGTTCTCCCTAAAGCTCATGATGGGTTGGTGCAGTTTCTTTAGACCTTCTGCCTTCTGAATGAGGCTGTGCCTAAACTGTTCTTCCTCCTCGCAGATGACTGGTCCTATGAGAGGCCTTCACACACTTATTTCCTGGGTGACATTATTAATATTGAGGCGTCTGTGAAGGTGTACAACCACGTCCCACTGCGTGTGTTTGTGGACCACTGTGTGGCCACTCAAGAACCTGATGTTACCACCCTTCCGACATATTCCTTCATTGAGAATCATGGGTGTGTTCATGTCACCAGATGCTAACCAAATCGCCAGTTGATTGAGCTTGCTCCTTGTAACCACTTTGTCACTGAGAATTAGGGTAAGGTAGATGCTGCAGTTGACATTGAGGGTTTTTTTTTTTTTTTAATCATCAGGTGCCTTGTGGATGGTAAGGTCACGACTTCCAGCTCTCGTTTCATGCCTCAAACCCAGAAAGACAAGATCCAGTTCCAGCTGGAGGCCTTCATGTTCCAGGAGCCATCCAGTCCTTCTGTATGTACTGAGTGTTGTATGAATTTGCTTTACTCTTCCGTCTGCTCTGGGTTTGTGATCTCTTACCTGTGGTGTCTCTTGCAGATCTACATAACGTGTATTCTGAAGGCCACTCTTGCTTCTGCACCCAGTGACGCTCTCCACAAATCCTGTTCCTTTGCCAATGGGTATGTTCATGCTGCTTAAGAACAAGTTGAAGGTGCCGTGTCTGATTTTTCTCGTTGCAGGTGGTTTGGTGCTGATGGGAGCCACCAGGCTTGTGGTTGCTGTGACTCAACATGTGGTCCTGATGGTGGAATTCCTGCTGCTCCTTTTGGAGGTAGGCTGCTGATTTAAGCTTATTTGACACTCAAGTGCTCCATTTAACTCTCTGCTCTTTCTAGGTGTTCAGTGGGAAGGGAAGGCATCACTCAGTCCTGTAATGGTTCAAGAGCGACCGAAGACTTTAGCTGGTTTTCAATAAATGGGGTGGAAAAACTGTTTCTGGTTTTGTGTTCTCAATTTTGATTTGAGTGTGCTGTAGGAAACGGGTAGTCCTACTGTACCTATTCTCTTTCCAGAAGGAAAGGTTCCTCCTTGGTAGGAAAATAACCTTTAAAGACTGCCCTCCTGTGAACGGTTTAATAGAAGTGGTGGGCTATTTGTAGTCATTGTTTTTAATTCAGGTAATTGCAGGTGTCTCAAATTTCAGTTTAATATTTGGTGTGCCGACCCTGTGCTGGGGTTTGTGCAGTAGACTAGTCATTCTTAAATAGTTGAATACTTAACTGAAGTTGAACCTTGAATTGTCTGGAGTCCAGGTGAGTGACCTCCAGAGGTGGGTGGAGTACCCAAAAACTGTACTCAAGTAAAAGTTATAGTCTGAATAGTTACTTGAGTAAGAGTAAAAAAGTATCGGCTAAAAAAAAAAAAAAAAACCTACTCAAGTAGGTAGTTACTTTGGATCATATAGGTACTGAATATAGTCTATTTTTATATAGATTACATTTGTTATATGTACACACACACTGCTGTTCAAAATATATTTTATTTCAGTGATGCAAATAATTATTTTCATCAGCCTTTACCCCAGTCTTCAGAGTCACATAATCCTTCAGAAATCATGTTGATTTATTATTATCAGTGCTGCTCTTTTTAGCTTTCTATTCAAAGAATACTGAACAAAATGTTACAGGTTCCAAAAAATATTAAGCAGCAAAACTGTTTCCAAGACTGGTAGTAAATCGATATATTATAATGATTTCTGAAGGATCATATGACTCCGAAAACTGGAGTAACAGCTGATGAAAATTCTGATTTGCATCACTGAATTAAATTATATTTTAAAGTAAATTATGTATTATCCTATAACCTCTGACTCTGAAAACGCCTCACATGACTGCTCTGAACATAACGAAACAAATGCATATTGACGGATCTTCTGTTCTGCAAAATGTAAAGAAATGTAGCCTATATTTTTGCAAGCGTAAATATTGTAAAAATATTAATATTGTGTCTAGAACAGGCCGCGTGCTGCTGCGCAGAGCTAACGCAGGTTCCACGGGTGTTCATTTCATACTCTGACAGCTTATTTAATGTATAAATTATACATTGTATTTAATGTAAGGTACATATACAACAAACTGGTAATGCCATAGTGGTATCGTGGCCTATACCTTGTCGTCGTGACGTATTGTCAAGTATGGTGACCCATACTCGAAATTGGTGCTCTGCGTTTAACCCATCCAAGTGCACACACACAGCAGTGAGTAGTGAACAAATGCACACACACACACACACCGTGAACACACATCCGGAGCAGTGGGCAGCCATGCTGCAGCGCCCGGGGGGCGCCCGGGGAGCAGTTGGGGGTTCGGTGCCTTGCTCAAGGGCACCTCAGTCGTGGTATTGAGGGTGGAGAGAGCGCTGGACATTCACTCCCCCCACCTACAATCCCTGCCGGCCGGGGACTCGAACCCGCAACCTTTCGATTACGAGTCCGACTCTCTAACCATTAGGCCACGACTTCCCCGTGGAACAGTAGACAGCACACGCGGTGTTCATCTAATAAAAGATCTTCATATAGATCTAGCAAACAAGCCTTTGCAGATTTGCTTTCAACTGACTGTAGATCCAAAGCCACGTCTTCAGCGCTCTTGATGTTCTTAAACTCTCTGTTATCTGAGTGAGAACCGCTTCAGAGACTCAGCGCGTGCGGCAGGGAACTGAACGAATCATTCAAACTGATTCGCGAACCGATTCACTGGTTTGCCAACTGGTTTGATAAAGCCTTTAAACAGAATCGACTCAAAAGAATGAATCATTCGCGAATGGGCATCGTTCATTGCCCAGAGAAAAGTAGACGGCGCGTTTGGAATAAACCAAAGCATTTTTAACTTGTTGCATTAAGATACAGTAACGAGAGGAGAGTCGCCCACAGAAACGAAGTAAAAGTACCGTTTTTTTTCTCTAAAAATATACTTGAGTAAGAGTAAAAGTACCCATTTTAAAATATACTCAAAGTATTAGTTACCCCAAAAAATTTACTCAAGTAAATGTAACGAAGTAAATGTAACTCGTTACTACCCACCTCTGTATATATGTATGTATATATATATGAATAGTTAAAGAAATATTAAATTCTGTATAAAATATAATACATTAAAAATATAGATATATCCATTTATCTGACAGAAGTGCTCTCTCTCGCACACGCTCCACTGATCAGTTCTCAGTACTCAAATACACAAACATGCAGTCCAAATGTCGAATGTGTAGAGTCAGAGTATCTCATGTAAATACAGTCGGTTATGGCTTAAGTGAGCATAAACAGGTGGGTGAAAACTGAATTTGTGTCAGTGTCAGTATTACATGCATACCTTCCGTCTTAAATGGACAGCATTCCTAATTATCTGTGTCATCAATGTTAACCAACAAAAGATGTTAAAGAAATGTATACTTAAGTAAACCTACTGTATCTGAAAAATGAGTTTAATTTGTATCTCTACCAAAAAAATAAAATTTATTCCATTTTTTTCCAAATTCAATCCTTGATTCAAATTTTTCATAAGCTTAATTGATTTGGTCTAAAGAGAGAAGAATTGATGACTAATTTTGTTTGAATACTACATAGCTACCAAAATAAATGTTGGTAACTGCAGTTTGACTAATGACTAAAAGTTGACAAAAAATGCAATGCATTTTTGTTGACTAAAACTAGACTAAAACTATGAAAGACTAAAATGTGACAGACTATTAAGCATTTTCGTCTCAAGATAAAGACTAAGACTAAATAAAAAATGCCTGCCAAAATTAACACTGCTTAACAATTAACAACTCTGTGAACGTCCTTGAGTGGCCCAGCCACAGCCTGAGCTTGAACCCAATCAAATATTTCTGGAGAAACCTGAAAATGTGCGTCTGCCCCCATCCAACCTGACAGACCTTGAGAGATGAAGAGGTGAGGAGAAGAATAGCAGATAATTGCCAAATGTTGATGAGCAAACTTGTCGCATCAAACAAAAAAGACTTGAGGCTGTTAAGGTGCTTCAGTCAAGTCAAGTCACCTTTATTTATATAGTGCTTTTAACAATACAGATTGCGTTAAAGCACTTAGCAGTATCAAATTGGAGGATAGAGTGTCAGTAATGTATACAAATAAGATTAAACACTCAATTTTCAGTTAAGGCATTTAGCTAAGGCATTTAAGGCATTTAGCTAAATATTTAGTTAAGGGTACGAATACTTATGCAATGTACTTATTTGAGTTTTTTATTTTTAATAAATGAACGAAGTTGTGACAATTCTGTTTTTGCTTTTTGAGTATGGTGTATGGAGTGTAGATTGATGTGGGGGAAAAACATCATTTTTGTTTGCTGTGTTAAGAGTTGCTGAAATCGCGTTTGGTCTCATACTGTATCGCATATATTGTCAGTGTCTGCACTTGCTTGGCCATTTTTAGTGATAAACAGGAAAGTGGGTTCAGCTGAATTCAAATAGTGATTTGTTAGATTGGTATAAAAAAGGTAATTATACTGCGGCAGCGGTCGTGTAAAGCCCTCCTTGTGTGAAGACCAAAGAGTGTAAAGACCATCGACTCTACCGTGTGACTCCACCGGACAGGAACACCGGCAAAGGATATAAGTATCGCTTTTTATTTTTCCTCTTTCCTACAACTTGTTTCACTTCTGTTTCAGTTTTTTTTTTTGTATAACGATTTCTTACTATGTGTAAGTAAGTTGTTGTTTTAATATTTTTAATTGTTTTTAGCTTATTTTTTTTTTTCATTTAAATGTTTAGTATTGAAATGTTGTTGTATGCATTTGTCAATTTTAATTACTTTATTTTCCTAAATGTGTGTACATAGTATTTACAGAGTTTTGACTTTTAGTTTTAGTTACTTTTTCTTATTTGTAAGTCGCTTTGGATAAAAGCGTCTGCTAAATGACTAAAAGTAAAGTAATTTAAAGTAGTTTAACATAAGGCAGCAACATAAAATGTGAAAAAAATTAAGGGGTATGAATACTTTCGCAAGGCACTGTACACACACAAACACACACACACATATATATATTTATATATATAATGTAATGAATTATGTATAAATATGTAAAAATATTAAATAAAGATATATAAAATAAACTAATATCCATCCATCCGTGCATCTATCTATAACATTTATAAATATAAAAAAATATATGTATAAATATCTAAAAATTATAAATCTATAAAATTTATTGAAAAATAAATACATAAAAATATAAAAAATAAAGATATATAAAATATAACAGTTGTTTCAAGATACATACAATGTACAAATATCTATCTATCTATCTATCTATCTATCTGTCTACCTACCCACCCACCCATCCATCCGTCCATCCATCCATCCGTCCATCCACCCGTCCATCCGTCCGTCCGTCCGTCCGTCCGTCCGTCCATCCGTCCATCCACCCGTCCATCCATCCGTCCATCCATCCATCCATCCATCCATCCATCCATCCATCCATCCATCCGTCCGTCCGTCCGTCCATCCACCCGTCCATCCATCCCTCCATCCATCCATCCATCCGTCCGTCCATCCACCCGTCCATCCACCCGTCCATCCGTCCATCCATCCATCCATCCATCCATCCGTCCATCCGTCCATCCGTCCATCCATCCGTCCGTCCGTCCATCCATCCATCCATCCATCCATCCGTCCGTCCGTCCGTCCGTCCGTCCGTCCGTCCGTCCGTCCATCCGTCCATCCATCCATCCATCCATCTATCTATCTATCCTCTCCGCTAGCTTTGCTGTGCTCTTCATTCATATCAGAAGTGGATATTCTCAGGGGACTGGTTTGGTTCAGATCTGGCCTCAGGAGCGACTGCCCGCTCATCTAAATCAGATCTCAGCGCACTGAACCCAGAGAAGCCGTGATCCTGAACTCCTGCTGACTTCCTCACATAAAACCATTACACAATCCTTCATGCTCCTCATAAAAGTGTCCCGCAGCACGCGGAGCTCAGGTGTATGGACGGACGGTGGCAGATAATCAGACTGAATCTGGAGCTTTGCATGTTGCCCTTTCTGTGTCGGAGCATTGCAGTGATTTAAATTGCCTCTGACAGCATCGTTCCTTTGTATTATTTATGAATGTCTGGTTAAGGGTAGGCAGTAATGCAGCTCGTGGGCTCAGGGCTGCTTTCTGACCCTCTACTTTTGGGCAAACGGAGGGAAAATGCACCAAAATCCTTGAATAGACATTTGCTACAGCCCTGAGAGAAAATCCAATTAACACGATGTGAAGAATTTAGTGGAGAATGTTTCAAATTGCCTTAATGAGCCTCCATTACAATCGTTAGCTATAAAAAATGGAATAAAAACTCTTCTTTTAAAACCAGTTCATAAACTGTTGCATTCAATTCAATGAAGAGCTTACATCAGGATGGATTTATGAAGGAATTACACAGAACTGCATTCAGCATGTGTTTCATAAGTAAGAGTCATTCTGTGCAATATGCTTGAATATGTCTAACATGAAAAATATTTACAATACTTAATGAAATGGTATTGAATCAGGAAATAAAAACATTCTTAAAAATGTGCTATTAGTCTGAACCAGTCATTCAACTTCTGAAGGCAGATGCAATCGCTCCACAAGAAAACGTGTTAGCTAGTTATGTGGTGGAAATAAATACATGAAGGCCTACACAGGACATGCAGTTGCTTGAACTGAAAGTGTTCAGTGGATAAAAGTATCAACTAAATGCACAAACTTAAATGTAAATGCTGAGAGTCAAGACATTTTGGCACGTGACATCATCAGAGAGCTTTAATGGCAGCAATGCACAAATAACACAGAAATCTCTTGCTTGTGTGTGCATGTTTTTTTAAATATATTTTTATATAAATATAACAGGTTCAGTGTGTGAAAGTGGCTAGTTAAGCCATTTGATAACAATCTTTTACAAGTTTCCAGCAGATTTTATGAGAAGAATCAGTGCTCCCAAAATAACTAAAACGTATGGTTGCACAACATATCTAAGTAATTCAATATCAATATGGCTTACTGTGATTTTCACATCGCGAAGGCTGTAATTTAATTAGATAAATATGATATAAATTATATAATACTTCACTCTGAAACCCACAGTACATATTTGCAAGCATACCAACAAAATAAGTCAACTAAAACTAAAACAATATAAAAAATAAATAAAATAAAATTACACACACATTTGTTTATGTGTATATATATATATTTATATATATTTCTGAAATAAAAATATAAACATGTTTAAGAAAAAAAAAATATATATATAAAAAGACAAAAACTTCAAAATTATAATTTAAATGTAAAATTATTTTATTATAAATATATCTCTTATTTTTAAATATTTTATTTAAAATCACAATACAAATCATAAGTATTATTCAAATTGTATATAATAATTATATTGTCATATTGAATTGGTCAAAAACCTTTTTTTTTTCCTCAGCCCTTAAAGGATAGTTCAGACTCAAAAAGTAAAAAGCTATATTTTTAATTTCTATGTAGCTGCACTCTCCACCAAAACCACAATCATTCTAGAATGATTAATTCAATATACTGTATAATGCAGAAAAATATCACAATGCCAGTTTTTCCAATATTGTGCAACCATCATCCAAAGGTCAAATTCATCCCATCCCATCAGGAGCTGTAATTCTGAGGTGAATTTCATTTGAAAGCGGGCGTCATGTTCATCTACTCACTAGCCTATAAAAGTGAACATTTCACACAATGAAATCCATCACCAATTCATTCACGACATGTCCTTCAAGGACACAAAAATGCCATTTGGAAATCGCCCTTGGAATAAAGACCAAACGGACACGGAGTAAATTTCGCTGTCATGACTTGGCAGCATGTCACGATGGTCTATTAGGCCTTTTTGTGGCCTTTACTCCCTCAATTAGCCTCAAATAAAACGTTAGCGCTGTGTTAGATGAGGATTCTGATTTCTTGCATGGAATATGATATGCAGTTTATCCAGAGAGCCGTTAATCTGCTCCTCTAAGCTAAAGTATGAGCGAATCAACGCCAAAGAGCCGCCGGCAGAGTGCTAAACCTACATAATGCTCATGAGCCATAAATAAATATGCCGTAGTAATGCACACTTGCACGTCGGGATATTGCCGAATCGAGCAATGCGAAGCTCTCCGTTTGACCCCGGGTGGTATTTAAGACTGCTTAAATGTGAGTAACGCGAGTCTCCGGAGCCGCTCAGACTTCAATCCCCTTCATCCCGTGAACTTATGTTAGCATATACTTCATAATAGACACCCTGCAGGAGTTGACGGGGACACCGGAGATGCGCTAGACCTTTGTGCGGTCAAGGTAATTTAACGGCTCAGCGAGGAGAGGTCTCACAGAAAAGACTCTTCAGAGGAATTTAATTAAAGTAGTAATAACATTTGAAACGCATGAATCAGACACATATGAGCTCCTGCTCTCGCATGCATCGCACCGCAGTGCTGACAGATGCAGAAATCAATGCTTCACTTGTCATATACGGCTTTCGGTGTGTTACATCTCTTTTTAAAGCCTGATGGACAGGATATATATTTTAAATTAAAGGCCTCTTCTTGTTACCGTAATGCAAAAAGTGCACAGCATTGCTTTAATATTATTACTGTAATGCATTACTGAAAAACAGATGATAATTCTATTAAATACAACAAATGCTGCTATTTGATACTGTGCCTAAACAGGATGGTTTTCACCATTGTATTATAGTAATACGAATAATGCAATAAAACCTCCTTAAATGGCATTTGGATTGTTTTCTGTGGAATCTTTTTTCTGCCAAGGAAAAAATAATTAAAAAGGAAATGGAGACATTTTCTCACAACTCTGACTTTTCTGTTCATGCAATTGCGAGTTTACATCTCACAAAAATTCAGAATTGTATGATAGAAAAATATGAGACATAAACTCACAATTATCTGAAAAAAGTCTAAAATGTAAGATATAAACTTGTAATTCTAAGGAAAAAGTCCAAATAGTGAGATATAAACTCGCAATTCTGAGAAAAAAAGTCCAAAATGCAAGATATAAACATGCAATTCTGAGAAAAAAAAAATCTAAAAATAAGAGATAAACTTGAAATTCTGAGAAAAAAAGTCCACAAATGTGAGAGAAACACAATTCTGAGGAAAAAATAGTATAATATCTAATATATAAGCCTGCAATTCTAAGAAAAAAAGTCAAAATAGTGAGATATAAACTGAAAAAAAATATATATATATTGCATATTTATTTAGTCTAAAATATAAATTCTCAGTTCTCAGGAAAAAAGTCCAAAATATAGGCTAAGATACCAAAATTCTAAAAAAGTGTAGTGAGCATTGCACACAATGAAATCCATCACAGACCATCTCATTCACCATGTGCCCTTCAAGGACACAAAATGCCATTTGGAAATATTTTGACACAAAAAAATACTGGCAGAGCAACAACAAAATCGTTAAGATGAGAACATTATCAAATACTCTGTATACATAGAGTAATAAGAATAAAGCAATAAACCCCTTCAAAATGCATGACCAATGATCTGTTCCCAGTTTCGGTGATGTTTTGTAGGTTTGCGCTCACCCGGACTCTCTGCACCTCCATGAAGACGGCTCTCTGAAAGGCTTTCTCCCACAGCACCAGTTCTGAGCCCAGCTCGACGCTGTAGCAGAAGCTCTGGCCGTGACCCACCAGCACACTGAAGCAGAAGGGTTCACTGTCCCGCAGCTCACCGTCCTGCTGGAGCCCCATATAAAACTTGGTCTGTATCCAGCAGTCTTCGGCTATCCACAGCTAGGCAGCAGCAAAAGAGACATAGTGACTGTTCTAAGCTTGTTTGGTTTCTATAAATATAAATATATACACTACTGTTGTATTTGTGTAATGTTGTAATGTTTCTGAATGACTCTTCTGCTCACCAAGGCTGCATTTATTTGATCAAAAATACAGTAAAAACTATAATATTGTGAAATATTATTACAATTTAAAATAACGGTTTTCTATGTCAATATATTGTAAAATATAATTTATTTCTGTGATCATAGCTGTATTTTCAGCATCATTACTCCAGTCTTCAGTGTCACATGATCTTCAGAAATCATTCTAATATACTGATTTACTGCTCAAGAAACATTTCTGATAATTATCAGACAATTATTATGTTGAAAACAATTGCTCTGTTTAATTTTTTTGTGTAAACTGCAATACATTTTATTTTTCAGGATTCTTTGATGAATAGAAAGTTTAAAAACAGCATTTATTTGAAATAGAAATATTTTGTAACATTATAAATGTCTTTCCTGTCACTTTTGATCAATTTAATCCATCCTTGCTGAATAAAAGTATTAATTTCTTCAAAAAGAAATTAGAGTCCAGATGTCTGAATGGTTGTGAATTTTGGACACATAAAAAAAAAAAATACATATATTTTTAAAATTTCTGTTTTGTGGCGCGGCAGAGTAAATACAAATCCTTGGTCATCAAAAAATCCTTATTGTTAAGCTGAGAACATTATCAAATAGTGTAATATATGTATATTTGTTATATTAATATACAATAAATATTTTATTTCTTTAGAATAATGTGCACTGATGAATCATGTACAATAAGAGCAAGAATATGATTTAGGAACATACATTTGATTTCATGTTGACTTTAAATGACAAACAAAACAAACACAGAGCACTCAGCATCTACTGATAAAAGCCATACATGTGTGTTCATACCTTATGAACCTTAAAGAGAACCTCACAGAGGTGAAAACTAGCCTCTGCTTGAGCCCAGTCTGATGCCAAGATCTGATACAAAAACACAGAACGAAATCTCACTCTTACACATCCATGATTACTGCATGATTAGCCGCTTACTGCAGTCCCCTTGCAGAAGGTTAAAGGAGTAGTTCACTCCTGGACTGGAGTGGTGTGGATTATTGTGATGTTTTTATCAGCTGTTTGGACTCTCATTCTGACGGCACCCATTCACTGTAGAGGATCCATTGGTGAACCAGTGATGGAATAATGCATTTCTACAAATCTGATGAAGAAACAAACTCATATAGATCTTGGATGGCCTGAGGGAGAGCCCATTTTAAACAAATGTTCATTTTTGGGTGAACTACTCCTTTAAGAAAACAAGTGCACAATGGTGAGGTTTGTGCATCAACCCTCTAATCTTTCAACATAATGTATTGCAGAGAATCTACTGATTCATTATTTCACTCCTCTGTTTTGGAAAACTAGTCATTTGTTTTATTTTTTGCCCTCGGAAATAGATTTCAACACTGCCATTTCCATTAAAATTCATGCGTATGAAAAAGTTTGCAGTAATTACCTCTTCGTGACCTACAGAGACATAAGGCTTATTTAACAGTCTGTTCTCTCTAAAGCGGCACAGATGTAAATCTGAAACATAATGAGATGCTAATGAATTTGCTGAATGTCTCTCTAGGCTTTAAGGCATGCTAAATGTTATGTGTCTTTAGATTTCTCCCTTTATTAATTCAGTAAAGCACATTTAATGAAATGGCAAGAAATATCAGCATAGTGTTATTTCGGTCACAAAATTTATCAAAACCACTTACAATAACATTAATACAGCCGTAACGGAGTCACGTAGAGGACAACGCTGGAGTGAAGCTAAATATCGCATTGCATTAGGAAGTGCAGACGCTGAAATAGCACACAAAACAGTGCCAACACAAAGTGCAGGGCTGTATTTCATAACTGATGAAACCTGTGTCTTCAGGCTTAATGGCAAAGATAAAACATTTGTCACCAATAACTTATGTGTGCGAGGCCACCGCGGTAATGGCTTTTCCTCGCCACAGTCCATTAGAAAGTAATAGATTGATTATATATAATTAGAATGGATGTCCTGAGTCTCAGAGCAATGGAGGACAGGTGAGGTTTGTCACAGTCCGCAACATTTTAGGGGAGAAGACACTGGCTGTGTTCAGAATATGCACTATTTCTGCAGTATGTACTACAGTTCCAGTGTAATGTAGTGCACTCGTGTCTGAAATGTGTTTCACGTGCTATTTAGGGTTCCCATATTGATCAAAGAATTTCCAACAATTATGAGTTGCAGAAACGCAAAAAAAGAAAAAGTGTGTGTGTGTGTTTGTAACACATGCATGAGCTTACAGGAGGACTCCTGAAGACGAGGACAGAAGATCCTCTCAATGCCAGGAACCTGCAGTTGTGAAGGGGCTCGACGTCGCCGCCCTGCAGGTGTTCACACACCCAACCCATGTAGACAATCTGAGGAGAAAACATTCAACACAAGAAACCCATCTGTGCGTGCTCAGACTCTGCTCTGCCGGTATCCATTTCTCCTAAGTAAATATGATTGAATTACTCTGAATTATTAATCGTAATGCAACAGAGAGCCAGAGGTCATGACACGATCGCTCAGAGATTTTCCTGATTATGACATCTCTCTCATCCTGTAATGGTAAAATATGATGAGGCAGTACAATAGGGATAATTACTTTCTGTCTTATGATTTAGATTAATATGTCACTGTACAAATAACCCACCTGATCATCAGGAGAATAGTATTTATTCGCCGTTTTTATCTGAAACGAACAAAACAATTTACAAATCAATAACAGAATCAATTTAATGTATTATTTATTTATATTAAACTTAATTGGATTATTTTGTACACTTCACAGATGTACTTAATAATTAAAAAACTTACTTTACAATTAAAAACAATTATTATTATAATATGACTTATATTAAAATTATTTATTAATTATTAATTACAGGAAAATGCAAATTATTATTATATCATGACTATTATGAATAAATGTATTTATTTATTGCTTAAAATTATACAGTTATTATAATATGATGCAAACTACTTATTTACTGCAAACTACATATTTTATTTAGTTGTTAAATATTGTTAGGACAATACAAATAATTATATTATAAAATGATTATTATAAACAGATTTATTTGTTTTTTACTTTATTTGATTTTTTAACTTTGTAATTAAAATTGTAATTAACTGTACAAATATTATAATATGATTATTATGATTTTAACAACAACAACAATTATTATTTTTAACAGATTTATTTATTTATTCTGCATTACTGTATGCTATTAAGCATTGGAGGGACCCAGTTTGTTTTCTTTTTTTTTCCAAAACCACAAATATTGTTGTAATTGTGAGTGAACACAAAAATATAAGACACTTAACAGTTTCGATTGATGTATAACATTTATTTGTGTGACCAAAATCAAGAGTATTTTTAGTGTCTTTTGCACTGATCTGAAAAAAACCGAGCTGGTATCCCTGGCGATACAGCCGGCCCCAGAGGGTTACATTTGCTTCATTGGCATGAATGTAATAACACAAATGATTAAAAATGCTTTATATTCTTAATACAAACTATAATACTATTATACTACAATAATAATTGCTTATTCGTTTAATTTAGTTGTTAATTACTGGCAGGACATGTCCATATAAATTTCATGCGATTCCCCCTTATGAGGGAGAGTTTCACTCTGAAAACTAATAATGCACCTCTTTCTGTAAAACTGCAGCATGAAGGTCTATTGAGTTTCTCCAGATTCGTGCTCTTTGGACTCGATTTTTAAGTCTTCTGCGCTCGAGCCCAGCGCTTGCCAAGAATATTGCCTAACGATCTTATTTCCTGTGTGTTGTTTTAATTAGTGCATGCGCTGATGATCCAATGGGCTTTTTCTGAGGCTGTCACACAGCTGCCTGTTTTACGTGCAATTACTGCGCTGACGTCACCTAATGATGGAGACGGACGCTGATTGCTAAATGTCCAATTAACAGCTGATTGTGTGTGCGAGTGGAAGCGGATCTGTCATTGTGCTGACCTATAACCTATAAATAGAGCGACTGACACATGCTCGAGCAGCGAGGATAATGGGATTGAGTGTCGTTTAACATGTTCTGACCTGTTTTATCGACTGACAAGTCGAGTTTGTGTTCGTGCATTTCATGCCTGCATTATAAAGCTCCACGTATAATGACATATCATATGTGTTTCAATGCACTTTATCTTTTCATGAATAATTACTGATTTCAATTCATAATAATGCTTGCCTATACATAAATAGTGTCATGCATGTGCATCAGAATTAGTCATAAGAACATGCAATTGATTATAAGATCATATTCACAATATAATAATTTTATACGGCTTTATATATAAAACTGCTGCCAGAAGGTTATATCAGTACTATGTTGAGAATTCATATTATTTAAAAAATAAAAAAACATATGTAATTTTTTTCTGAACACAAATGTAAAAAAAAAAAAAAAAAAAAAAAAATGATATATATGATATAATGTGATTTATTAAATGATAAATAGCTAGTAATTTCAATATAGTTATTTATATTTATAGGTAATTTAGGTAATTAGCAATAAATATTAAGTAATGAAAAAAAGAATAATAATATAGAACTAAATGTCATATATCAGTTAAATAATATTAATACAATAATAGTTTAATAATAATATGAATTATAATAAACATATAATATAACCGAACGCAGCAAAATTACTATAGCTCTAAAGTAATAATCTAAAAATTATTATTTTTAATTGTTTTAAATTGTAAACTACATCTGTGAAGTGTACAAAAATGTAAAGTTAAAGTAAAATAAATAATAAAGTGTATTAATGATAAGTGTAAAAAAATTAAAGTACATCCGTGAAGTGCATATGTGTACAATTTCAAGTACAATTATAATAAATAAATAAATAAATATGTTAATAATAATCATCATTTAATAAATGTCCCATTTTAAGTGAAATGAACATATAAATAAATAAATACAATCTTTTTTATAATAATCATATGATCATTTGTTTTTACATTGTGAAGACAACAAAAGTATATTTTAAGTTTAAATAAATAAATAAAATCAATATATCAAGCATACATTAATATTTAAAAAAATAAAAAATTGTCAAGACATGATGGTTTTCAGTCGAGATGGACACTTTAGTTTGACTTGAGACGACTCTAAAACAAATTTTTGAAGAGCAAAATATGTTAAATTATTATTTTATTTTTTTTATTTTATTTTTTAATTATCTAAATTATCTTGCTCTTTGACAAACTAACCTGCAGTTTACAGAAAAGTATCTCCAAAATTAGATCTGTGACCTGACTCAGACTCAGCATCAGATAAATCTGCGAGTCTCTTACTTAATGCAAACTATAATTTCTAAGTTCTCTCTATAGAGATTTTAATGTGAAATACAACCTGGATGCGTCCCCAAGAGTAACTACATAAAAATATGGTGAACTGTATATCATGCGATACTGCAGATGGTCTGAACACAGCAACATTTCAGTTGCATATTCATATTTCAGCCTGAAAGCAGTCATAAAATTTCCGTCCAGTGTGTTTGCTGCAGCACTGTACATCAATGCATGAGAAGCAGCATTACTGTCCTCTATAGCCGGTCTGGCACTCAGATGGCCGTATCTGCTCTGATCTCTCATGGTTTCACTTACACTAATGGCTGCAGCAGATAATGCATGTTACTTACGCTCTCCTGGGTCAAATCGTTGATATTGGTTGATATTGCTTGAAGCCAGTCTGTGCTTTCAGCTGCAGTGCAAAATTGAAGAACGTGCGTGCAAACTCCATCTAAGGCAATGACTTCAAAACTGTTCGATCTGGATGAAGAAAAAACAGGAATATGAAATATTAAATTCCCTGATAACAGCACAACTCTAGAATACCAAACTACCATACAAATCACACTGTTTCTTACAGTATGCAGATTTTCTGTATTTATAAAACATCTGGATTTTAAAATTATTATTATTATTATTATTATTTATGAAATTAATTGAAGACAAAAATAATAATAATGACATATTACAAATAAAAGTATTATAATAATTATGATCACTATACACTTATAATAATAATTAATAATAATAATAATATTAAAAAAATAATACATTAATAAAAACATTATTTTAAATGTAATATTAATTAAACACACAAATAATAATAATATTTAATTTATTAAATAAATAAATACATAAAAGTAATGCATTATTTATTAATTAATTGATTTTATATATATACAAACACATTAAATATTTATTATTGTTATTATTATTTAAATGATTATACACAAAAATAAAAAAATATTAAAATAATTAATTAATAAAAGTTTTTAGAAAAGTATTAAAAATACAAGTTTTAATAATAAAGTATGAATAATAATAATCATACATTAAACATTATAAATAAAGAATAAAGGCATTAATACTAATCATCATCGTTGCCGTCATGAATCTGTTAACAATAGCACACTTCTACTTGAGACACTTATTGTTGTATATTGTGTACTGTTTGACAAATTATTTCTAAAAACAGCATGCAGCAGCATAAAGTACATATTGCCAGTATGAGCACCCTCATACGCTAGTGCTCTATTGTGAACGGAGTCATTGTTATTAGAGTGACTCGCTGTGGTAAAATAAACTCTGGCAGTAAGTAGTTCATGATGCAAGATACGTGTCAGGAATGAAACGATTCCTGATCAAATCTTCAGGACCACAGATATTTATTCTATTATTGATGAAGAAATTAATAAGACATCAGAGACATATTGTACATTGCAAGAACAGAGAAAAATCGATAAGTGTGGTCACAATTAGCACAGTATTGAATCATTGCGTGGTCACAGGTGGCTTACAGCACAAATTCCCAGACGATTCACATGAATTCTAAAAAAATAGGCAAGATGATGGATGTTTGTTGTTGTTGTTTGCATTACATTAATGTATTCCCAGTATAAATTTCCAGATGACAATAATTGTGATGATTCAAATAAAAAAACAAAAATAAAAATAAATAATCCAGGCACAAAACCAGACTGCATACAGATGTCCCAGTGCTATCAAAACACTGACCTGAAACACATCTGTCAGTTCAGATTTTGTTACCTGCTTGTTTCCGTTTGTTTTAAATGTGCAAAGCTGTCAATACAAATGTGAGGGATGAGATGCGTGAGTTGATAGACAGGGTTGTCATACTCACTCCACCATCAATTGTCTATAATGGGCGGCTTTGACATTTAATTTCAGTGTATGTTCGAAGCCTGCCGCAGATGAATTACACTCTGATTTGCCGGACTGACTATTTAATAATAGCTGTCAGAAAGACCGTCACGTCATAACATATTCTGCGTGATGCTCGAGCAGTCCTTTCCATTGTGGCCCACATTATTATGCTTATGAAGGGCCACTGAGGGCAAAAGGCTGTGAGATGAATATTTCTAATGCATTAAATCAAGCGAGAGCAAGACTAACTCTATTACTGAAGTGAGATTACAGAAGCATTGCTCTCAAAACATGACATCTTTAGCAGCTTCCAACTTTTCCAATAAAGCGATTCAATAAATGGCATGATTTCAATTAATGCCAACCATGTGTGAGATGTGTCCATTCAGCGCTTGGACTTTTTCAGATAGAAATTGCCTGTAGAATGTAATTTTCTGCTTGAACTAGCAGCAGAATGTAGCCCAGCGCTTTGAAATCAAGAAGCCGCGCGTCTGACTGACAGAACACAATAAAAAATCTATTAGTCTGGAGAGAGCGTCTTCATCGGCCATCGCATACATAGAGAGAGAGACGCTCATGACGAAGACTGAGAAGATGCTTTTGGGAGCATTTAAATTTGATGGGAATGGTACTGGGATGTGAAATCTGAGCATTAAAATTATGAAAAGATGACAATCCTGCATGAAAGATGGACTCTTAGATGTTAAATGTTTAAAAATACATTCAGTTGCTCAGAAGATTGCGTGTTAGAGAAAGTAAAGTTGATGGATGGAAAAACAAATCAATAAATACTTAGAGAGAAAAAGAAAAACATATTTAACTCTGTAAAGCCTGACATATGAAATTATAATCAGAAATGTATTTATTTTTTCTAAATGGAACAGTTTATTGAACATTTCAGACCAGAAGAGCCCAAACTTTTTAAAGGGGTCATATGATGCGATTTCAAGTTTTTCTTTCTCTTTGGAGCGTTACAAGCTGTTCGTGCATAGATCCCTGAAGTAGCAAAGACTAAAGTCTCAAAACCAAAGAGATATTCTTTATAAAAGTTAAGACTCGTCCACGCCCCTCTAAAACGGCTCATTCAAACACCCACCCACACGTCTACATCACAGTGTGGGGAGATTTGCAAAACACCGCCCAAATGTATACGCAAAGAAAGAAGGCAGAACTATTATTCTCGCTGTAGTATTGTCGTTACCCGCCAGCGCCATGTCCTGGAGACGCTGTGTTTCGTTGTGAAAGCGAAACGTTCTACTTTGTTTGGGTTGCCAAAAGATGACACAACTAGAAATCAGTGGTTAAGTTGTATTTCAACACTGTTCCAGAACAGTTCAACCTGAATATTAGAGTGTTGCAGCGCATTTTAATGGAGGACTATTTCCTGAATGTAAGAGTAGCCTGCCAGCTGTGCTCAAAGGCTGTTTCTATAAAGTGGGACAATTCCAGCTTTGCAAGGACAGTCTCTTCTGACTCACAGCCTGTAAGTACATTTTCTTATTTAAAGAATTTGCCACTGACTATTCAAACATGAATTTTGAGCTGTGTAGAGTAGTGCTTGTTTGGCGTTTCAACGATCACAAATGCAGACATGGTAATGTTTACGCGGCATGATGCAACGCAACGAGTAAAAAGACAGTATAAGTCATTATAATCAGTAATTATATCCCCACTGGATGCAACAAATGGCTCGTTTATAATGGGTTTTATTGTTTTTGTGTCGTCGTGCTGGGACACGGTAAGGGGCATAACATTTCCGTCTCACGCGTGAGGTATTCGGCCAATCAAAACGCATTGGATAGCTGGCCAATCAGAGCACACCTCGCTTCTCAGAACGATGAGCTTTATAAAAATTGGTGCGTTTCAGAAAGGCGGGTCATAGAGGAGCAATAAACACATTGCATTACACTAAATACACAAAATAATGTTCTTTTTAGTGACGTCATATGATCCCTTTAATACACTAGATTAAAATTAGATTAAAGTTTAGATTAAAATTATTTTATATATTTTTTTTTTATATTTTAATTTATTTAAAATTAATTTAAAATTTAAGCATTTTTTTTATATATTTCAATGTAAAAATAAAACAAAAACATAAATTAGAAGATATATCAAACTTGAATGAGGGATGTTGGCCAAAAGTAAATAAATATTGCATTAAATGAAATTATGTTATATTAAAATGCATTAATAAATAATAAAATAAAAATATATTTTTGTAATAATTTTTAAATAAAAATCAATACTATTGTTTTTTATATTTCAATGCAAATGTAAAACAACCAAAATTTGTAAATAAAAATACAATTTAGAATGGAAGACATGCATCAGTGACATGTTTTCCCCATTTATTCTCCTCTCGTATTACAAAAAAATGCATATGTATTTATGTTCTGTATCATATTTGATCCATAAGGGTTTTATGGCTCATATAGTTTGACATAGGGAGAATATGAAGGAAAACAGCTCAGTTTTATTCAAAGACTCAAAAATATGCAATTTGGTGCAGATGCTGATATGCATATGTCAAAAAGTGATGAAATTCTAATGCTTGTAGTGTAAATCAATGAGATCTTTATAACAGTATAGCAGATACTGACATAAAATAATCTAAAAATGAGTCATCACTCTATATCTCCAATAATGTCTTAGTAAGATGAGACTGAAATGATCCAAACATATAATGCAATGCAATCCAATGCTGATTGAGAGATGAAGAAATAAACGCTCCTCAGACGATGGGAGATGCACATCATTCCTCCGCTGAGGAACAGTGAACGTAAAGCTTCTGGAAACAAACGCTCCTCAAAAGATCCTGATGATCAGATTTGAGACGCACTGATGTTTCTAAAAAATTATTGATGGAGAATCAAGTAAAGCTGAGCTGCTTCAGTCCAGTAAGAGTTCATCTGGAAATATGACTACAGTTCTTCTGAATTCTGTTTACATTATAAAAATCAGTCAAGATTTAACAGCAATAAGACACATGAAGCACCAGCTGAAGCTGGACATTTGTACAATTAGACTAAAAAACTCAGACGACAGAAGGCATATACAGTAGGGTTAAAATCAAAGTTGTCAGACCTGAAACTCCACCTGGAATCGAGCCCGAAGCACATAGAAATATATTCAGATTATGCATTCTGCCTAATTAAGGATCTGATTCCACCTGCTGCAATCACAAGCTTTGAGTTTTAGAGTGGATATTTATAGATCTCTCTTCTCCGCCGATGTGATGCGATATCATTCTGCTTTCAACGGCAGATGACTAAAGTTAGAGCCACTTCTTCTCGACCTGTGGCTGCTGCATCGCTGACCTTTCCAGACACGGCATGCCGCTGCATACATATTGGATTTAACATCCTCTCACCTAAATGAAAAACGCTTGCAAAACAAACACTGGGCAAACCTTGCAGCTCGTGCGGCATCACGGCGGATTACCGTACCTTAATTTGTCGGTTCCAGCTTTGCGTCGAGAGATTCGAGCCATGAACAGAGGGAGGCTGACGGTATCCAGCCAGCGTTTCTCATACTTTGGTTCATTAACCGAAGGTGAGGAGGGCGACGACGGGGCCTGGACGGAATAAATGAGAGGGAGAGAGTGAGAGGCCGGAGCAGAAACATCTCGTTTTAGTGCCATCCGTTGGCCTTTGATCACGGTGCCAGTAACCACGGCCTGTGATTCAAAAGCATCCGCGGCACTCGGCCCCTCAGGCTCGACCTGATCCTGCTGTATTTTAGAAATCAATGAGGATTACAGTTGCCTTACATAAATGCATGACATTTTCCATGCATATTCACAGAAGAAGGAGAATGATGATGAAAGTCTAAAGTAGATGAACGTTTGAACACTGTAAATGCATAGTTAGCTTTCAAACGCTATGGAAGCACATTTTGGCCACAGACTTAAAAATAAAAAATAAATAAGGTAATTGCTCATTTTTATCTTAGAAATCTGACCTTTTCCTCACAATTTTGAGTTTACATCTCATATTTCTGAATATATATATATATATATATATATCGCAAATTCTGTTTTCTCAGAAATGTGAGAAACTAAGTCCAAATTGTGAAATAAAAACAAATTAACTTTTTTTTTATTCTAGCAGAAACAAAGAGAAAAACACAATTGCAAGACATACAGTGGGGGAAAATATTATTTGATCCCCTGCTGATTTTGTACGTTTGCCCACTGAGAAAGAAATGATCAGTCTATAATTTTAATGGTAGGTTTATTTGAACAGAGAGAGAGAATAACAACAACAAAAATCCAGAAAAAACATGTTGATTTGCATTTTAATAAGTCAAATAAGTATTTGACCCCTTCACATAACATGACTTAGTACTTGGTGGCAAAACCCTTGTTGGCAATCACAGAGGTCAGACGTTTCTTGTAGTTGGCCACCAGGTTTGCACACATCTCAGGAGGGATTTTGTCCCACTCCTCTTTGCACATCCTCTCCAAGTCATTATGGTTTCGAGGCTGATGTTTGGCAACTCGAACCTTCAGCTCCCTCCACAGATTTTCTATGGGATTAAGGTCTGGAGACTGGCTAGGCCACTCCAGGACCTTAATGTGCTTCTTCTTGAGCCACTCTTTTGCTGCCTTGGCCGTGTGTTTTGGGTCATTGTCATGCTGGAATACCCATCCACGACCCATTTTCAATGCCCTGGCCCTGACGGTACATGACCCCGTCCATCATCCCTTTGATGCGGTGCAGTTGTCATGTCCCCTTAGCAGAAAAACACCCCCAAAGCATAATGTTTTCACCTCCATGTTTGACGGTGGTGATGGTGTTCTTGGGGTCATAGGCAGCATTCCTCCTCCTCCAAACACGGTGAGTTGAGTTGATGTCAAAGAGCTGGATTTTGGTCTCATCTGACTACAACACTTTCACCCAGTTCTCCTCTGAATCATTGGCAAACTTCAGACGGGCATGTACATGTGCTTTCTTGAGCAGGGGGATTTCAGTCCTTCACGGCGTAGTGTGTTACCAATTGTTTTCTTGGTGACTATGGTCCCAGCTGCCTTGAGATCATTGACAAGATCCTCCCGTGTAGTTCTGGGCTGATTCCTCACCGTTCTCATGATCATTGAAACTCCACGAGGTGAGATCTTGCATGGAGCCCCAGTCCGAGGGAGATTGGTAGTTATTTTGTTTCTTCCATTTACGAATAATCGCACCAGCTGTTGTCACCATCTCACCGAACTGCTTGGCGATGGTCTTGTAGCCCATTCCAGCATTGTGTAGGTCTACAATCTTGTCCCTGACATCTTTGGACAGCTCTTTGGTCTTGGCCATGGTGGAGAGTTTGGAATCTGATTGATTGATTGCTTCTGTGGACTGGTTGTCTTTTATACAAGCTGAGACTCCCTTTAAGAGAGTGCTCCTAATCTCAGCTCCTTACCTGTAGAAAAGACACCTGGGAGCCAGAAATCTTGCTGATTGATAGGGGATCAAATACTTATTTGACTCATTAAAAATGCAAATCAATTTATACATTTTTTCAAATGTGTTTTTCTGGATTTTTCTGTTGTTATTCTAGGGAACGCAAACATCTTTGCGAGAGAACGCAAAGTTTCTCGAGGGAATGCAAAAGTTTTGCGAGAGAACGCAAAAGATTTGAAAAATATTTTTTTCTCCCACCCCAAATTTTTTTCACCCACCCCGAAATCTTTCGAAATCTTTCCGGAGCTCTAAGGGGCTCCGTAGAATTCTAAGTTTACATCTAGGAATTCTTTTTTTTTTTTCAACTACGGAATAAAAAATGAATGAAAAGGTAATTGCAACTTTTTATTTAACACTTTGATTTTAGTTTCTCGCAATTCTGAGAAAACAAAATAGAATTCAGAATTTCAAGATAAACAACTACGAGATATAAACTCAGAATTCTGACTTTTTTGTTTCAATTGTGACTTTTTTTCTTAAAATTCTGAGTATACAGCTTCAAATTCAGTTTATTATTATTTTTTTGTTTGTTTTGTTTTGTTTCTGCCATGGAATAAATGTGACAATTCCAACTTTTTATATCTTTTTATATACAAAGTTTATATCTTGCGAGGGGGAAAAAAAAGTCAGAATTTTGAAAGAATTGCAAATAAAAATAATGAGTAAAATCTGTAAAAAGTTGTAATTACATGTTTTAGGTTATTTTTTCCTTTGGCAGAAACCATATAGTTGTAAAGTAATCATTTAGAATTTTTAGCAAAAATATGCTGAAAATGCAAAACTTTTCTCATCTCGTCACATTCAGTTAGGAATTACATGAATGTTTTTGAATATATTTTCAGACATTGGAGGGGCAGTTTGGCCATTTCTAATGATTGTGGGAAACTTCCCCCTCAGTGTCTATGATGGTTACGGCCCTGACAGAGAGAGGCTTCCACAGACTGCTGCAAACGCTGCTGGGAACCCATACAATTCAGCTTGTCAATTCTACAGTTTATAGTCTTCAAACTGTGCAGCCCCTAATGTGCATCACATTTGTGCTCTACTCACTTCAACTGCAAAATCCCGTCAGTCATATCAGTATTAACGTAATATTATGCATGACATGTGTGAATCTCTTTGATGCAAATAGTCAGTGCAAAGTCGGTAAGCTTATAAATCTCCTCGTATCAAATAAAAATCATATTTTTCTGCAAAACACATCAGTACAGGTGCTTCACAGTAGCTGTGGGATGCTTAAGATGTGGATATAGATATTTTTAGAGCCGTTTCTGACCTTGCTTCTATGCAATGTACAGGGCATTTTGGTTTATTTTAGGCAACATGTTTGGTTTTCATTTAGCTTAAAGGGTTAGTTCACCCAAAAATGAAAATTAGTCCATGTTTTACTCACCCTCAAGGCATCCTAGGTGTATATGACTTTCTTCTTTCAGACGAATCCAATCTGAGTTGTACTAAAAATTGTCCTTGCTTTTCCAAGCTTTATAATGGCATGGGCGGGTGTTCAACAGTCCAAATATAGTCAAATAAAGCGCATCCATCAATATTAAAATGTGTCTCACACGGCTCCAGTGGGTGAATCAAGGCCTCCTGTAGCGAATCGATGCATTTTTGTAAGAAAAATATCCATATTTATAACAATATAAACATAACTTCCACTAACTGTTGTAGGAGAGACTGGTTTTCCGGTGTATGACGTAGGACGCCGGCGCAACGCATGCGCATGTGAGTCTCGCAAAAACCAACGTTTGTTTGTAAGACAAAAAAGAAGGAAAGTTTCCTTAGGAAAAAAAGGAAAGGAAAACCAGTTTCCTCTTGGCTTATATCAAAATCATCCAACATTTTTCTTTACAAATCCTCGTTTTGTGCTTCTAATTCGTGACCGGCATTTTATTTTGTTCTTTCTCCTCTGTGCTTCCGCGTTTGTCTCTAATCACTGGCACTGTGCATACGCCCTACGTCATCCACCGGAACAGCTTCCACCAATGACAGTTAGCGGAAGTGGGAACAAAGTGTTTATATCTTTTTAAATATGGATATTTTCTTACAAAAACGCATCAATTCGCTACAGGAGGCCTTAGTTCACCCCCCGGAGCCGTGTGAAGCACGTTTTAATATGGATGGATGCGCATTATTTGACTACTTTTGGGCTGTTGAACAAAAACACCCGCCCATGCCATTAAAAAGCACATATATATAAAATTAGAATATCATAAAAAGTTCATTTCTTTTTCGTAACTTAATTCAAAAAGTTTAACTTTCTTATATTCTAGATTCATTACTGAGTGGAAGATGGCACCGCAGATGGCAGCTACTGTGCTTTGCTCTTTTGTGTTTGTATTGTTTTTGTTTGTTTTTCCTGTTTTTTTGTTTCTCAAATACGATCAGTTTTACCAGGGATGACCTGCTGAACATTCGGCAGAACACACCACAAAATCTTTTACCGGATTTTGACTATTTGGACGTTTTGCTGGACATTGTAGTTGGCGGAGCCGTAGCTCTAGTCAAACGCTTCAGGATGGGACGCGCAGACGGGGGAAGCGAGCCGGCGCGCTTGTGATGCTTCGTCAGCGCGGATTTAGACTGGCGTTGCTTAGCATCCATCTGGCGAATCTCCGCTCTCTACCCAACAAAATGGACGAACTCCTTCTGCTCTCAAGGACAAACAAGGATTTTTCTAACTCTGCTGCTCCGTGTTTCACGGAAACCTGGCTGAATAGCGACATTCCGGATAGCGTGCTAAATCTGGCTAATTTCCAGCTGATCAGAGCAGATCGGGACGCGGAATCAACGGGGAAATCGCGCGGCGGCGGGACGTGCTTTTACATCAATGAGAGGTGGTGTACAGATGTAACTGTGTTAAAGAAGATGTGCTGTTCAGATCTAGAAACACTCTTCATTAACTGGAAGTTCAACCTGCCACAGGAGCTGCTGAAACAGTTCTACTCTGCCATCATTGAATCCGTCCTCTGCACTTCATAACTGTCTGGTTTAGCTCACCTACCAAATCTGACCTCAGAAGACTACGGAGGGTAGTCCGGACTGCTGAGCGAATCATTGGTACAACCCTCCCCACTCTCCAAGAACTGTACTTATCCAGAGTGAGCAAAAGGGCTGGTAAAATCACTCTGGATCCCTCACATCCAGCACACTCCCTGTTTGAACTGTTCAATCCAGCACACTCCTCTGGTCGACGCTACAGAGCTCTGAGCACCAGAACGTCCAGACATAGAAACAGTTTCTTCCCTCAGGCAATCCATCTCATGAACAACTTGACAATAAACGCGGAACACACAACTATTATACATTATTTATCCACCACACTTACTAATTTTTATTTTTTATTTTTTATCATTTAAAAATTGCACATATCAGACCTGTACATACATAATTGTCTATATTATATATTGTGTTTTTGCTGTTTTGTACATTGCCTATTTGGATATTATTCTTTATTATCTGTGTCCTGTCCTGTTGCTGTCTTTGTTGCACTGTGGAGCTTCTGTCACTATAACAAATTCCTCGTATGTGTAAACATACTTGGCCAATAAAGCTCATTCTGATTCTGATTCTGATTACATGTAAAGTAAAATATATTTTTAAAAAAATTTGTTTTAATTTTGATGATTAGAGCTTACAGCTCATGAAAGTCAAAAATCCAGTATCTCCAAATTTTAGAATATTTCCTAAGATCAATCAAAACAATAATTTGCCAACAGAAAAGTTCAAGTTCTTTAAAGTATGTTCATTTATGCACTCAATACTTGGTCAGGGCTCATTTAGCACAAACTCCAGCATCAGTGAGGTGTGGCATGGAAGCGATAAGCCTGTGGCACTGCTGAGGCACTATTGAGTATTCAGCTCGTATGTATTGTTAGAGCCACTGTTTCTCATTTTTCTCTTGAAAATATCCCATAGATTCCATATGGGGTTCAGGTCAGGCATGTTGACTGGCCAATTAAGCACAGCAACATCATGGTCAGCAAACCACTTTGAAGTGGTTTTGGCTCTGTGGGCAGGTGCTAAAGTCCTGCTGGAAAAGGAAATCAGCATCTCCATTAAGCTTGTCAGCAGATGGAAGCAAAAAGTGCTCCAAAATCTCCTGGTAGACGGCTGCATTGACTTTGGACTTGATAAAACACAATGGACCAACATCGGCAAATGTCACAGCACCCCAAATCATCACTGACTTCAGAAACTTCACACTGGACTTCAAGCAACATGAATTCTGTGCCTCTCCATTCTGCCTCCAGACTCTTGGACCTTGATTTCCAAATGAAATGCAAAATTTACTTTTATCTGAAAAGAGGACTTTGGACCACTGAGCAACAGTCCAGTTCTTTTTCTCCACAGCCCAGGTAAGATGCTTCTGACGTTTCTGTTTCATAAGTGGCTTGGTAGCCCTTTTCCTGAAGACGTCTGAGCGTGGTGACTCTTGATGCACTGACTCCAGCTTCAGTCCACTCCTTGTGAAGCTCTCACAAGTGTTTGAATCAGCTTTGCTTGACAGTATTCTCAAGCTTGCGGTCATCCCTGTTGCTTGTGCACCTTTTCCTACCCAAATTCTTCCTTCCAGTAAAGTTTGCATTTAATATGCTTTGATACAGCACTCTGTGAACAGCCACCCTTTTCAGTAATGACCCTCTGTGATTTACCCTCTTTGTGGAGGGTGTCAATGTTCATCTTCTGGATCATTGCCAAGTCAGCAGTCTTCCCCATTATTGTGGTTTCAAATGTAATGCCTTGTAGAGCAGGATACACACACAAAATAATTTCAAGACAGCACATTCCTTAGCAGGAGTTAAGACTTCCACTCCCAGAATCTGCATTTGACTGGCTGGCCGATTTCCTGACCTAAATCTCCTTATCTCAGGAGATTTGAGGGAACATCTGAAATGGATTTAGAACAGAACCTTCAATGTTGTTCCTGACCGGTTTACCATAAATAAAAGTCGCGTAATCAACAGTACAAAGCATGTGGCATCTGGAAAGACTCCAGCACAGACCCTCCCTGATATCTCCTGATCGTTTAACGCAGTAATTCAATGATGGTATCAACAAAGATGATGGTTTCATAACAGACATCCGAGCTAAGAAAATCACCAGATCTCCATTCGGAGTGACATTCCCATTACCTCCCGTGTCTCCCCAGCAGAGAAACGTGCCTTTTCTTCTTATTGGCAGAACAAAGAAGATCGGACCTTTATGGGTGTTCCGAAAGACATAATAATTGTTGCTGCTACCAAAAGCAACATATATATATATATATAGACAATATATATTGAGGTTGTGTGTTTATTTTATGTCTTTCATATGCTTGGTGTGATTATTTAGAAGGTAGCATGTTAATCGATGCATTAACCCATGTAGTATATAAAATTAAGGTATGTACTTTGTGTACAGGTCCTTCTCAAAAAATTAGCATATTGTGATAAAGTTCATTATTTTCTGTAATGTACTAATAAACATTAGACTTTCATATATTTTAGATTCATTACAACACAACTGAAGTAGTTCAAGCCTTTTATTGTTTTAATATTGATGATTTTGGCATACAGCTCATGAAAACCCCAAATTACTATCTCAAAAAATTTGCATATCATGAAAAGGTTCTCTAAACGAGCTATTAACCTAATCATCTGAATCAACTAATTAACTCTAAACACCTGCAAAAGATTCCTGAGGCTTTTAAAAACTCCCAGCCTGGTTCATTACTCAAAACCGCAATCATGGGTAAGACTGCCGACCTGACTGCTGTCCAGAAGGCCATCATTGACACCCTCAAGCAAGAGGGTAAGACACAGAAAGAAATTTCTGAACGAATAGGCTGTTCCCAGAGTGCTGTATCAAGGCACCTCAGTGGGAAGTCTGTGGGAAGGAAAAAGTGTGGCAGAAAACGCAGCACAACGAGAAGAGGTGACCGGACCCTGAGGAAGATTGTGGAGAAGGACCGATTCCAGACCTTGGGGGACCTGCGGAAGCAGTGGACTGAGTCTGGAGTAGAAACATCCAGAGCCACCGTGTACAGGCGTGTGCAGGAAATGGGCTACAGATGCCGCATTCCCCAGGTCAAGCCACTTTTGAACCAGAAACAGCGGCAGAAGCACCTGACCTGGGCTACAGAGAAGCAGCACTGGACTGTTGCTCAGTGGTCCAAAGTACTTTTTTCGGATGAAAGCAAATTTTGCATGTCATTCGGAAATCAAGGTGCCAGAGTCTGGAGGAAGACTGGGGAGAGGGAAATGCCAAAATGCCTGAAGTCCAGTGTCAAGTACCCACAGTCAGTGATGCTGGTGTTGGTCCACTGTGTTTTATCAAGGGCAGGGTCAATGCAGCTAGCTATCAGGAGATTTTGGAGCACTTCATGCTTCCATCTGCTGAAAAGCTTTATGGAGATGAAGATTTCATTTTTCAGCACGACCTGGCACCTGCTCACAGTGCCAAAACCACTGGTAAATGGTTTACTGACCATGGTATTACTGTGCTCAATTGGCCTGCCAACTCTCCTGACCTGAACCCCATAGAGAATCTGTGGGATATTGTGAAGAGAAAGTTGAGAGACGCAAGACCCAACACTCTGGATGAGCTTAAGGCCGCTATCGAAGCATCCTGGGCCTCCATAACACCTCAGCAGTGCCACAGGCTGATTGCCTCCATGCCACGCCGCATTGAAGCAGTCATTTCTGCATAAGGATTCCCGACCAAGTATTGAGTGCATAAATGAACATAATGGCCATTCTTTTATTGGTCGGATGAAATATGCTAATTTTTTGAGATAGGAATTTTGGGTTTTCATGAGCTGTATGCCAAAATCATCAATATTAAAACAATAAAAGGCTTGAACTACTTCAGTTGTGTTGTAATGAATCTAAAATATATGAAAGTCTAATGTTTATCAGTACATTACAGAAAATAATTAACTTTATCACAATATGCTAATGTTTTGAGAAGGACCTGTATACCAAATAGCTGTTGTTTCAATTTGAATGAAAGCTAGTTGCGTCAGCAATAATTTGGTGTGGATGAAAGTTGACTTTTCTCATCATAATGTATGATTAAAACACTTATAGGGATCTGCTAGGATATATTCTTCATTTACGCACGGAAAACCAACCAACTGCAAGAGAGCATCCCCAGTGACATTGCGTGATGACGGCACATCAGCAGCCAATTAGCCTGGAGGTTCCCGCCGAGCCCGTGGAGACCACGCGAAAACACAGATCAGCTGTCAGACTCAACTTAAAGCAAGTAATCAAACAATTCTCCATAATTCTGCTGGAAACCGGTTGAAGTAATTTTAAGAGTAAAGACAGACAAGTTCTCTGCTTGAAACTCCCTCATAGCGAGGTTTCAGTAACTAGCAAAAGAGTGCTAGTTTAAGCTTTCTTCAAGTTCATTGCCTGCAATGTTTGTGTGTGTACGTATTCTGTTTTGTGTTATTTTAGCTTAGTAGTATTGTAGAGTAGAAAATAAACTTTGATTTATTAAGAAATCTTTTGTCTGGTGCTATGTGATTTTCAAGTCTCAAACTATTTGCCAAAGATCGCGTTACCTATGCTCATGAATTTTGATAAAGTACTATTTGGTTTGTTTTATCGTTGGACACGAATAAGATAAACAAAATTGTTAAAGATGTACTGAATTTAACGATTCGCTGGACGAGTCGTTAAAACCTTTGAAATTATACGTTTTGATTGATATCATATAAATATCGAATCTTAAGAATAGATTCCCTAAAAGCTAAATTAAAATAAGGGCTAATCCTTACACAAAGAACAGGAGATACCCGGAAATTATACTGTAGGGATGGTCATTTAATGAAACTCAAATATAAATATTCTAATATTTTGAGATACTGGATTTATGACTTTCATTAGCTGTAAGCTCTAATCATCAAAATTAAAACAAAAAACTTTTGAAATGTTTTACTTTACATGCAATGAATCTAGAATATATGAAAGTTTAACTTTTTTTAAAGAAGTTACACAAATAAATGAACTTTTCCACGATATTAAATTTGTTTGAGATGCACCTGAATCTATCTATCTATCTATCTATCTATCTATCTATCTATCTATCTATCTATCTATCTATCTATCTATCTATCTATCTATCTATCTATCTATCTATCTTAATAACTTAATAACTACACTATAGCAGGGAGACAAGATGGGAAAAAAGAAAAGGTTTTCTTTTACCTGTATAAGAAACTTTTAACATAATTACTTCCGTATTTCATCTCTGACTGGATGCTTTCACTTGTGGCTGGATTTTCAAGCCATCTCCAATTACATGTGAAGACTTCCTCCAGTCACATTCTCCACTCTGCTGTTTACTCGGACCGAGGCTGGATAATTAAACTTGATTTGACTTTCATGTTGAGCTGCTCTAGCAAGAGCCCAGAGATGACACTGAATGAAATATTGCCGGCATGTCAAGATGGATCAGACTGACAGAGCGTCCCTCATGAGCCCAACACCAGCTTTTAATTACGGTTTCTCTTCCATACATCCAGAAAGGTTCATCACCATACAGCAGTGCCATTTCACTCTTTCTCTAATAAAAATAGCCTCAGATGAGCCAATAGTTGTCATACAGTAAGAGTATTTACATACAGTATATATATATATGAAATATATTTTAGACGACTATGTATATGTTAAGTAGTAATATAATGAATATTGAATGAATATTAATATATTTATATTAGTAGATGCCATTGAAAGTGAGTTAATTTACAGTATTTGTGTTTGTCAATGGCGTAGCTCCCTTTAAGAGAGTGCTCCTAATCTCAGCTCCTTACCTGTATAAGACACCTGGGAGCCAGAAATCTTGCTTATTGATAGGGGATCAAATACTTATTTCACTCATTAAAATGTAAATCAATTTATAACTTTTTGAAATACATTTTTCTGGATTTTTTTATTGTTATTCTGTCTCTCATTGTTAAAATAAATCTACCATTAAAATTATAGACTGATAATTTCTTTGTCAGTGGGTAAACGTACAAAATCAGCAGGGGATGACTTTTTTTTTTTTTTTCACTGTGTATATATATATATATATATATATATATATATATATATATATACAGGTACATCTAAAAAAAAAAATTATATCGTGAAAAAGTTTATATTTAGATTCATTACATGTAAAGTAAAACATTTCAAAAGTTTTTTTTGTTTTAATTTTGATGATTAGAGCTTAAAGCTCATGAAAGTCAAAAATCAGTATCTCACACTATTAGAATATTTACATTTGAGAATATTTACATCTCTTGATCTTTGAAACCACAATAATGGAGAAGAGTGCTGACTTGGTAATGATCCAGAAGATGAACATTGACGCCCTCCACAAAGAGGGTAAGTCACAGAGGGTCATTACTGAAAGGGGTGGCTGTTCACAGAGTGCTGTATCAAAGCATATTAAATACAAAGTTGACTGGAAGGAAGAATTTGGGTAGGAAAAGGTGCACAAGCAACAGGGATGACTGATTCAAACACTTGGGAGAGCTTCACAAGGAGTGGACTGAAGCTGGAGTTAGTGCATCAAGAGTCACCACGCTCAGACGTCTTCAGGAAAAGGGCTACCAAGCCACTTCTGAACCAGAGACAACGTCAGAAGCGTCTTACCTGGGCTGTGGAGAAAAAGGTCTGGACTGTTGCTCAGTGGTCCAAAGTCCTCATTTCAGATGAAAGTAAATTTTGCATTTCATTTGGAAATCAAGTTCAGGAGGAAGAGTGGAGAGGCACAGAATCCATGTTGCTTGAAGTCCAGTGTGAAGTTTCCACAGTCAGTGATGATTTGGGCTGCCATGTCATCTGTTGGTGTTGGTCTACTGTGTTTTCTGAAGTCCACAATCAATGCAGCCATCTACCAGGAAATTTTAGAGCACTTCATGCTTCCTTCTGCTGACAAGCTTTATGGAGATGCTGATTTCATTTTCCAGCAGGATTTGGCACCTCCCCACACTGCCAAAGGTACCAAAAGCTGGTTCAATGACCATGGTGTTACTGTGCTTGATTGGCCAGCAAACTCGACTGACCTGAACCGATATTGTCAAGAGGAAGATGAGAGACACCAATGCAGATGACCTGAAGGCCGCTATCAAAGCAAAAGAGGGCTTCCATTACACCTGAGCAGTGCCACAGGGCGATTGCCTCCATGTCATGCCGCATTGATGCAGTAATTCAGGCAAAAGGATGCCCAACCAAGTATTGAGTGCAAGTTGTCATTATCTGTAAGCCATAATCATCAAAATGTCAAGAAATAAAGGCTTGAAATATTTCACTCTATGTGTAATGAATTTATATAATATATGGGTGATAAAAAATATTGACCTTTTTCACGATATTCTAATTTTTTGAGATGTACCTGTATATGTATAATTTACTTAGTAAACACATTCCATGTAAAGGTTGAATAATAATAACATATTAATATTTAAGAAATAATGCCACTTAGACTTCAAGTAAATTTATTTTAGGTAAATATTTCTTCAAATGGTTCAAATAATTAAGTAAATAAATAAAGAGTATCTTGCAAATAAATAAATAAACTTTTTAAGTAAACAGTCTGAAGAGGTTGGTTTCAGCTGGTTTAGCTGTATATTCAACCACCTTTAAGGCTTGTTTAAGCTGTTTTTCAGCAGGGCAATGTGGTTTACTCTTTGTTTTCGTTAATATTGTTTTTGGATTAATATTAATAACATAATAGCTGAAGACAGGTCTATTAGGCTGCATTGCAAGGCTTAAAGCACAGATCCAATATTTGGACACAAATCCGATATGAATTAGATTAATACATGAATATCAAGACAGTATTTTGACCGTTCTCAGTATTTAGAGTCGGTACAACCAAACTACTAGTGAAACTGCTGTATTTTTTATAGTTTCAGTGTTAAGTATGCACCGAAATAACAATTTTATTTGGCATCCCTACCTTCAGATTTGGCAAAAAGAGCTGCTATGCTAATTATTGGAAAGTATGTAAATAAATAAATGCTAAAGCACCAGCCCGTCGCCCGATGAAAGCGAGACGCTGTCAGTCAGCTCAATGTCAGAGCAGCCTGGAGGGGATTACAAGCTCCGAGAATTATAATCACCTGCGGCCTACGAGCTCAAACACTACAAGAGGATTAGAAAAAAAACTAATTTGAGGAACACAAGAAAAAGCACAAATATTGTCGACTCAGCAGTCAGGAGAGCACCGCGTGTGTTTTTGCACATTTCCATGCCTGGCAAATGCAGAGAGAGTCAATAGAAGAAAATAATTAATCTCTTTACGCTAACTGGACACAGTGGCTTCCATTCAATGTTTAATAATTAAGTATCTGTGTACACTTTTCCTGGAAAGACACCTTACATGCTCCTACATTCTTCCCATTTTTTTTTTTTTTAATACAATGCGTCTAGAGGAACTTCATTAAAAGAAACAGTTGTGCTCCTGGAGATGCTCTCATTTAAAAAGAAGTGACAAATGAGCTGATCTGAACACACCATAGAGACTATTGTGTCACATATTATGTGTTAAGGCAAACATCACTATTAGTGTTGATTAAACTCAGGGAAAAATGTGTGTTTAAAATATGGAAGAAATATTGTATAATCTTAAATTAAAGGAGGAAACCGAGCTATATCCAGAGATCAGAATATCACAGAGAGATGGGGAGGGACTATTAGTAAAAAAAACACACAGAACACCCCAGCAACCCCATAGCATTGCATTGACAAACATTCTGAACATTCCAGAAATCTTATAGCAAAACCCTGGCAAACATCTAGAACACCCAAGCAACGCCCTGCCAAAACACCTACAGCACCCCAGCAACCCCAAAGCAACACCTGCCAAAACACCTACAGCATCTCAGCAACCCCATAGCAAGACCCTGCCAAAAACCCCTACAGCACCCCAGCAACACCTTGGCAAACAACCCCCCGAACATTCTTGCAACAGCATAGTAATGCCCTAGTAAACACCCAAAGCATTCTTGAACACCATAGTAACGCCCTAGCAAACACCCAGAACATTCTAGCAACACCATAGCAACAACCTGCAAACACCCAGAACATTCCTGCAACACCATAGTCACACCCTGCAGAAACACCCAGAACATTCTAGCAACACCATAGTAACGCCCTGCAAACACCCAGCACATTCTAGCAACACCATAGTAATGCCCTGCAAACACCCAGCACATTCTAGCAACACCATAGCAATGTCCTTCAAACACCCAGAACACTCTAGCAACCTCATAACAACACCCTGCAAGCACCCAGAACACCCTAGCAACCCCAATAGCAACACCCTGCAAACACCAAGAACATTCCTGCAACACCATAGTAACACCCTGGCAAAAACACCCAGAACATTCTAGCAACACCGTAGCAATGCCCTTCAAACATCCAGAACATTCTAGCAACAGCATAGTAACACTCTGGCAAACACCCAGAACACCCTAGCAACCCCATAGCAACACTTTGTAAACACCCAAAACACTACACTGTAAAAAGTGATAAGTTGACTTAACTTAAAAAAAATGAGGAAACCCGTTGCCTTAAAAAAATTTAAGTAAATAATCATTTAAAAATTGACAATTCACTTAACTTAATTTTTTAAATTATTATTTACTTGATAATTTTAAGGCAATGGGTTTCCTCAATTTTTTTTTAAGTTAAGTCAACTTATCACTTTTTGGAGTGATTAAGTTAAGTCAACTTATCACTTTTTACAGTGTAGCAACACCCTGCAAACACCCAGAACATTCTAGCAACACTATAACAACAACCTGCAAACACCCAGAACATTCCTGCAACACCATTTTAACACCCTGCAAAAACACCCAGAACATTCTAGCAACACCATAGTAACGCACTGCAAACACCCAGAACATTCTACCAACACCATAGCAATGACCTTCAAACACCCAAAACATTCTAGTAACAGCATAGCAACACTCTGGCAAACACCTAGAACACCCTAGCAACCCCGTAGCAACACCATAGTAACACCCAGAACATTCTAGCAACACTAAAGCAACAACCTGCAAACACCCAGAACATCCTAGCAACACCATAGTAACACCCAGAACATTCTAGCAACACCATAGCGATGCCCTTCAAACACACAGAACATTCTAGCAACACCATAGCAACGCCCTGCAAACACCCAGAACATTCTAGCAACACCATAGCAACGCCCTGCAAACACCCAGAACAGCTACTAACTGTCATCAGCACTTTTTCTGAGCTCTGTTCTATTTATAGACTGACTTTAGGGTGGCATCTGAAATCTTGATTTGTCGGCGCTCTGAGATTGTGTTTCTCATTTTCATCTCTCTCTCTCTCTCTCAGGTGTGAATGGATTTTCAGAGGCACTATGTAGATCTCAGATCTTAGATCTCAGAGCTTCACCTGCTGACACGCAGCACCGCCGCTTCCCCAGAGTTTCAGTGCCACGCGTGTCATTACATTAATGTGCTGCATGTAAATCTCTGCGTGTTCGTGTGGTCTGCGAGCAGATCGAGTAAGACGTCTGCCATACTTCTGCTCTCTGATTTGAATAAGAAAGTGACCGGTGACTTAACGAGACACAGCGTGTTCGTTCAGATGACGGCAGGATATTCTCAGTCTGTCAGGTTGTGCGGCTGCCGCACTCTATTAACTGGCAGCGAGGAGCCCTGGCAATGATATTTCAAGGTCAGATGAAACACATGACCTCTATTTCCTGCTTGATCGGGCCATCGGTATACATGAGGACTCTTTTTAGGACAGTGATGTTATGGGTGGTAACTAAGACTATTTAAAAACGTCTCAATGTACACTATGTGCACTATGGACACTTACACACACTGCTGCGTGTGTACAATCCCACAAAAGACTCAGCAATATATGTATGTTTACATGCTCATGCACTACAAATCATCCTGCACTGTTCCCCAACCAGCTGCTGACTCAAATGTCTCTCTTTGCACATGTACAGTATTTGTGAAGCATTCGTATAGTCTGTATTTTTTAGCTTCTATTTTTTTAGTTTGTATAGGGTAATATTTATGTGAAGCATTCGTATAGTTTGTATTTTTTATCTTCTATTTTTTTAGTTTGTATAGGGTAATATTTATGTGAAGCATTCGTATAGTTTGTATTTTTTTATCCTTTATTCTTTTAGTTTGATAAATACTTATATATAGTATACTTATAGTTAAATCTGTCAGTAGGTTAGTTTGTGTATAGGTTTATAGTGTTTTTTACTTCATTGTTGTATGTCTGTATTTATGTAGCACCGTGGTCCTGCGAGACACGACATTTCGTTCCACTGTATGTCCCCACATGTAGCGGAATGACAATAAAGCTCAACTTGAACTTGAACTTGAACTCAATGATAATCTGGGGTTGCACCATCTGCACATTAGTTACAATTTAGCCTAGTTTTGATGTAAGTGACATCTTAAACACTACTAATTATTTTTGCATTGGACGATTAAACTTAGCTAAAACCTAATTCTATGCATAAACTAAATATTTACAGAAGCAATATTTTCAACTGCAACAATATGCTTTTGTTTTACCTGACAGACTTTAATAGTTTAAGGGTGCAGTAGGACATCTTGGAAAATGCTAACTTTAGCCTGATAGCACTGAAAGCATCACCTTTTGCACCTTTAACTACACAGCATATGATAATGTTGACATTTACACTTGTTACATTTAAATGTTTTGTTAGCGGCTCCTCAACGCAAACCTGACCTAAACAGTGCACCTCAGTATTATTTCCGTCACAGAATAAAAAATATTAAATTTATTGCAACTTTTTATCTCATAGCTCAGACTTTTTTTCCTCAGAATTCTGCATTTCTCTCTCACAATCAAGTTACTAATTGCGAGATTTATACTAAGGATTCTAAGAAAAAAAAACTGAATTTGCAAGATGTAAACTTGCAATTATGAGTATATATCTTATAATATTGAGTTATAAACTGACAAATGAGTTTTTCAATTATTTGTTTAACAATTGTGTTATTAATTGCAAGATATACACATAATTTTCAATTTGCAAGATGTAAACTCGCAATTGTGAGTTATAAACGTTCTCAAAATTGCTACTTTATATCTATATATATACAATTGTGAGTTATTATTTGTGATGATTTATTTACATCTAATATCTTACAGATGTGTTATAAACTTGCAATTATTTTCTCAGAATTGCAAGTTTACATCTCATAATTTCATTATGATATATCTCAAATGTATTTCCTGTAATTGTGAGTTATTAATTGAGAAATGTAAATCTAGATGTCAGAGAAAAAAAGTCAAAATTACAAGCTGTAAACTCATAATTGTGAATTTATACCTCACGGTTGTGTTATAAACTTGCAGTTCTGACTTTTTTCGCAATTGCAAGTTATTAATTGTGAAATGTAAACTTTCTGAGAAATTCAGAGAAAAAGTCAGAATCTGTAAACTCGCAATTATGAGTTTGTACATTGTAATTACGTTATAAACTTGAAGCAGGGGCGTAGCGTCTGGGTATGCAGGGTGTGCAGGTGCATATGGGCCCAGGCAGATAGGGCCTGAGCCGAGGGGAAACTTTTAATTGAAACAAGGGAACGAATACAGAGCCCTGCACGGGCCCAGCCCTTGTCCGACAGTTTATCAGAATTCTCCAGCCAAGTCCAACCCGAGCCCGTGTCTTTTTTCTCCCTCTCTTCCCCTTTACACAGTTGCTGTTGCAGCCATTAAAAAGGTCAGTTTTGGTTTTTAATGGCAAAGTGGTTATATTTCGTTTAGTTTCTTTATTAAGTTCATTTAGAAACATGATTGGAACAGTTTGTTAAATTCAAGTTCTTGTTTTTTTCTTTTTAAATACCAAGCAGCCAGCGCAGACAGTGAGTTGGGCATAGGTTTGATCAGTTTAGCCTTCTCAAATAAACACGATTTGAGACATAAAAAAACTTAATTAAAAAAATTAACATAAATGTGTGATAAATATCCAATCGTTTGTGCTAAGAGTGGAAGCTGAAGCGCGGTTTGAAGGAGATGGAGGCGCTAGCAAGATCACTTGCATTTTTAATTTTTAATTTTTTTTTTGGTGGAAAATTCAAATAAGCCGTCATAAAATAAAGAAAACAAACAGGGTGGCTTTCTGCAGTCTTGGTCTTGAGCAGGAACGCTTCACAAAAACTGAACCGGAACTCAGCAAATACTTGCCTCACTGACATGATAAATATATTTATAGAATGCTATAAATTACTACTTTAAAACGATTAAAATCAAAAATGAAAAACTTTATGTAATCCAATGAGGATATATGGGGAGTCAGGATCATCAACTTCATACTATTTTTACTTTGTTTTGTTTTTTGGGCCGCTGTGCCAAGATTGTGTTTGCATGTAGTATAATTAGCTTACAGCGACATTTTAGTGTCACTCTGCAAAATAACTAAAGATTAACGTCATACTGTTACAGAAGTAGGACTCGGACAGAGAGATGGATGAATTGAAAGGAATTTATTGACAAAAGCTGAGCAACAAGGAGTGAGACAGGTGAGTGGTGATCCTGGAGGTCTTCGGTGAACTGGAGAAGTGTTAACTTGAGTATCTTCTTTTGACAGGGAACTTGGAACACGAACTGGACACACACTTCACCCAGATGGCAGACAGGGACAGAACACAGGAGCAGACTGACTGGGCATCGCTGGAGAATACACTCGGAAGGAGACACTGCAGGTAAGTAGACAAGGAGGTAAGTAGTAGGCATAGAGCTGTGATAGCTATGGCAGTCCTCTTCGCATGAACGAGACCGGACACTGGGGTGCTGTGAGGTGTGTATATTTATGGCATGGCTAATGAGTGGCTCAATGATGTGCAGGTGCATGTGATCAGTACTCAGGTGAGGGAGTGCGCTGTGATTGGTTGGTGACAGAGCCTGGCAGATCTGTGACACTTCCCCCTCTCCACGGCCCGCTCCCGAGGGCCGAGGACCCCGACGTTGTGGTGGTCTACCCCTCCCTTTGGGTGTTGGACGTTCCGGATGGCTGGCATGGAACTCTTCAAGTAAGACAGGATCAAGAACATCATCTCTGGGAACCCATGATCTCTCTTCTGGGCCGTAGCCCTCCCAGTCTACAAGATACTCCAGCCGACCACCACGGCGCTGGGAGTCCAAGATCTCCTTAATTTGGTAGATGGCGCAGTCTTCCAGGATCAATGGGACAGGGGGTTCCTCCGTCAGGCCAGGCTCTGTGGAGGGAGAAACAGGAGACTGGTAAGGTTTAAGCAGTGAAACATGGAATGTGGGGTGAATCCTGTACTGAGGGGGGAAGCTGAAGCTGGTAAGTGACCAGCTTCAGCTGGTAAGTGACCGTGGTGGGTTGACTTGCTTGATTATGGTGAAGGGGCCAACAAATCTGGGACTTAATTTCTTGCAAGGTAGGTGCATCCTGATGTCCCTGGTTGACTGCCAGACCTTCTGTCCAGGTTGGTACTTGGGAGCTTCGGATCTTCGAAGGTCGGCTGTCATTTTGCGCCTACGCACTGCTCGCTGAAGATGGTGGTGAGCAGCGTCCCAGACCCTCTCGCTCTCTCGGAACCAGTAGTTTTCTGATGGTACATCCGCCGGTTCCCCAGACCAGGGGAACATGGGTGGCTGGTAACTGAGCACGCACTGGAACGGAGTCATCCCGGTGGCTGGTTGGTGCAGAGAATTCTGGGCGTACTCGGCCCAGCCAATGAACTGGTTCCAAGAGTCCTGGTGGCCATGGCAGAAGGTTTGAAGGAATCGTGCTACTTCCTGGATCTTTCTTTCAGTCTGCCGTTCGTCTGGGGATGGTATCCGGAGGACAGACTGATGGTCACACCTAGGAGCTTGAAGAAGGCTTTCCATACCCTTGATATGAATTGGGGTCCACGGTCAGAGACGATATCCTCAGGGATACCAAAGTATTGGAAGACGTGGTTGAACATCAACTCGGCAGTCTCCATTGCTGTGGGTAAGCCTTCGAGAGGAAGAAGACGACATGACTTAGAAAATCGATCAACCACCACCAGAATGCATGTGTTACCATCGGAGGCAGGAAGGTCCGTAACAAAGTCAACTCCTAGGTGTGACCAGGGCCGATTGGGAACGGGCAGAGGAAGCAGCTTGCCTGCTGGTAAGTGGCGTGGACTCTTGGACATGGCACAGTCTACACAGCCTTGGACGAACCTAACATCTCCGGCCATATTGGGCCACCAGAAGCGATCTCTTAGCAGCGAGAGAGTGTTATTGGCCCCTAGGTGGCCAGTGCCCAGAGATGAATGTACAGACTGAATGAGGGGTGTGCGTTGAGCCCTGGGAACATATTGCAATCCGGGTGGACAGCCCGGCGGAGTGGCCGTGGAAGCATTGGTGGGGGTGAACGGTCTTGAATTCCACTGAATGGGACTTACGATGATCTTCTCGGGGATGATGGACTCAGGTTCTTCACTAGTTTCTTCCTTGGAGTCATAGAGGCGAGACAGGGTGTCGGCTTTGACATTCTTGGGACCTGGACGGTAAGAAATCGTGAACTTAAAGCGTGTGAAAAAAAGGGCCCATCGGGCTTGACGAGGGTTCAGTCTCTTGGCCTCTCTCAGATACTGCAGGTTCTTGTGATCGGTGAGAACTGTGAAGGGATGTTGTGCACCCTCCAACCAATGACCACTCTGTTACCTATGTCGTAGTTTCTTTCCGCCGGGCTGAGCTTGCGAGAGAAGAAGGCACATGGATGGAGTTTAACTGGTGTCTCCTGCTGCTGGGAGAGTATGGCACCAACTCCTGAGGTGGATGCATCGACCTCCACAATGAACGGTTTCCTGGGGTCTGGGTGTACAAGGACTGGGCATTAGTAAACGCTTTCTTGAGCCTTTCAAAGGCTTCGGTGGCGGCTGGGGTCCAGGAGAGAGCTTTGGGTTTGCTGCGGAGCAGGTTGGTCAGTGGGCTGGTGATGGAGCTGTAATTATGGATGAAGTGGCGGTAAAAGTTGGCGAACCCCAGGAACCGTTGAAGCTCTTTAATGGTGTCAGGAGTCCACCTTCCCCTCGTCCATCTGGATGCCACAGCTGTCGATGATATATCCAAGGAACTGCACTGAGGACTGATGGAAGGAACACTTCTCTGCCTTGAGGAATAGGTGGAAGTCTCTCAGGCGTTGCAGGACCTCCGCAATGTGGTGGCGATTTTCAGCCATGCTCTGGGAGTAGATGAGGATGTCATCTATGTAGACCAACAAGAATTTGTGGAGATACTCCCGGAGCACCTCATGCATGAAATCTTGAAATACGGAAGGGGCGTTGACAAGACCATAGGGCATAGCCAGATATTCATGGTGGCCAGTAGGGGTCACAAAGGCCGTCTTCCACTCGTCCCCCTCACGTATTCTGATGAGGCTGTAGGCGCTGCGGAGGTCCAACTTGGTGAACACGGTGGCTCCACGAAGATGTTCTAATGCCGCTGGGACGAGAGGAAGGGGATAACGGAATTTGACCGTTATCTTTTTCAGGGCTCGATAATCGATGCAAGGTCATAGTCCTCCGTCTTTCTTGGCCACAAAAAAGAAGCTCGACGAAGCAGGGGATGTGGAGGGACGGATATAACCTTGCTTGAGTGCCTCCTCAATATACTCCTCCATGGCCTTCTGCTCGGGTATGGAGAGTGGGTAGATTTTCCCACGGGGCACTGGCTCACCCGGTAATAGGTCTATTGTACAGTCCCATGGCCGGTGTGGAGGCAACTGGGAGGCTTTCTGGGGGCAGAACGCATCACTGAAATGGGAGTAACAGGCAGAAATGTCTACTGATAACTTCTCTGGAGGACTTTCAATGGACGTGGAGTTCAAGGCGATGGAATCGCCACGCAGGGCGCTGGCCTGGCCATGGGACTGGAGATCACGGTAGTGGAAGAACTGGTGGAACTGGTGACGGAAGTGATGGGAGGTGCAGGCTGTGGTGCCGGTGTTAGAGCTCGTTGGAGTCTATCCACAAGCTCTTGGAAGGGGTCGGGAGTGCTCATGCTGTTTGTCTGTCGGTGATGGTCCGGTCTTCTGTTACAGAAGTAGGACTTGGACAGAGAGATGGATGAATTGACAGGTATTTATTGACAAAAGCTGAGCAACAAGGAGTGAGACAGGTGAGTGGTGATCCTGGAGGTCTTCGGTGAACTGGAGAAGTGTTAACTTGAGCATCTTCTTTTGACAGGGAACTTGGAACACAAACTGGACACACACCTCACCCAGATGGTAGACAGGGACAGAACACAGGAGCAGACTGACTGGGGATCGCTGGAGAACACACTCGGAAGGAGACACTGCAGGCAAGTAAACAAGGAGGTAAGTAGTAGGCATAGAGCTGTGATAGCTATGGCAGTCCTTTTCGCATGAACGAGACCGGACACTGGGGTGCTGTGAGGTGTGTGTATTTATGGCATGGCTAATGAGTGGCTCAATGATGTGCAGGTGCGTGTGATCAGTACTCAGGTGAGGGAGTGCGCTGTGATTGGTTGGTGACAGAGCCTGGCAGATCTGTGACACATACTATTTTAAGAATAATGTCAAAATTACGATAATAAAATCATGTTATATTGCGTGAAGTTAATGTGAAAATTACACTTATACTCAGTAAAAAAAACAAAAAAACAATTCTTAACACAAAAAACAGCAATAAAACATAGGCTTATAGATGTTTTTGAAACTCTAATTGATCTATTTCATGAGACATTGGTTTGTATTAAATTGTTCTGATTTTTTTTTCAATACGCATTCAAATATTTTTTCATGTTTATTTCGTGCTGCAAATATTAAAGAGGAAAATATCATTGATTCACATGCCGCTTGAACCGAGGCAACTATAGTTACCTCTTACCTCACTACAAATAAAAGAGCACAAAACAAATTTATTGTTTGTATTCGATCTTAAAATTGACAGAAGGATGAGACTTTGTGTTATAATAAAAAAAAGCACAAAGCTTATTGCGATTATTGCGTGGCTTGCGTGCAATGCATGGACTTGAAAACGTTAAATATTATTTCCAAGCATTTATACTGTAATTAAAACAGCTTGTGAATAGTCACGCAACGTTATTTACGTCAGAAAAATCAAATAAATAAAAAATCGTTTGGGGGGGCCCATACAATTTTTTTTTTAAAGTTATCGATTTTTGCAAATGAACTCTTCACTTGTTTTTCTTAGAATTGTGAGTTTATATCTTACAAATGTATATTAATAAATTTGAGGTGTAAACACAGATTTCTGAGAAAAAAGTGATAATTTTTTCAACTGTGAGATATAAACTTTTTTACTTAGCTAACATCTAGCAATTCAGGTTTTTTTTCTCAGAATTACGACTTTATATCAATTAATAACCTGCAAGTCTGAGAACTTTAGAACGTTATAACAAGTCTGAGAATTTATAACTTACAATTGCAAGTTTTCATCTTGCAATTATGAGGGTTTTTTTTCCTGAATGAAGCTTATATCCTGCTATTGCATGTTATTAATTGCTAGATGTAAACTAAAAATTTGGAGAGAAAAAAATCAGAATTGCGAGAAGTAAATTTATTTGTCAAAAGTTTATAACTTGCAATTGTGGGACATAAATTCATTAATAAGCTAAATACTAATTATTAGAGGTTTGGTCAAAACTACTAACCCCAATTATGAGCAAAAATAATAGTGATGCTCACCTAAAACCAGAGTGCTCAAGAAGTCAGTTCCAGCTCTCTATCTGACACAGCATTTTCAACCCGATTTTGTAATTTTTCTCACTTTCGAAGCTTATAAATAAGCTCCTTAACAGAAGTGATGCTCACAATGATACAAAAGGTGACTTACCGTGTTGCTCGAGTTCCCATTTAAATGCAAACCACTGTCGAAAAGCGGCGAGGACGCCCTGCTACTCTGATCGCTGGACGGTCCAGGTGAACCTGAGGGAATACGGCAGATTATTACATATTCTATATACGGCAGAGCTCATACTGTGTGCAAATCTACTCTAGTGACTCCGCACTTCTAAATCCGTGCGATATGACGTGCATTAGCTTGGCAAGCCACTTTCTGGGTTGTCACGATGCCATGGACACCAAAGTCACAGGAGATTATGGGTATAAAGTGAGTGTGAAATGCACGAGATGCAGGAGTTCTGACACGGCCGTCACTGAAAAATGCAGAGCAAAAAAAGTAGATTTCATGCAGAGGAATCTACGACACACCCCTCTGAAAGTCGTCTTTCTGTCTCATGCAGCACACAGCTGCTGGCTTCAATCCCAAGAGATTCGCCTTCCTGAGAGTCGATGCTGCATTCAGATTCGTCTGTGAAGTTCCTACTAGTTGAAATGTGATGTGCATTCAAGTAATTTTAGTCTGAAAAAAAATGGATGACTTGGAAAAATTCTAATTGTTTCTCTATTTTTCACTTAATGACAAGTACCCAGGATGCTTTCAAGCAATGGCATAACAAAACGGAGAGCAAAGGTTGTGCATAAGGTGTATAACATAAAATAAAATAAAACCTTTATATCCATTAAAAAAAACCTTGAATTGGTAAAATGGTAATATATACAGTCATGGCCAAAAATATTGGCACCCTTGGTAAATATGATCAATGAAGGCTGTGAAAATGAATCTGCATTGTTATCTTTTATTTTAAAAATTCACAAAAATCTAACCTTTCATTGGATAATAAGTGTTTTATGAAATAAAAGTTTTTTCTCAAATAAACGTTGGACACAATTATTGGCACCCCTAGAAATTCTTATGAGTAAAATATCTCTGAAGTATATCCTCATTCATGTTCACAATTTTGAGGACTCCAGGGTGATTATGAACATGACATTATTCAGCCATGGCTTCCTGTTTCACAGAAATATAAACAGGAGGGAAAACAAAGCCCAAATTCCCTTAATCATCCATCACAATGAGGAAAACCAAAGAATATATTTCTGATGTGCAGCAAAAGATAATTGAGCTTCACAAATTAGTGAAGTGGCTTTAAGAAAAGAGCTAGAGCAGTGAAAATCCCAATTTCCACCATCAGGGCAATAATTAAGAATTTACAATCAACATAAAATGTTACGAAACTGCCTGAAAGAGGACGTTTGTCTATATCGTCCTAATGCACGGTGAGAAGGAGAGTTTGAGTGGCTAAAGACTCTCCAAGGACCACAGCTGGAGAACTACAGAAAATAGTTGAGTCTCGGGGTCAGAAAATCTTTAAAAAAATTGTCAAACAGCCCCTACATCACCACATGTTGTTTGGGAGGGCTTCAAGAAAAATTCTCCTAGCTCATCCAAAAAAAACTCCAGCATATTCAGTTATCAGACACGACTGGAGCTTCAAATGGGACTGGCTTCTATGGTCAGATGAAACTAAAATATGAGCTTTTAAGCAGCAAACACTCAAGATGGGTTTGGTGAACACAAGGATAAAAAGTACCCCATGTGTAGAATGAAATATACTTTTTAATGTTGTGGGCCTATATTTCTGCTGAAGGTCCTGGACATCTTGTTTAGACACATGGCATCATGGATTCTATCAAATACCAACAGATAAAAAAAATCAACAAGTGACTGATTCTGTTAGAAATCTTATAATGGGCCATGTTTGGATCTTCCAACCGTACAATAATCCAAACACAAACCTCAAAAACAACACAAAAATGGGTCACTGAGCACAAAACCAAGCTTCTGCTGGCCATTCCAGTCCTCTGACCTGAACCCTGTAGAAAATGAGTGAGGTGAACTGAAGAGAAGAAGCACCGTCATGGAGCTGTGAATCTGAAGGGTCTGGAGTGATTCTGGATGAAGGAATGGTCTCTGATCTCTTGTCAGGTGTTCTCTAACCTCATCAGGCATTATAGGAGAAAATTTAGAGCTGTTAAACTGGCAAATGGAGGTTTCAAAAAGTATTGAATAAAAGGGTGCCGTTAATTGTTAATTTCCCCCCATTTTAAATTCTTATTCTCCAATGAAAGGTTAGATTTTTGTGATTTTTTTTTTTTTAAATGAAAGGTCAAAAGGATTAACGATGCAGATACATTTTTACAGCCTTCTTTGATGATATTTACCAAGGGTGCTGATATTATATATAACTGACAGTGATGTTATTGTTAACTAAAAATAAAACAAGTAAAAAAAGTAAAAAAAATAATATTTTAATGCATAATGCTTTTTTTTAAATGGTAAAAAAAAAAAAAAAAAAAAAAAAAAAAAAAAAAAATTATATATATATATATATAGATAGAAAATTAGAAATGTTGCTTTGGAAAAATGCTAAGTTTGTTTAAAATGTTTAAATACTAAAATAAAATGTCTTAAAAAGTACTAAAATTACTAAAACTAAAACTGCTAAAAAAGAAAGCTATATTGAAATCTTAAAAAAAAGAAAAAAGAAATAAAGACAATGCCAAAAGCACATATCAAAATTACTAAGATTTAAAAAATTTATAAATAAATAAAATAAATGAAAACTGAAAATATATAAAAAGGCTAATTCAATATAAAAAAAGCAAAACATTACGACAGTATATCAATAATACTAAAATAGCACTGGTACTTAATGTTGTATTTGCATATTTTTTCATTATTGTGTTGCTACAGAGAATGAGAAGATTAAATGTTGTTGGGTCGCCAAATAAACTAGTTAAATTAGTGGCATTTTCTGATTTATTGCGGTTCATCAAAAATGCTCAAAATGCAAACTATATAAGCAAAAATCAGAATTAAAACTTATGACAAATGCAACTTGCTTCTGCCATAATCTTTACTTTACAAAGGCTGCCTCACTTGTAAACTTTCCAGAGAAGGCAGTCCCAGAATCCATTGCAACAATCTCCCATGTGTTTGCCATGCAATTTGTGTTAAATGCAATATTTCTGATCATGCAGAGCACACCGATCACTCACTATGCAGTTAGGATGCTTCCTCAGAAGGCAGCTGCCTATCCAGACAGTGAGCTTCAGTAGCAGAGCTCAGATGTGAAGCAAACCTACCTAATGGGAGTTTTAAGAAGGCCGGCGCTTCCCTGAGGTAGCGTACAGTGATGGTGACTTCATCCCCTGCCGTCCGCAAAAGATGAACCTGCGCAGAAATATAAAAGAGATAAAACATCCTCTTGACATCAGGATGAGAAGATGAGCTTGAGCTGCATTTAAATGACTGTTTCACACCTAATTGAGTCGAGGAGCTGCAACATTTGGATTAAATCATCTCTACGCAATCATCATATAATCTCTCAGAGATTTCTCATAAACTATTATTACAGCACACGTCATGTGATCTCTCTCTGCTGGAGTGCTGGACCATCAAGTGTTGGGTTCAGGTTCACTAACCACTCCCTAGACAAGCAATTACTCAGTCAGTGTCTCGTATCTTCAGATTTCATCATCTCACTCAGGGATTCACAATTTCTTTGCCAGCTGAACTTCTCTGACCTAAAATATTTACTTGAATTTAGAATTTAAGGTAATATTTTAATAATTAAACATTTCATGGTCCTCTGATGTCAGCTATTGGTCACAACATGCAAAAAAAAAAAAAAAAAAAAAAAAAAAAAAACATTTAATTTTAGTTTATTACATTTAAATTATTTGTATAATATATAAATATTAGAAGAAAAACATAAATCTCAAAATCTTAAATGAAAATTAGCAATGTGCTAAAATTAGTAAAACTGAAATACAAATAAATGAAAGCCAAATAGAAATATTAAGACCAAAAAACAAATAAAATTTACTTAAAATTTACTTAAAACTTAAAATCAGCTTTAAAAGGTATTAACACACATTTTACAAAAAAAGAAAAAAAAAAAAAAAAAAACAGGGTGAAACTGATATTATCCACCATGCAGGATAAGTGTGTTTATATCAGAAGTCAGATCTGAATGCAGTTTGCAGCAGATTGTGATGGACCACTAGAAACAGGATCAGTTCTGATTACATGTTAAATTTTAGACTTCATTTGATCATAACCACAAATCTGACAAATCTGAGCTTTCCTCTCTGATGAAAACAGGACAGACTTGTACAACATTTCCACAGAGAGCTGATTCTAAAAGAAACCACGTATTTGCCAAGAAACCCTCATGTGTGTTTTTGCTCTAAAACTCAAGATGCCTTCAATCTAAAGACTGTTTACACTCACAGACATTCATCGCTGGAGGTCGAACTCGGGACATTCCTGCAAATAAGCTATTTTATTTTTAAAACTAGACATGTTTGAGCTCATAGAGATATTTTGATTTTTAAACTGAGACCTGTAGCAGGCATCAAATTTTAAATGAGCTCATTTTGTGCATAAAATTGTACAATTTCTCAGTTTAAACATTTGTTATGTTATCTATGTTCTATTGTGAATAAAATATTGGCTCATGAGATTTGAAATTATTTTAGTTTTCATTTTATTCAAATTTAAAAAACATTTCCGGAATTCGGGTCGTATAAATGTATCTCAATGATACTAAAACACTGACATGAACAAACAATAAATGAACAATTATTAACAAAGAATGCTAGATAAATATTTAACAAATACATCTAGCTACAAATATTTCCATTCTAAACAAATGCTAGAAAAATGTTGCTCATTTTTATCGAATGCATTAACTAATGTTAACAAATGAGACCTTATTGTAAAGTGGTACCAAAAATGAGTATAGAGCTATAAAATGAATGTGAATAGCAGCTCAGAAACATTTGAGCTCATATTGAGACATTGGGATCAGAATAAACTCAGAAACATCTGAGCCGAACCTTCATTTGATCTCCACTGATCATGACAAATCTGATTTGTGATGTTTCTGTCCTACAGGATGATTTCTGTCATCTTCTCTCATGTATCACTGGTCTTAGTTATGTCTTAGTTAGTCTGCGGTTGTTCGGTGAAATCACTAATCATGTCCGGATGGAGATGTGAGGAACAGCTGCCGGAGTGAGCGAGCATCTCATCCTTTCTCTCTCGAGATGAATCTACTCGCTATCGATCAGGTGCAGCTGAGGCTGTACAGGGAGAAGCGAATCGCTGATATAAAAGGATTGAGCGCTTCAGTGGAATCTGATTGATTCTGTATCAATGTCGTTTCAAGAACACGGATGAAAGAGACTCAGATACTCACGACTTCCTCGTGTGTACACTTCTCCACGTTAATGCCATTGACCTGTGTAGAGAAAAGAAAAGAAAATATTAAACTAAACACATTGAGATCACAATTCACCCCAAAACTTGTATCTTTACATCATTTTCATGACAGTTAACCACAGTTCATGCAAAATTCACTGTGATGCAACCAAACATTTTATTTTTAGAAATATTTTTTTGTAATTTTAAGTACACTACCGTTCAAGTGTTGGAAAGCTTTTTAATGCTCTTGAAAGAAATCTTCTGCTCATCAAGACTGCATTAATTTGATCAGAAAAATTTACAGTAAAATTGTGAAATAGTATTACTGTTCAAATAGCTCTTTTCTATGCGAATATCTGTTAAAATATAATTTATTTCTGTGATCAAAGCTGAATTTTCAGCATCATTACTCCAGTCTTTAGTGTCACATGATCCTTCAGAAATCATTCTAATATACTGATTTGCTGCTCAAGAAACATTTCTGATTATTATCAATGTTGAAAACAGTTGTGCTGCTTTACAGTGGTGTGAAAAAGTGTTGGCCCCCTTCCTGAATTTATTTTTTTGCATGTTTGTCACACTTTAATGTTTCAGATCAAACAAATTTACATGCAGTTTTTGAATGAAGTTATTTTTATTATGAAGGGAAAACAAAATCCAAACCCACATGGCCCTGTGTGAAAAGGTGCTTGCCCCCTAAACCTAATAACTGGTTGGGCCACCCTTAGGAGCAACAACTGCAATCAAGCGTTTGTGATAACTTGCAATGAGTCTGTTACAGCGCTGTGGAGGAGTTTTGGCCACTCATCTTGGCAGAATTGTTGTAATTCAGCCACATTGGAGGGTTTTCGAGCATGAACCGCCTTTTTAAGGTCATGCCACAGCATCTCAATAGGATTCAGGTCAGGACTTTGACTAGGCCACTCCAAAGTCTTCATTTTGTTTTTCTTCAGCCATTCAGAGGTGGATTTGCTGGTGTGTTTTGGATCATTGTCCTGCTGCAGAACCCAAGTTCGTTTCAGCTTGAGGTCACGAACAGATGGCCGGACATTGTCCTTCAGGATGTTTTGGTAGACAGCTGAATTCATGGGTCCATTTATCACAGCAAGTCTTCCAGGTCCTGAAGCAGCAAAACAGCCCCAGACCATCACACCACCACCCCCATATTTTACTGCTGGTATGATGTTGTTTTTCTGAAATGCTGTGTTACTTTTACGCCAGATGTAATGGGACACACACCTTCCGAAAAGTTCAACTTTTGTCTCGTTAGTCCACAGAGTATTTTCCCAAAAGTCTTGGGGATAATCAAGATGTTTTCTGGCAAAACTGAGATGAGTCTTTATGTTTTTTTTGCTCAGCAGTGGTTTTCGTCTTGAAACTCTGCCATGCAGGCCATTTGTGCCCCGTCTCTTTCTTATGGTGGAGTCATGAACACTGACCTTAACTGAGGCAAGTGAGGCCTGCAGTTCTTTAGATGTTGTTGTGGGGTCTTTTGTGACCTCTTGGATGAGTCGTCGCTGTGCTCTTGGGGTAATTTTGGTCGGCCGGCCACTCCTGGGAAGGTTCACCACTGTTCCATGTTTTCTCCATTTGTGGATAACGGCTCTCACTGTGGTTCGCTGGAGTCCCAAAGCTTTAGAAATGGCTTTATAACCTTTTCCAGACTGATAGATCTCAATTACTTTCTTATTTGTTCCTGAATTTCTTTGGACCTCACCATGATGTGTAGCTTTTGAGGATCTTTTGGTCTACTTCACTTTGTCAGGCAGGTCCTATTTAAGTGATTTCTTGATTGTGAACAGGTGTGGCAGTAATCAGGCCTGGGTGTGGCTAGAGAAACTGAACTCAGGTGTGATAAACCACAGTTATGTTTTACACTTTTCACACAGAGCCATGTGGGTTTGTATTTTGTTTTCCCTTCATAAAAAACCCTTCATTTAAAAACTGCATGTTGTGTTTACTTGTGTTATCTTTGATTAATATTTAAATTTATTTGATGATCTGAAACATTAAAGTGTGACAAACATGCAAAAAAATAAAAAAACAAATCAGGTGTAATAAAAAAAAAAAACACCACTGTATATTTTTGTAGAAACGGTGACACTTATTTTTCAGGATTCTTTGGAAAAAAAAGGGAGTTCGAAAGAGCAGCTGTCTTTATATATTTATATCTAAATGTCTTTACTGTAATTTTTATTGTCACTTTCACTTTTAAATTTAAAATGTGAAAATTTAAATCCATTCTTGCTGCATTAAGCATTAATTCTTATTAATTTCATTATATATAAATAAATATTTTTTTAGTTAATTATATGTATGTATATGAATTAATAAAAGTATTATTTCTGTAACACACAGACACACACAAACACAATAATTAAGGGTACAAAATCATTTTAATTGTATGTTTATTTCAATATATAATTTCATAAGAGCCATAATTTTAGTTAATTATAAAATATAAAAGATTTTATTTTGTTTTTAATTTTAATTTTAGTTTTGATAGTTTAAAAAAATGTTGTCACAGCTGTATACAAATATATTAATTATTATATTTGTTTAAAAGTTCGAGGTCTGTAAAAATATATATATTTTTAAAGAAATTATTTAAATTATATAACTTAATAAGACCAATTACACTCAGTTGGAAATAAATGTATAGTAAATACACCTCGTACAGCACAGCAGCATTTACCTGCATCCTCTGTGAAAGTAAAATGCTGCAAGTTTTTTTGATTGATTAAATATAAACTGTCCACCAAATTAACCGAAATGAATCAGACTTGGTGATTCTCAAGAGGACAGTATGATTTTTACTTCACCTTGTGGCCTCACACTTGTACTGTATGTATATTTATAGGGCCTATAAAGAGCTTCAATGACATTCAAAATGTAATAAAACCATTTGTTTCAGTCGCACCACAGGAACTATTACTCTATTTCTTGCTCTCTTCTCTCTGTTGCTGTTCCTCTGATTCATACAAAGAGATAAAGGTTAAACCTCCAGTCAAGCCAGAGAAAATGAATCAGAGGGAAGCGTCATTAAAATGCAGAGGGAACGGCGCTCTAACATGCACCCTTGGCCCCCGAGGGCCGTGTCAGGAGCGAGAGCGTGCAAAAGCCTGAAACACTGACCTGCAACACGGAGTCGCCGATAAACAGCATCCCCGTCTGATCGGCTGCGGCCCCGGACGGTCCGGCCAGAGGTTAATGGAAAGATTGGGACATAATTACTCATTTAATAGTGCTTTAATGCGATGACATGGCAATCAGGATTTGAGTTTGATGAGCCTTTCGATCTAGAGAAGAGCTTTGGGACGAATTTCACACAAATCTGGGTTTTAGTTCAATGCCTTCTGACAAATATGATGAAACTTCATAAGCTTTCTGGTATCAAGGGCGGATATATTTCTTCACTATATTATATATTATATATTGTGTATTTTTTATTTTTTTGCTGCTTTGTACATTGGTTATTGGCTATTTCTTGTTATTTTGTTTTATTACCTGTGTCCTGTCCTGTTACTGTCTTTCTGTTGCACTGTGGAGCTTCTGTCACTACAACAAATTCCTTGTATGTGTAAACATACTTGGCCAATAAAGCTCATGCTGATTCTGATTCTGATTCTAAGCATCTCAGAAGTAAGAAAGGACAGCGGGAAGCTAATAAAAAGCAATAAAACTGCAAATGCAATGCAGGTCGACATGCACAGAGTCTTGAATTAGCCATGATTAAAATACATTTGAACTCTACAGCATGCAACAAAGATAAACTGTTCTCAAATACTGATTCTAATCACACGTTAGCAGCTGCTGTCAGACACTCGCGATGAATAAACTATAATGCGAGCAAGTGCTAATTATACGGATATCAAACAGGCTACATTTAGGCTGTGTAGTGCATTTATTTTAAATGAAAAACAAAAGTAGAAAGAACTGTACTCTACAAGATCTTACACAGTATATTACAGAAATAGTTCACCCTCAGGCCATCCAAGATATAGATCAGTTTATTTCTTCATCAGATTTGGAGAAATGTAGCATTACATCACTTGCTCACCAATGGATCCTCTGCGGTGAATGGGTGCCGTCAGAATGAGAGTCCAAACAGCTGATACAAACATCACAATAATACACAAGTAATGCACACCACTCCAGTCCATCAGATAATGTCTTGTGAAGACAAAAGCTTTTTTTTGTAAGAAACAAGCTGTGTTTGCCTGCAAACTTGATGCAACGGAAGTCGTTCTAATTATAATGCTACTCAACACTTTTCATGATGACATCAAGAATGCTGTCAAAGTTTTTGAGAGAGTTCCACATGTAATGCTCATTTCATATGCAAATATGTTAGCCAATCTCAGCAGTGGGCGTTTCCATTGGAGTCTCGCAGCAACAGAGTCCCTTCCAACAGAGCATTCAAATCAGAGGTGAAATTCAGGAAAGAAAATGACAGTTATGACAGTTTTTGATGACAAAAAACAAAAATATATTAGGATTATAAGTGCACCTCAGAAAACATTAGAAAATAAAAACAAAATACACAAAATAATATTTAGAAAAAGCATTTCATGATCCCTTTAAGACATTTTTAGTTTCAAACTATAGTCCATAATCCATAATCCATATTTGTTTAGAGCTGTTTTGGCTTGTAAACGCTGCTTGATCTGGGCAGATTTCTCTCCTGATTCACACCAGGCCACTTTTTCACTGGAGGAAGCATTTGTGGATTATAGACTTGTTTTTTAGTTAAAAACATCTTAATGATGGATTTGTATCAGCTTTTGTCTTCTCAAGACAATATCAGATGGACTGGAGTGGTGTGGATTATTGTGATGTTTTTATCAGCTGTTTGGACTCTCATTCTGACGGCACCCATTCACTGCAGAGCATCCATTGCTGAGCAAGTGATGCAATGCTACATTTCTCTAAATCTGATGAAGAAACAAACTCATCTACATCTTGGTGAGCACATTTTCAGCAAATTCATTTTTGGGTGAACTACTCCTTTAACAGTTATCGCTAGTGCTGTGCTTTGCTTTACAGCGGATGGGAGGAACACTTGTCATCTTACCTACTTGATCTTTGAAAATCTTTGAGATGACCACAGGCACTTTATGTTCTGCTCCCCCCTGAAATGCATGAAGAGCCGTCAAGGAAATTCACTTCTACATCTTACACCCAGCACTGTTCAGAAATACATATCTATTGCCTCTTCAAAGATTATTGTGAATAAAACTAATGAGACTTGATCTTTATATCAAGATCCTCTTTGAACTTTAAAAGACGAATACTGTGCGATAATTATCTGGCCTGTGGAGATACGCGTGCACTACCTGAGCGTGTTTAATTAAGCTCTTTAAAGTGAATGAACGATATTGAAAGAAGCAAAAGACCTACTTTGATACTCAGACCGAGACCTCCAGTCAGCTGTCTCCGAAGTACAACAGTTCTGTGCTTTAAAAAATGGGAATTTAGTTGGTAAAATATTCATAGCATCAACCACATAACACATAATAAAGAAAGAAGTGGTCATTAGGCAACACTTCAATTGAAGCCTATAAACAAAAAAGCTTTATACAGATAAAAAATCAGGCTAAATCAATCAATCAATAAATATTACTATTAATATGTTTAATGGAATTTAAAAAAAAGTTCCATTAAAAAAGGTCTCAACTTTTAAAATGCCGGTGATATCAAGCAAAAAAATTATAATAATAATTAAATAAATAATGTTTATGTCTAGTGTTTTTTAAATAACATTTTAAAAAGACAAAAAGCCACAACTTCCATAACTTGCAGGTGATATTGGGCAATAAAATTAAATAAAATGACTACGTTTTTATTGTTTGTGTTGATTTTTTTTTTATTATTATAATATTAATTAACATAATGCCTCAAATTTCAAAAACAGGTAATATCAGGCAAATAAAAAAAACAAAAAAACAATAAATACATACACTTTTTTACTGTTCGCATAGGCTATTTTTTAAATAAGATTAAAAAAGACATTTAAAAACTTTCAAATATAGGTAATATTAGGGGGAAAATAAACAAAAAAAGAAAACTAAATACATTTTTACTGTTTATGTGTCTATTTTTTTATAACATTAAAAATAAATAAATAAATACCCACATCTCAACTTTCCAATTTTGTAAATTTTATCAAGATATTCAAACAACGTTCACCTTAAGTAGAGTAACAAATCACTGTAATGGTTTAGTAATCCTTATGGGGATGAGTTGATCAATTCAAATGGGAAAACTCTATCAAATAGCATCCAAAGGATTGCAAATCATTTCTCAGTAACAAAGGTTTATGACGGCCAAAATGTAAATGATCTCACGTTAGAGTGGAATCATAATTAGTTACACCATTAGAAAGCCAATACTTTCCTTTTTACTTTCCTTTAAATGCACAAAACTCAAAATGTGTTTCTGGGTCAAAGTTACTCTAAATGATGGATCAGGTCACTTATAGTTATAAAACAGATTATAATGACACTCTAAACCTCACTAATGATGTTGATTATGACTATATTGGGTTCTCCAGCATGCATTGTACACATTTAATGACTGTCATTGTGTTTTGACAGAATCAGGGCCCGGAGCGTGAAGCTACTGATGATGATGAAGATGATGATGATGCATCTCATGAAACAATGAAGTGGCGTGTACAGCTTGATAAGGCTGTCAAATGTAATGAAAACTTGTCTAATGCATCTTGTTCTGTAATCTGTCAACAAAACACTCTCCTGCGGCCGGCTGTGATTTGCAGCGATGAGTCGTGATCGAATCGAAGGTAAAGACTCAGTACTTACATTTAGATGCGAGTCACCGCCGCTCACACAAACCACATCCTGCTTCTGTATGATTAACAGCTCTTTCATTAACTTTAAACGAACGTCGTATGTGTTACTTGTGTGTTCGTCGTACAAAAGGGCAAGTCCGGTTTTCGTCTGTTGAAAAAGCAAAAAACAAACATGTTAGAAGACATAATAAGATTTAGATTGATTAATAAAGGAAAAAAATATAATATTTAGGAAATTCTGTCTATTTGAGAACTGAAGGGATTTCAAAATGACAGTTAATTGTTATTAAAAAAACTATGCAAAAACATAATTAATGCAAACTCCAACATTCAAACAGTTGTTTGTCTTAAAGGAACAGTTTGCGCCAAAATAAACACTTCATCATGCACACAAAATAATATATGATCTACAGCTAGTCAAATTTTGTTCATACTTTTTAACTGAATTAAATGAATTGGCTTCATAATTAATGGATTTATGCTGATGCTAAGCAATTTGAAGCAATGCATTTTTTGCACATAATTAATAATAAACTATTATTATTAAACCGGGGAGCAGTTGGGGGTTCGGTGCCTTGCTCAAGGGCACCTCAGTCGTGGTATTCCCCACAATCAACAATCCCTGCCGGACCTGAGACTCGAGACAACTGCCCCATCATCTTTCTTCCACAGAGTTGATGATGCAAAGCTAATAATTAATTACTTCAACATTTCAATTTTAGTTTTAAATTTAAATTTAGAGTAAATAATTAAAAAATATGAACAAGTCAAAAATAATACACTTACTAAAAAAAGATATTGAAAATGTTTTATTTGTTTACCTATATGTCACCTAACGCCAGTGAACATGTTGTAAAATTATTGAAATATTAACTTAAAATCTCATATGGACTGCAAGTAAATATTTTATCTCAAAGAGGTTCAGATGACAAAAAAAGATTGGGAATCTCTGCAACAAGGCATATAAAACATCAATAAATATATCATAAAAGTACTAGATTTGACCCATGCAAGATATAAATACTGTTGGCTCTTGAATGTCTTTGTTCCTCTAAGTTGCTTTGGATAAAATCATCTGCTAAAATGCTGTAATGTAACCGTAACCTATGTAAGTCATATGTGCAGCTTTGTGCAGGAAACACAGACATTTTTTCCTCTTTTCAGATGAACTATTCCTGTAAAGCACACAAGTCTGAGATGAATGTAAAAGCAGTTGTCTGTGTCTCCTCTGGAAGATAAACTGAATAAATGCAACAGAAACAGTACAGTTGCAACAGTTTTCTCTGAGTCAAGAGAGCAGTGTTAATTCAGTTAACCCACAAAAGTGTCCCAGAGGAGCTTTCCGTGGCTGAAGAATGGAATCAATTACAATCTTTATTCATCAGGCTTTCTGTGGTTTCACATCTTTCAAAATAAATGCCAAACAACCTCACAGGTATGTTTTCATGTCCCTTTACAAACAATTGAAGCTGTACAAGTTATATAGAGTTCAACAAGTGCACTACTGCACTCGATAACGGTCCCGATAACAGCGGAAAGAGCTTCAACTCCATTACTTTTGGTCATGTGAGTAAGACATCCACAATAACAACAAAACCTTACAAAACCCTTTTGTAAAATAAAGAAAACAAACAGGGTGCGCTTTCTGCCGTCTCGGCCTCCATGTTTACCATAGTTTAACCATGCTATTTATAGTAAAACAAAATAAAATAAAAAATATCATGGTTACTACACTTTTACTATAATAAAACCATGGTTAATTTTCTTAAGGGATCTGTATTTGTGTATTCTTTCTTTCTTTTCTGCAAACAATCATTTCATATCATGACATCGACAGACACACGGATCGCGAATCATTCAGTTCATCAAATGATTCGCGATCCACGTCTGAATCTGAATCAAATGATTCATGACACGTAAAGTCACGATCTAAATAAAATGATTTGCAATACATGATCCGTTTGTAGCGCTTGCAATGCAATGCTTAACTGATTCAGATATTCCAAAACTAACAACTTAAAGCGTTTCAATGATACTAAAATAATACTGATGGAAAAGAAAAAAGAAAATAATATAAAAAAAGAAATAGGCGTATTTCTCATGTTCATTTAGTTTAAATTGATGTACTATAAAACTGAACCTGAAATAAATAAATTTAATAAATTAAAGCTATATAGGCATATTTTAAAACATATGCAATGACTGAAACTTTAAATAATTAAAAATAATAATAACAGAAAATATCTAAAATATCAGTGTTAAATATAACACTGACTAAAATAAAACAAAATGTACCAAAAATAAAAATAAAAACAGAATGTCAAAATAAAAACTAATTCAAAATATGAATAAAACTACAACAATCTCAATTATATTAAAGACTGGTTTGAAACATTAGTAATGGGAACAATCACAGGCTCAAGAGTGACTCTTGTATTTCGTACACAGAATTATTAATTTTGAGGGACTGACTCTCATATTTCAATGCAACTTCATAAACTTTGGAGGATGTGCTTCAGCTAGATCAACACACTCTCATAAGGAAACATCACTCTAGTGGCGTTTATCTCTGCAAACATCACTGAAAACATCAAACCGCAGCTTCTGTGTCATTCAGAACAGCCGAGGATCGCTGACAGGAATCTCCAAAGACAAAAAACAAACGGCGTGATGTTTGGTCACGCACAGATGAACAGCAGCACAGCAAAACCTCCCTCATGAGATGGAGCCGAGAACAACATCCTCATATTTGCTTCAGAATAATTGATTGCAAGTCAAGTTATCATAGAAATACAGCAGATGAAACTGATGAAATGACTGGGTGATATTGCAAGAAGAGAGAAATTATATATTGCATTAATAAAATGAAGAGCGTTAGGGCTGGCGGCCCCAGATTGCTATTGTTCAACATTCACTTCCTGCTAAAACACCACACTCTTCTGGACAAAATAAGCATCATAAGAAATAACTGCAGCTTCGATATTTGACCATTGTTTCTGATAAAACCCGGCTGCAGTGACAGTCATTTCTTCATTTATGTCCGGAGTGCAAAATCAACATATAAAATCAATCAGTCATTTTTTATATTCTCAATAGAATAACAACAAGCATTCAGTCACATCTGCTATGGTTTATTTGTGTTCACAATGACGCAATAAGGAACGTCCATTATAGCTTTCAGTCCAATAGTGTGTATATTTAAAGAAACATTGATATATTTATAGATGTATCATTTATATTCATTTTACACTGAATTATGTAATATTAATGCATAAAAAGGAAATATAAATCACTTTCTAGACATATTTGTGAATTAAAATCAAACACTGAAGTGCAATTAAACATATATTACCCAGGGGTTATTATTGTGAACTAAAACTGTAATTATTCATTGCCTGAAATAAAATAAACATCAACTGAAATAACATTGAAAACATTTGGAAAAAGTAAAAAAAAAAAAAAAAGACTAAAATGTAAGAAAGAAACAACAGTATATAGACATAATTAACATTTCAAAAGAACACAACAGAATTACTAAAATTTGAATGAAATGAAACATAACAAATAAAAATGCAAGATGAAAATAATAATAAATTAATACTGATATTACCAGTCTCTCTCTCTCTCTCTATATATATATATATATATATATACAGTGCCCTCCATTAATATTGGCACCCTTGATAAATATGAGCAAAGGGGTTGTGAAAATAAATCTGTATTGTTTCACCCAAAAAATTCACAAAATTCTAACCTATCATTGAAGTAAAACAATTGAAAGTGCATCTTTCAAACATCTCATGATGAAATAAATGTTTTTCTCCAATGAATGTTGGTCACAATTATTGGCACCCCTAGAAATATTTATGAGTAAAATATCTCTGAAGTATATTCCCATTCATATTCAAAACACAATTAGCCCACCAGGGTGACTAGGAGCATGAAATTGTCCAGCTATGACTTCCTGTTCCGCAGGATTATAAATATGAGGAACACAAAGGCCAAATTCCCTTAATCATCCATCCCAAGGAGTAAAACCTAAAAATATAGTTCTGTTGTGCAGAACAAGATTGTTGAGTATCACAAAATAGAAAGCGGCTGTAAGGAAAGATTTCCATTTCCATAATCAGGGCAATAATTAAGAATTTGAATTAAGAATTTCCAATCAACTAAATATGTTAAAAATCTGCCTGGAAGAGGACGTGTCTATATCGTCCTAATGCACGGTGAGAAGGAGAGTTTGAGTGGCCAAAGACTCTCCAAGGACCACAGCTGGAGAATTGTAGAGATTAGCTGAGTCTTGGGGTCAGAAACCTAATATATACAGTATATATATATATATCAAACATCACCACATGTTGTTCGGGAGGGTTTCAAGGAAAAGTTTCCTCATTCATCCAAAAACAAACTCCAGCAAATTCAGTTTTGACTGGAACTTCGAATGGCACTGGCTTCTATGGTCAGATGAAACTGAAAAAAGAGCTTTTTGGCAGCAAACCCACCAGATGAGTTTAGTACAAACAGGGATAAAAAAGTACCCCATGTCCACAGTTAAATATACTGCTGGATCTTTAATGTTGTGGGCCTGTTTATCTGCCAGAGGTGCATGGCATCATGGATTTTATCAAATACCAACAGATAAAAAAAAAAAAAACCTGACTGTCTGTTAGAAATCTTATAATGGACCGTGTTTGGATCTTCCACAAGGACAACAATCCAAAACAAACATCAAAATAAACACAAAAATGGGTCACTGGGCACAAAATGAATCTTTTTCCATGGCTGTCCCAGTCCTCTGACCTGAACCTTACAGAAAATAAGTGAGGTGAACTGAAGAGAAGAACATGGAGCTGTGAATCTGAAGGATCTGGAGAGATTCTGTATGAAGAAAATGGTCTCTGATCTCGTATCAGGTGTTCTCCAAACTCTTCAGGCATTATAGGAGAAAACTCAGAGCTGTTATCTTGGGAAAAGGACATTGCAATAATTAGGTGCCAGTAATTGTGGCAAACATGAACTAGAGAAAGCATTTATTTATATTACAATTATATTATAATTAATAGTCAATTAAATATTTTTATTATTCAATATTATTAATTATTATGTATAATATGTATTATTAATCATTATTTTTTCCTTTTGATTCTGTGCTATTAATCCTGTATCTATTAGTGTGTGAGCTGCAGAAGCATCATTCATTTTGTGCAGTGCATGTGTTTGTCCATCCTGTGCTGCTGCTGCTGCTGCTGATGATGATGATCCTGGTTCTGACAGATTCACAGTCTCTCTGTCCTGGCCTAGTTCTCTCTCTGGCACCTAAACCCATTCTCCCTGGAGACACCGGGATGTAGGTCAAGTGAGTCTCCTGTTAGGGAGAAGATAATTAATCAAAGTTTGGAGTTAGAGAGCGCACACACGCTCAAAATGCAGGAAAGGTGAGCTCCTGCTATATTTATACAGCATTTGCAAAGATAGCCGGGAAAGCCTTCATTCTACAGCAGAGTCTCTGGAGAAATCTGGGCTTAGATGCTTCGCTCAAGGCCACAAGTGTGGCTGTCACGGCCTGATGGTTTGGTTGGGACTGAAATCCAGATTTGGCCGAAGGATCTGGCTAAGGGTCACCTCTGCATGACAGCCCTCGTGTGCCAACTCTGAGCAAAAACGAAAAAACAAAAAATACAGTTTCTACAGCCAGACCTCATGAAATGTCCAAGAGTATCACCTCAGACAGGAAAGCAGTTTCACATGTCCTTCAGCAAATGCAGACAGCTAGTTTCTATAGTACTCTTCACTATGCATTTTGTTAAGGAATAGTGGCTAGGGAGGAAGACTATGACAGTGAAAACTCCCATATATTAATATTATTTATTACTAAAACTAAAACCATAAAACATGTATTACTTATAAAATATAAGTTACTTATATATTTATTACTTGTATATATTACTTATAAAACATTTTAATATGTAACACATACAAATGTATGAAAGTTTAAGTAAAACTACTTAACTGTCATAAAAAAATCAATTTTTAAAATGAAAACAAAATATTTTTACTAAATCTTACAAACTCAAGATATTAACAAAAACTATAATAGTATAACAATGATACTAAAATAAAACTGATTACACAAAGATAACCCGAGTAAATCCAAAATGCAGTTTTGAAATAATGATTTCATTTATTAAGGGAAAAAAGCTGCCCAAACCTGCCTGGCACTGTGTGAAAAAGTAATTGTCCCCTAAATCTAATTACTGGTTGTGCCACCCCTTTGCAGCAACAACTGCAATCAAGCGTTTGCGATAACTGGCAAAGAGTCTTTCACATCGCTGTGGAGGAATTATGGCCTACACTTCTTTGCAGAATTGTTTTAATTCAGCCACACTGGAGGGTTTTCGAGCATCAAAGGACTGTTTAAGGTCATGCCACAGCATCTCAATCGGATTTAAGTCCGGACTTTGACTTGGCCAATCCAAAACCTTAATTTTTTTTTTTTGAGCCATTCAGAGGTGGACTTGCTGGTGTGTTTGGTATCATTGCCCTGCTGCATAAACCAAGTGCGCTTGAGCTTGAGATCACAAACTGATGGCTGGACATTCTCCTTCAGGATTTTCTGATAGAGTGCAGAATTCATGGTTCCATCAATTATGGCAAGTCGTCCAGGTCCTGAAGCTGCAAAGCAGCCCCAGACCATCACACTGCCACCACCATGTTTGATTGTTGGTATGATGTTCTTTTTATGAAATGCTGTGTTGGTTTTACGTCAGATGTAACGGGACACACACCTTCCAAAAAGTTCAACTTTTGCTGCATCAGTCCACAGAATATTTGTCCAAAAGTCTTGGGGATAATCAAGATATTTTTGGGTAAATGTGAGACGAGCCTTTGTGTTCTTTTTGGTCAGCAATGGCTTTTGCCTTGGAACTCTCCCATGGATGCCGTTTTTGCCCAGTCTCTTTCTTATTCTTGAATCATGAACACTGACCTTAATTGTGGAAAGTGAGGCCTGCAGTTCTTTAGATGTTGTTCTGGGTTCTTTTATGACCTCCTGGATGAGTCGTATAATGCTTCATGCACTTTTACAAGTTGTTTGAAATTAAATGTGTGTTGGCAGTGTGTGTACACATCCACCCTATAATGATAAAAATCCACCCAGTGTTTTTTTTTTTAATCAGCTAAAATCTTTACCCCTTTATCAAATCGAGCCGATCTCAGATGCCTGTAACGTAGTGACAGAAGCGTGAGGCGTGCGGATCCATCTGCAACGCTTTATTAAAAGGCGTGGTCATAAACAAGCATTGGTCGATGCACAGCAAACAGACATAGACGAGGAAAGACAAAGAGTATTCCTAGGACAAGCGTGGGTCTTCGATCTGCGAAAAGCATCCAACAGGGCAAGGCAAAGAGAGATAATCCAGGTATACAAGCAATAATCCAGGCAGGGGTAAACACAATCCGAAACAGCAAGGCAAAGGGTTAAACCAAGATACACAGGCTAGAATCTAAACAGGCAAGGCAAGACTATGAATAAGAAAACTACGAAAGGCTCCGTAAGGTAGCTATCAGCTAGGGTAGTGACATGTGCGTACAATACTCGGCGATGAGAGAGAGGAAGTCCAAGGCTTATAAAGCGTGTCTGATGGGATTCAGCTGTGTAATCAGTGCAATGTGTGATTGGTGATGGCTGTGTGATCAATGCAATGGATGATGGGAAATGTAGTCCAGTGTTACGTGTAACATTCTGTGTGGTGTGAGAGTCAATATGATGGAAGAGCGACCTCTGATGGCGAGTGGACAGAAGACCATGAACCAAATTCGTGACAGTGCCTCTCTGTGTGACGTCACACGGACGAAGATTGCTCCCATGATAGTTTGATTGACAGTAGCGTTTTAGCACAAACTGCACTGGTATCTTACCTCAGACTGGGTGTGCCTCACATGTCCTGAAAAGTGAAGCTATGGGCTCTTTGATTGCCCCCTGGTTGCTGACTGCAATACAGGTCATAAACCTGTAAACGAATGGGACTTGAGTCAAAATAAAAAAATTAATTACACTTCCAATACAATTGTCCGAAATATGGTTTTGGCCATTTAAGGTAGATGTTATCACTCTTATGTTCAATTGCTAATTTTTGTGATAAGTTTCATTTTAACTAGTAATTTGATGCTATAAAAACGGGGCGTCATTATGGTTGATTGGGTCTGCGGGAGTTTGATTCCGCGGCTTCACCTCACGACACTACTGCGCAGATTCTGGCTCCAAATGAATCTCTACTGCGCAGACTCTGGCTCCAAATGACATAATTTACTCACGATGGCAGCGGCCATACTGAGATCCTTTGGCTTCACTTTTCTATAGTGGAAGGAAACGGAGACGCGTCGTCCATCTTCTTTTACAGTCTATGCCTCAGACCTCAGACCCGCCCTGAGTGAGATGTCATTAGTTGTTTCGCCGCCGGAGCAGATGTAGACAAGAATGACTCCTAAGTGATTGAGGTGTTCTGTTGTTGGATGTAATAATGAACATAGCAGTAGTCATTTACTCCCGTCATCTGAGCGGCTGAAGAGAATTACGTTTGGTTCTGAAGGGAATGTGCCCTCGATCTACCTAAATTTATGTTCTAAATCTGCATCTATGTTCACATGAATCATTCGTGATCCAGCTTCACCTCCAGAAGAAGTGAGTACAAGGTTTTTTAAATTAATCTTTGCAAATCGCCTTTCCTAATAATGTGCTAATTAGGACGACTAATTCACGATGAATGCGGCTAAAGTAAACAGTCCCTCAGAGAGCGGCTCGGAAGAGAGAGGCGGGGTCAGCAGAGCTCATTAACATTTAAAGGAGAATGGCACAATACGGCTTGCTCTGAAAAGAGCTGCTTTTGACACGGTAAAAAGGGTGTTTTTTACACTACCAATGAGAAATTTTAACCAAACTGAGTTACAGACTTTTTATTAAGACCCTAAAGAATAATATCAGCTTGGGGGAAATGGGCATTATATGACCCCTTTAATAAATTAAATCATAATTTAAAAACTGCATTTTGTATTTACTTGCATTATCTTGGTGTAATATTAAAATTTGCTTGATGATCTGAATCTTTTCTCCATCAAGGGAAGTCATGACCTAATGGTTAGAGAGTCGGACTCGTAATCCAAAGGTTGCGGGTTCGAGTCTCGGGCCGGCAGGAATTGTAGGTGGGGGGAGTGAATGTCCAGCGCTCTCTCCACCCTCAATACCACGACTGAGGTGCCCTTGAGCAAGGCACCGAACCCCCAACTGCTCCCCGGGCGCCGCAGCATAAATGACTGCCCACTGCTCCGGGTGTGTGTTCACTGCTGTGTGTGTGTGTGTGTTCACTGCTGTGTGTGTGCACGTTGGATGGGTTAAATGCAGAGCACAAATTCTGAGTATGGGTCACCATACTTGGCAGTATGTCACTTCACTTATCTTTTAAGTGTGACAAATATGCAAAAAAAACAACAACAAAAAAAACAGGAAGGGGACAAAAACCTTTTCACGACACTGTAATACTTTTCACAATGCAGTTTGTTTCCAGAAATAGCATCTAATCAACCGTGCATGATATATGAATAAATGTGACATCCACAAGATGTATACTGAAGATGCATCTGAATATCTTGCCTACGTTTGACCACAAAGAGAGCAGATCCTCTAAGGAAACGGATGTATGGCATATGTTGCTTTTGTCCATATTGGTTTTCATGTCTTCTACTGAAGGCCGTCTGGAATTAGGAATAACCCACACTGTAAACCCCACTGTTGTCATTAATAAAGAAATTAAGTTAATATAACTTGACATTACTTAAAGTACTAAGTTTTGGCATCAAAACTTAAACAGGTGTATTTAACTTACTCATTTGGCAGCAAAAACGTTTTAATTAATATTTTAAGTTCTCTGAACTCAACATTTTAATTCATTTAAATGTTTCACCATGTCTCTGTTTAAAATGATTGGTCGCGCTTGAAATTCTGCTTTGACAACCGCGCTGATTGGTCGATATAAGTTATATGACACAAGGCGGGAATTTTTTTTTTTGTCGTGCTGCTGAATTTTGCTGAAGCAGCAGCAGGACAGAGGCACTAGCAGAAACCATCTGACAGAAGAAAGACAAAAGTTAAATTAGTAAGTAGAGATTTAAACGCTCATATACATTTTTCTTTATTGATTTACACCATTTTCTGTAAGAACATTTGAATTTCCCGCCTAACCGTTTTCCTCCCCCAGCGGCACTTGCAGGCAGGCGGTCGTGAAGCAGGCGTGACAGGGATGGAGTAGTTATGAAGGCCCATGGATTACGTTACACTGGTAAATTAACGTTTAACACGTCTGCACGTTTTGGTTTATTGTCTGTAAAATTTTTTATTTTATACGGATGGACAAGGTATAACGTTAAATGCGTTTAGGTTAATATGAACATGAGCTTGCAACCATGTGAATTAACTTTAATTTGATAATGTTTATTCATCTTCACTAGATGTTCGATGATCGCAGCTCGAATCTTGACGTTCCAGTGGGGATTGTAATAGTTGAAGATGGGACTACTCTTCAGCCTCTCTCCTCATTTGGGATAGTAATTGAGGGAAAAGTGGTGATGGACAATCTACATGACCTTCCTGAATCAAGAAAGACCTGCAGCCTAAGATACAATCCTTGGCTAACCAGCTGTTCCATTAAAATGGATAAACAAGATCAGCACATGCATTTTCTTAAAAACAAAAAAAACACTTAAGATACAGCATGGAGGGGTCCCTTTCTGTTTTGTGCTTTTTCTTGTCAGCTGAGATTAAAAAAAAAAAAAAGACCTTTACATTGGAAATTAAAAACATTTTAATGTTAACAGTCAGTAAGACTTTTACCAGCAAAGTGGAAACTTGTCTTTTTTCCTTGTTCTCTAACCTTTTACTTGCAGAGAATGTAGTTTGTTCACATTCAATGACAGGACACTCAAATTTGTTGCACGATTCTGTGGAATGACGACAAACCTACCGTACAAAACACTGTGGTAGGTCCAGATTAATACCATGGTATTTATAACGCACAAGGAACTGGAAAATCTCAAACCAAAAATGAGTTTACAGTTTTGTCTCTTCTGAAAATGTGACAAAATGTCTAGATAAAAATAAGCTTACCATTTGGTTGTTAATGTGTCTTTTAAAATGTGATAATAGGTTTACATCTAAAAACAGTTTACCGTTCAAAAAATATCTTATGTTCATGTCTTTTAAAAATGTGAGCTTACTGTCTAAAAATTAGCTATTTCGTTGTTTGTGCATCTTTTAAAAATGTGAGCTTGCAGTTAAAAATACCTTTTCTGTTAAAATTGAGTTCAGGTCTTCTAAAAATGTGAGCTTATGATTTTGTTCATGTCTTAAAAATGACTGAATGTGATCTTACAGATGAAAATAGGAGTTTGCTGTTAAAATGAGCTCATGATTTTGTTCATGTCTTTTAAAAATGTGGGCTTACTGTTATAAGAAATGAAATGTAAATGCAGTATAAGCCTAATAAAGTGGTTGATTTGGGGGAAAAAACAACTTGTTTTAATGATTTATAAATTATTTAATACAAGTAAAGAATATATAAGCTGAAAATTTGGAAAGTTTTGTCTATTAGCCCTTTTAAGTTATCTGTACTTAAACATTTAAGTTAATTCAATGAAGAGACCACATTTGGTTAACTCAATAAATCGAGTTGTCAATTTTCCATTACTCAAACGAACTGAGGGAATCACTTTCCTCAAATCATTTGAGTACTCTCAACTTATTAGGGTTTACAGTGCAGGAGAAATGCATCGCTGTTTCAAATCAGACTTTTGTGCATTCTAGAATACATCCAATAGAGAGCATGAAATGTAAGGGTAGAAATGAGATTCTGTGGTAAAATATACTGGATATATATTCAAGTGGCATGTGTGATATGTGAAAAAAAAAAAAAAAAAGTGTGATGAGTAGGACGCATCCCAAACAAGACGAGGAGGAACTTTAAAGCAGTGCAGATTCTGTCAAATTTTTAAAAGAAACAACTCAGAGTAAAAAACTCCACAAACTGCATCCAGACATCTGAAGATGTTCTGCACATCCGGTGGAGCATTTAAGAAGAAAGCAATGAATGCATGAAAGCATAAAAGAGATGCCTTGTGTTATAGTGGATATTCTTCTTTAAGCTGGTAAAGCCTGACATATGAAAAAATAGAAAAAAAAATCATTTTTTTTAAATGGAAGTTTATTGAACCATTTGAAAGTTTGCATGTGTTTTTGTTGACAATCATATTTGATACATCCAGCTTTTATGGCTCATGTAGTCTGATACAGTGAGAATATGGAGGAAAAACAGCTCAGCTCATAAACTGAGCAGATTCAAACTGAGCAAAAATATGCAATTTGATACAGATGCTGATATTTATATGAACAAAAAGATGAATCAATCATATCAATGAGATCTTTATAACAGTATACTTACATAAAATTATATAAATATGAGTGGTCACTCTATATCTCCAATAATATGTCTTAGTAAAATGAGACTGAAATGATCCAAACATATATTTTAATGCAATCCAATGCTGATTGAGAGATGAAGAAATAAACGCTTCTCAGAAGATGTGAGATGTTTTGGAGGCTTGTGAAGGTCATTCCTCCGCTGAGGAACAGAGAAAGTACAGCTTCTGGAAACAAACGTTCCTCAAAAGATCCTGATGATCAGATTTGAGACGCACTGATTTTTCTACAAAATGATTGATGGAGAATCAAGTAAAGCTGAGCTGCTTCAGTCCAGTAAGTGTTCATCTGGAAATATGACTGCAGTTATTCTGACGTTTACTTGATCAAAATCAGTACAGATTTGAGAGCAAAAAGACACACAATGCACCAGCTAAAGGTGTATGTTTGTACAATTAGACTAAAAGAGCTTTTACTTGATAAAAAACTCTAAACCATCAATCAGACGACAGAAGACATGGAGTAGATTGTGTGCAACAGGTTAAACAGCAAAGTTTTCATCATGTTGATCATTTAGAGGCCGTGCGTATTAAATATGATACAGTAGACTTTACAGTGTTAAAAAAACACAAATGTTTTGCATTGTAATCAATTATCAGAAACAAATCTTACTGTAAATAATATAACTAAAGTATTTTCAATGTAATGAATTAGTTCACAAGTTAGTCACGACATGATTCACCTGCTGCCAAAAATACCCTAAAAGTCAATATGTATCACTTTATGATAAATTTATTCAAATGTTTGGGGTCAGAAAGGTGTTCTTTTAAAGAAATGAATGCTTTTATTCAGCAAAGATGCATTAAAAGTGACAGTGAAGAATTTTTTCACTGCTACATGAAAATTATATTTCAACTTTCTATTCAACGTAGAATCATCAAAACAAAATATGTATCACAGTTTACACTAAAATATTGAGCAGCACAACTGTTTCGAACATAATAATCATTATGTTATAATAATCATATCTTTCTTTGATTTTTCTTGGATCAATTTCCACACGTCTACTTTATATAAATCAATTTTCATAGAACTTCAAGCAAAAATAACTCTTATATTGTGATGCACACCATCACTTGGATCCAGAATTACTCACAGAATGACATAAGGCTTTAGACACGCCACCCACCCCTATATTCTGCTGTCTGAAAATGACCTTATCAAGCGACAAAAACTTAGATTTGTTAGATCTGTGATTTTAAATGCCTTTAAGGTCAATTATCTGCTTCAAACGATGATTACTTTTAAGTGTTTGCCATTGTAATTGTGAAATATTGCCTCTAATTTGAATTCACTTCAAAGGCGGGCGAGAGAGCGCCACTGGACGGCTTCAATCAAGATAATAATTAGAAGAAGAATGAAGGTCAACTGCTGTCTGGAGATCAGATCACAGCCGATAATGTCGCACCGCTGCAGGGCTGGAACGCCACGGATAGTCTTTCTCCTTGAGGACAGCAGTAATAGTCATTATACTGTAGATGCTTTTGAATTTTTGATTTAAAGTCTGTACCTTATGCAATCGTAAAAGCATTTGAAAGGGAAAACGTCGGAACAACTGAACGGCCCATGTGTGTCCTGAGTGTTCAGATATCAAAGACGTGCCAATCACAGAGTTCAAGTGTGCAGCCATTCTGATAATCAGTGTAGAAAGTGGCAGAGAGGACGATGCATGGATCAATCAAATTACCCTGATGGCCACCGTGAAGCCGTGGGCTGTAAAAAATTCAATGCATTCTCACCAGACGCTCTCAGCAGGGAAGCTCACACACATCGCTGTAGACAGTAGTTACCGCATCTCAGCCAGAAATCGTTCAAGCAGGTGGAATCCGAGCAGTGTAAAGCCGAGCGATCCATAATCATTATTTACTCTTCTAAACATGAACTACAGCAGAGCAGCGGGATGATGCAGTTTGATACAGCATCTGAAACACATTCACTAATAAAACAAAACATTCTGCTAACGTTCTGAGAACATTATGTCTGAATGTTTCTGACTGTTCTAAACATTCCGTTTTTTAAATGTTTACAGAGAACATTAAGTGGAATGTTACATTTGATTATTTTGCAAACATTATGGGAACGTTACTTTTGAATGTTCTGAAAAAACATTTTTGTTAACTGGGTTTAACCCTATAAGACTGCTGTATCATATTTGATATGCAAGGCCTCTAAATCATCAACTTGATCAAAATTTTATTGTAAAACCAGTCGCACACAATCTGCTCCATGCCTTCTTTTGTCTGATTGAGAGTTTTTATCAAGTAAAAGGTAATTGTAGAAACGTCCGCACCTCCAGCTCAAGCTTTTTTTTTTATCAAGTAAACGTCAGAATAACTGCAGTCATATCTCCAGATGAACACTTACTGAAGCAACTCAGCTTTACTTCAGGATCTTTTGAGGAGCGTTCTTTTCCAGAAGCTGTACTTTCACTGTTCCTCAGCGGAGGAATGATCTTCACAAGCCTCCAAAACATCTCACATCTTCTTCACCTCATTTCTTCATCTCTCAATCAGCATTGGATTGCATTGCATTATATGTTTGGATCATTTCAATCTCATTTTACTAAGACATACGTTTTATTGGAGATATAGAGTGACCACTGATATTTATATCATTTTGTGTCTATATGAGCCATAAAAGCCTTATGTATCAAATATGATACTCAACAAAAACATATGCAACGTTGTTTTTTAGATTCTTTTACATTTTTATCTAAAGGTTCTGTTTTAAAAAGATGTCTTATGTCAGACTTTACTAGGTTAACTATTGCATAATGGTTAAGACTTTTGTATAATGATCACTAAAATAAAGGCAACCAAAATCATGCATGCTTTACTAGTCGAAAGTTTGGACAGACTGGCTTATTGTTGACTATTTCCTACATTTCTCATGGCAGCAACGGCAAGGTCGTGGCTCAAATCTCAGGAAACACATGCACTGTGTGTAAAAAGTCACTTTATATAAAATCATCTGTAGACTATATAAATTATTCAGAGGATATTTTACTTTACTCAAGTACTATTGAAACCGAATCCCTGTACTTTTACTCGGCTACATTTCTAAGTCAAAAATGATGCTTTTTATTCCCTACTATTCCATTTAGGCCTCCAAAGTACAAAGCACAGTTTTTGCAGATCATTATGATTTCTTTTATCTTTTTGTCCATTAAACTGAGCTTACAAAGCCCATCAAATTACACTCCCGACTGAACTCATACAGCCAATGACATCCATTTCAGCACATTTAGACACAACTATGGTCACTCGTCCTTGTGAAGAGACGTCTCATCAGTCAGCACAACACAGTCACTGACCTAAAGCAAAAGGCTTTAATTAAGAGACGCGGATGACGATGGACTCGAGTGCAACAGCTATAAAATGAACTGAGGGTGAATCTCAAGTTTAACAATTTCAAGTAACAGGCTTGAGTTTAATGAAGTCTAGTCTATCCATTTAAAAAAGATGCAAAACATTTACTTTTAAATATGCTAGGATTTCGAGTGTTTTATGCTCACCAAGGCTGCTTTTATTTAATTTAAAATACAGTAAAAACTGTAATATTGTCAAATATTTTCACCATTTAAAGTAGCTGTGTGTTCTGTGTGAATATGTTGTAAAATGTCATTTATTCCTGTGATGTGAAGCTGAATTTTCAGCATCATTACTCCAATCTTCAGGGTCACATATACAGAAGCCATTCTAATATGCTGATAATTCTTATTATTATCAATGTTGAAATTTGTTACTTTAGTATCATTGATATACAATACACTCTATATTTTAGATTATATTTTTTTTGTTAATTTACTAATCAAGTTTTAGTAAGTTTTGTTGTGTTATTGTATTTATTTATTATTTGTCTATAATTTTATCAAATTAAATATAATTATAGAATTTAAATATCAATTAGAAATACAGAATTATATAATTTTATAGATTTGTATAAATCATTTTATATTATATTTACTTATATAATTAGATTTATTTTTATATAATATTTTATTATATATTGTGTGTGTGTATATATATATATATACACACACACACACATACACGCATATAATTTATACATTATTTTATTTAAAGTTTTAGTTTTTAGTTATTATTTAGGTAATTATACATTTTTAGCTACTAGTTTATTTAGTTTTATTTATTTTAGTACGAAAATGAGACATGCTGACTCTAAAATAAAGTTTGTTTAAAGTTTGTTATTATATTTTAATTCTGTTAATGTTTATTTTATTTCAGTAGTGATGAAAGAAAACCTTTTTAAAAAATAAATAAATACAAATATATTACTAAACCAAACCACATCATTCTAATATGATTTGCTACATTTCTTATTATTTTCAAGATTGAAAGTTCTTTTTTTTTCCCTCAGAATTCATAATATTGTTCAGAAAAGAACAGCAATTATCTGAAATGCATTTTTGGGGGGGAAATGTAAAAGTCTTTAATGCATCCTTGCTGAATAAAACTAATTTATTTAAAAATAAAGAAATAAAATGAGAAATCTTAGTGACCCAAAAGTATGTGGCCACACAGTTTGACTTTTAATGAAGCAAAATCGACAGCATCCACTTCAACTCAAGCGTAAAATCTCCGTACCTTTTTCACCCCTGGGAACCAAGGCTTTGTCTTTGAACTCGAACCCTTTGTGTTGGTATGGAAATCCTCGCTGCCCACACAGTGAGGAAAAACATCACTCTGTTCACCCGAAGTCTTATCAGTAAAGGTCAAAACCGCTTCCAGCATGCATATTTCATTTGACCAATTCTGCATCAATAACCAACTAATAAAACCCTATTAATAAAACACGCATCCTTTATCATCTCACACTCAGGGCTCCTGGCACCCTCATTTTCTCTAAAAACATTGCAATCATCAAACTCTGCGTTAGGGAGTAACATTTAGGCGAGGTAAGTTTCCAAATGCGAAATGGAGCTCATTAAAATTCATACCTGTCGTGAATGAAAATGGAAATGAAAAGGCAAGGCTGGGCTCGTGACAAAGATGCAGCGGAAAAGAGCCGTCTTTTTACAGGCTGAGTAAACATATCGGGACAGTATTAATAGAGTGTTTGCAGAATAATAGACGGTCGTTTAAGAGCTGAGCGTGTATTACGACGAGAGAGAGGGATATTAAACGCTGCAGTGGCGATTCACAGATAAAGACGACACCCAACAGGTCACAAGCGGTTTTATATTAAGGTTGACTAATTGCCCGGCTGTGACTCCATTACAATCTGTCACGTCACGCTGGAGGTAAATCACCGCGGCCCCAGGGACGAATCGCAATAGATTTGTGTTGCAGCGGAGCTGAAAATGGCCAAGCGCTGTGCATCAGATTCATTATGTTCATAATGCAATTATTAGTGGTGCTTGTGAAGGCACTGATGTGATAAAACCTCTAACCCTGTTAGCCTCACATATGAAATAATGGTCAGAAAAACTTTTTCCATTGAACTATTTAGAAGTTTACATGGTTTTTGTTGAGAATCATATTTGATACATCTGGTTTTATGGCTCATATAATATGATATAGTGAGAATATGGATGAAAAACAGCTAAATTTTATTTGGAAACTCAAACTGAGCAAAAAAAAAATGCAATTTGGTGTAGACAATTTTCATATCTTAAGGTAATTTTGCTTCAAGTAAATGTTTCTTGATTTAAGAATGTTTAGATATTTGTAACGGAAAACAAGACAAAAATAGTAAGAAAAAAAAAAAATTATATATATATAATTATATATATATATATATATATATATATATATTCATTATAAGATGATATTGAAAAGCTTAGTTTAATGATTCAAATATATAATGCAATGCAATGCAATGCTGATTGAGAGATGAAGAAATAAACGCTCCTCAGAAGATGTGAGATGTTTTGGAGGCTTGTGAAGATCATTCCTCCGCTGAGGAACAGTGAAAGTAAAGCTTCTGGAAACAAACGCTCTTCAAAAGATCCTGATGATCAGATTTGAGATGCACTGATTTTTCTACAAAATGATTGATGGAGAATCAAGTAAAGCTGAGCTGCTTCAGTCCAGTAAGTGTTCATCTGGAAATATGACTGCAGTTATTCTGACGTTTACTTGATCAAAATCAGTACAGATTTGACAGCAGAGAGACACGTGAAGCACCAACTGGAGCTGGACGTTTCTACAATTAGACTAAAAGAGTTTTTCAGCAAAGATAAGATCATGTTGATCATTTAGAGGCCTTGCATATCAAATATGAGACAGTAGACTTCATAGGGTTAAACTTTCATGCCTAATTCGTCCTACTGATTCCTCAAATCATGTGTTGTTGCTTTACTAAGAGATCAGATGCACCAAATCATATCTGGAAACCAGAAGATCACAGGAGAGTCAGTCAGTAACAACACAAAACCCCTAGCAACCACATAGCAACTAACTACCCTTGCTAACAACCCTTACTGTTGCAATACTCCCACAACACATTAGTGCATGGCAGCAAGTTTTGCACAGACAAACATCCCTCTTATTTTCTTTTAAAAAAAAAAGTTTTCTTCCCAGGTTTCTGAATACCAGTAAAGGCCTGCTGCTGGTTGACTGCTTTCCCACCACTAAACCTCTTAGAAATACAGCTCCAACTAGCAGCTAAAACCCTTCAGTCCTGTCCTGCAGAACATGAATAAAAGATTAGTGACTTTTAAGGTTACAACATTCATGTGCCAATCACAGTCGCATTAGCAGAGTCTCCAAATCCCAAAGACAAGCACACAATAACTTTCCAGCAGTGTTTCCAGAGACACACGCGTGTGAGCTGGATCTGAATCAAATCTCACAAATATAAATAAGTACTGGTTAGATTCCATGGCAGATTTACAAAGCCAATCTGCAAAAGTACACATGTAAGACACATCATTTGTTCTGGTGGCGGTTATGCAAGTTAATCTGAAATGTACATCTGCTGCAAGACTAATAACATAATGCAAATGATCTTCATTCATTCTGACTCAGAGATTATAATAAATAAATCAATACACAGTTTATACACAACATTGCTTGCAGAGTTGCCAGGTCTGCAGCTTTTCCAAGTATTTGCACTCATTTTAAATTGTTTTAAGAGCACAATTTGACAATTTTGACAAGGAATACTATTAATTAAATTGCACATTACATGCATAACCTTAAAAATATGCATACATAATTATGCTTTGAGAAAAAATACTTTTACTTATATTTCATATTATGTAAGTAAATACAAGTAAAAAGTTGCATTCTGTATGGCAACGTTTGACAAAGCAAGTATATTATATAATATGTAATATTAGTAGAAATGTGTGTACATTTGGCAAAGTTTGATGGTTAGACAATGCATACTATTAATTATGTTGCATATTATATAAGTAAAACTATGCATGCACTTTGCAAGGTTTGATGGCTTGACATAATATTGCATGTTTTTAAATAAATATAAGTAATATGCATACAACTAATAACAAATATAAGTTAAAAAAACATGCATGTGTGCTGTATTGGAAGGTTTGATGGCTTGACAAAGCATATAATTACTTACCTTTACTTACATAACATGCAATATAAGTAAAAATATGCATCTTGCGAGGTTTGACATTATATTGTATATTAGCCTAATATGCATACATATTGCAAGGTTTGATGGTTCGACATTATATTGTATATGATGTAAGCAAATATAAATAAAAAAATGCATATATTTTGCAAGGTCTGGTGGTTAGACAATGCATACCACATATCATAGGTAAAACAAAGGAAAAAATATGCATACCTGAGTATTTTTCAGTATTCGGTATAAAATCTTTGTTTGAAATAATTACACTTAAAATCATTTATAAGAGTGAATCTGCAGGAAAACGAAAACAGCACAATACTTTATGCATTTACATCATCCAAGCAACCCTCTAAAGCTCCCTAAATATTACAAGACATCTAGCAATGATGATGCTGTTGGGGTTTTTTTTTCACAGTGAACTTGAGGGTTTTTTATCTTTACATATGTAATATTGCTATCTAGCTCTGCAGAAGAAAGAAAGCTGAAATGCATAATACGGACTCTAAGCGGTATAGTCTCAGTTTTGAGCGAGTCTTTGTCATGCAGACCTGGCAACCCTCATCATTCACTCAACTGCATTCATGACGATCACACGTCCACAGTTCATCTGAAAGATCAGCAGAAAATCAGATCAAAGGTGAAGCCTATCTGCACTCCTCTGGGATACAAAAACGACTGCTATACGCTGTGTTTCACAATGAAATGACAATACTCTGATCTCTTAATAACTGTATGTTCTCTGAGTAGGTATCAATAGAACGATTTCAGTAACTGGATGCAGCTCAGGAACAAATTCATGGGGAAAAATGAAAAATTATTAATTTCTGTTCTTACAGACATCCGATTTTTTGACGGTTTCCCAGAGGTTCTGTTTTTGGTCAAAAACTGCAAGTTCTTTTCAAATCCAAAAGCAGTGAGCCAGCATTTATCGATACCTCAGGAAACCCTTCAAACCCCTCCAATCTGATAAAGGCATACTGCAGTGCAACTGGCAAGACTCCATTTACCAATTAAGAAAAACCACAAACGGGCACCAGAAATAGGACAGGCGTGTTAAAACAAATAAAGCAAGCAAGCAGCAATCTCTAACAGCAGTTTCAGTGCAATCGCCGAGAAATCCTTTGAGAGGACATCTCTGAACACCTCAAGAATAGTGCGAATGAAGCTACTCCACGCTGTCACACATCATTATCTCCACAAAGAGGAATACAGCAAATGGGAACAATAGTACAAAAAAACTCATTTTGCCTTGAGATTACACTGTCACCTCAAATCTACTAGGATTTGTTCTGTCAATTATGCAACATTTCCTGCATGGTTTTATGGTTGTTTTCTTAATCACTATTGTAACTAAATAAATAAATAATAGATTTTTATTTTATTTCCCATTTATTTCACATTAATAGCTCATTATCTGACCCTCTTTCACCGGCAAACCATCATTTACATATAACTATAATATACAAACCAAAAAATGTCTAAAAGCCCAAAGATACTGTAAACCCAAGTGCTCTGAAATGTTGACCGTGTCATCCACATGCAAAATAATTGGCTGACTTCACATCTGCAAAGCACCTTTTTAAAATGCACACAGTATATGACAAAAAAGGTGAACTCAAAAGATAATAAAACCCAGATGCCTAAAAAATTTATCTAAAATATATCCTTAAAAGCTGCAAAAACCTATTCTCCTTTCAAATCGTGTCAATAATTAATCACATTTTATGTGCAATGCAAGTATAATAATATAAAAGATCTGTAACTAACCATCTTTTCAAATGCATAAATGACAAAAAGTGCACTCAAAGACAATAAAACAGCACTAATATTCAATTCTTCAGCAATAATGCTTAAAAATAAAAATACTGAGTATAATCTAATCTATATAATTCATACCGAGAAGTCATCAGTTCTCCAAAAGGTGTATTTCACAGCACCTCTGTGATCTCACCCATAGCAAAGTTAGTTAAGCAAGTTACTCTAGTAATCTAAACCCATCCATGACAACCCATTTATATGACATTTCTCCTGCATATACACTAGCCAAAAAGTAGCTCATATGTTGTGCGCCTGTTGTGATCCGTCAGCACATGAAGTTGAGTTGGATCTGCTTGTCTTACCCATGTTGGTACCAGGAGGCTGGCGGGTCTCTCTAGCAGATCAGGCTGATGTTTGGCGGCTGCGTTCATCTCCCATGCAGCCTCTGCTTCGGTGCACTGAAGTCACACACACTTGGATCTGTCATTTATATCCAGTGATGGCCGGGCATCGTGCTCAGCCTGTTGGGAAGGACGCGGCTCCGGGGTCCAGCATCCAAATGGACCCGCCGGAGACCAGCGGCTCTCTGCGAATCTGAATCAGCTGGACCGTGTGGAGGCGCTCGGTGTTAAAGACACATCCACACAGAGCCGAAGCGATCAGAAAGATATGTGCCTATTCCTGCGAGTTGGAAAGAGACGCGTCGCGCTGGAGGATCGGAGCGCAAATGTTGAGCGCGTTTCCTTCTGCTGCCTCAGATATGATGAGCCCTTCAGCTCGAGCTCATTTAACCCATCACTGACTGAACTCACACACTCAACTAGGGCTGGGCGATATGTCGAAATATTCACTGCATATTTATGATGCGTAAAGCAACATCGTATAGGTGCATTGCTGTTTTCGTTTGGTTAAGTTTCCAAAACACCGCTTCAATGGCTCGTTTCTTCCAAGCAACTCTTCCCTTTCAAAGAATTGCATCTCTGATTTAAACTTTAGTAAAAGCGTTTGAGTTGGTAACTTCCCAGACAGCAACACAGTTTTGGCCACATCTGGCCAATGTGAAATCCATGCGGGCCAGATGTGGGCAGACACTGCTTGCTGTCTGGGTTTTGATTCATTTCCGCGAATGAATTCAAATTTTAATTAATCATTTCGAAATTCACTCAAAAGATTCGAGTCGTTTCGCCATTGCTGAATGCGACTTCCATGTAAAAATACCTTCGTAGCACATACAATTTACTTTTGTGCACTGGCTTTTGGTTGAAATATAGAGCAAATACATACAGTATATAAAAATAAGTAGTTTTCAGCATTTTGGTGATATTTAAATATAACTCTTTATTTATTTAAAGCTGCAGTCTGTAATTTTTTTTTGGTTAAAATCCAAATTCAATATTTGAGCAAGTAGCCTACATAACCAGCCAGTGTTCAAAACTATCGCCTTACTTTAGGCCGATTCACAATACTAATCTTATAATAATGTTTTCTAATTTGAGTGGTAAGGGTAGGTTTTCGCGGGAAATTCGAGCATGGCACTGCTTCATTACGTCACTGCTTCATTACGTCACATCTGTAAACATAGAGAAGTTACATAGAGAAACTAAAAGTGCTTGTGTGTAATGGAGTAATAATAATATAAATCATATTAGAATTATATATATATATATATATATATATATATATATATATATATATATATATATATATATATATATCATATGTAAATTATAATTATCATTAAAGCCAGACAATTATATATATATATATATATATATATATATATTTTTTTTTTAAAGGTACTTCATAGTGACCTTTAATTTGTAGGAAGAGAAATTGGGGGAGTGACTTTTTTTTGTGTCAGACATGTGTCACTTTGCTCACATCTGATTGGTCCAATTTCAGTTTGAGATCTCTAACACAGAACATAACCTGCCCCGGAGCAGGTTATCTGTGCAGTGTAAGTTACTATGGCGATGAACACAGCTAAAACCCAAGCAACTTTCATGGTACCTAGCTAGCCAGCTAAACCGGCTTCATGGTACAGGCCCCAGAACAAACGTGGCAGACTTGCTACTTACTTGTTCAGATGACAATCTACGGTGAAAATTCTTATTTGGGTCATATATTCCAAGACGTAATCTAGAATCTGTGATTACTAAATACAGGATTCACACCAGTGTGGGGGCTGACAGACTGACACATACTCCTAAAAACATTAGATTCATCCGCGCTGGAGCCGTGCCAGAGTACAACCCACGCAATGAAGATAATTCCGCAAGTAACTGCAATTCCAGGTTTTCAAACTTTAATATACACAACATTATGGCCCGGTTTCACAAACAGGGTTTAGTTTAAACCAGGACTAGGCCCCTAGTTAAATAGATATTTAAGCAACTTTTAGAAGAAAACATTACAGGTGTGCATCTTGACATTGAACAGTGACACGGACATATTTTTAGATATGTCAGAGCAAGATATCTTCAGTCGAGACAGCTAAAATATGCATTGAAGTCTGGGACTAGCTTAAGCCTTGTCTGTAAAACCGGGGGAAAAACACTAGTTATAACTTAAACTAGAACAACAAAACAATATTTGTTACTTGAAGTGAATAAAACAAACATATTTTATTTCAGCTAGACGCCAAGGCAATTTCTCGTTTTATTGCTTGATAAAATAATTAAAACTAAAACTGAAATAAAAAATAAACAACATAGACTATATATAGATACACAAAAAATGACAAAAACACTCAAAATTACTAAAACGTTAACTAAAATTAAATTGGAAACTTGAAAAAAAAAAATTATATATGAAAAGGAATTAAAAATACTAATATAAATTTCAGTGACACTAAAACCACCCTGCCATATAGATGTCATTTCAGTTTTACATATATAAATAGCCTAATATTTTAATGCATTATTTTGTCTATTACAAATAAAACATACAGGAACAACAAAACTATACAAATGGGCCTGCATGAATTTAATGACTATGCAGTATGTTTAATATATGTATATTATTGAAAACTAAAGGATTTCAAAAGAAATTTGTTGAGCACATGAAACAAATGCAAAACTGTAATCATGTATCTTAAGTGTATACTTGTCTTTGTGTTGTTATCTGCTTAAACATTGGCTTTCCTGTAGCTCAAATAGTAGAGCATGGCGCTAGCAACGCCAAGGTCATGGGTTCGATTCCCAGATAAAGCAAGAGCTGATAAAATGTAAAAACTGTAACATGAATGCAATGTAAGTCGCTTTGGATAAAAGCATCTGATAAATGCAAACATAAACTCTCTTACTGAATCCAACAGCATTTCTCTTGCTTCTCTTAATAATAGTATTGATTTCTTGCATGCATTTGTAAAATGCACGGAGAACTAGACTCACGGCCAGAGGACATGTTTAAGAGACTTCAATTTCAGTGATCACTGGCCAAAATAATGTGCCATTGACCTAATTATTGTTTGCACTGTACTGTTAAATTCAGCAGCCTCAGGTTCAGGCCGATTACTAGAAATGAGTAATTAAGCAATAAAGTTTAATGCAGAGTGCCAATAAAAAGGAAATTAACAGCACAGCTTTAGTACTCAAATTATTGGAGCATCTTTAAGCTCTTCTAACTCAAGATTAATTTGTGCAGCGTTCATTTATTAGGAATTCTGGAACGGATGACACCTCTGTACAAAACGCTTTGCTCTTCTTACTGGTCTGATCTGTAGAGAAACAGTTAGAAATTAAATAAACATATTTTATTTAATTAAATATTAAAAACAACAACAACGGACCCTTCTCGCAAGACTATGATGATTTGTTTCAATGGTCATCAGCATCGTAAATCCTCAGAAGTTTTTAGATTTCGATTTTTTTTTTTAAATGTATGTACATTTTATAACACTATTGTAAGGGAACTGTTGTGTGTGTGTCATGTGTTCCTGCCTCTTGTGCCCATATTTGGTTTGTTTCCTGTTCTCGTTTCATGTAATCAGTAGTTTATTTGGTTCCAGGTGTGTTTGAGTTAATTTACCTGTGTATTTATAGTCCTGTCTGTGTTGTGCCATTTTGTCTGGTCTACTCGTTACTCCCCGGTGTCCCTGTCAGTGTCTGCCTTGCCTTGTCCTGCCCTGATGTCCTAGTAAAGTATGTTTTTGAGTTACATTCTCGTTTCCGTGTTTCCTGTGTCCTCCCTGCTGTGTGCACCGTGACAGAAGACCAGACCAGTACAGTAAGCGTCGTCCCTTCACCGCGTTTTGTTTTGTCCAGTTTTCTAGTGTTTTTTTGTTCCTGTGTTTGGTGTCATACCCGCCGTTTGCGGGAGTCAAGCCCGCCGGATCGCCGCTGACTCAATGCCCGCCGGATCGCCGCTGACTCAATGCCCGCCGGATCGCCGCTGACTCAATGCCCGCCGGATCGCCGCTGACTCCAGCTCGCCGTACGCGGGGCATCACGCCGCCGTCCGCGGCTCACCGACCCCGCTGTTCGCGGGAGATCACGCCGCCGTTCGCGGCTCACCTTAGCCACTGTTTCGCAGGGAAAGCCAACCCGCCGTCCGAGGTCACTCGGCCCGACACCGGTTGGGGCTGCCTCCAGCCCACCGGTCCCTGCCGCTGGGATGGTCAGCCGGCCGGCTGCCACCGTTGTGGTAGTGGCAGCCGGCTGCCGCCGTATTGACCAGTGACCGAGGACTTTTTAACTTGTGTCTAGCCCCGGAGGGCTCCTGATACCCCCAACATCCCCAGGGAAATTTTTGGGGGGGGTAGTAGGGTTCCGGCTGTAGGGGCCGGGCCGAGAGGGGTCCGAGGCCAAGGCTCCGTAGACCATCTGCCTTGGCCTTCTGTGCTCCCTGCACCGCCATGGTCACCTGAGCCCCTGGCTCCACCATGGCCTCCTGGGCTCTCCTGGGTCTCCGCTGGTCTCGTCCAGCTCTCCTGGGTCTCCGCTGGTCTCGTCCAGCTCTCATGTGTCTCTGCTGGTCTCGTCCAGCTCCGCTGTGTCTCCGCTGGTCTCGTCCAGCTCTCCTGTGTCTCCGCTGGTCTCGTCCAGCTCTCCGATGTCTCCGTCTGTCTGTATCGCTCTGGAGGTCCCTGTCCTGTGTTCCGGTCCGTGTCTGTCCTGAGAGGCCTCCAGAGCGCCCACCCCCCCTCCCCGATGGAACTGTTAAGGCTCGGGACGAGCCTTTCGGGAGGGGGGAGTAATGTAAGGGAACTGTTGTGTGTGTGTCATGTGTTCCTGCCTCTTGTGCCCATATTTGGTTTGTTTCCTGTTCTCGTTTCATGTAATCAGTAGTTTATTTGGTTCCAGGTGTGTTTGAGTTAATTTACCTGTGTATTTATAGTCCTGTCTGTGTTGTGCCATTTTGTCTGGTCTACTCGTTACTCCCCGGTGTCCCTGTCAGTGTCTGCCTTGCCTTGTCCTGCCCTGATGTCCTAGTAAAGTATGTTTTTGAGTTACATCCTCGTTTCCGTGTTTCCTGTGTCCTCCCTGCTGTGTGCACCGTGACAACTATTCTTTGTATTATATCACCTTTGCATAAAAAACAAACAAACAAGCTAGTTAACGCTAATGCGAGGGTGTTTCTAAAGAAATGTCTATGGGAGGGACGGTAAAGTTGACATCGTTCTCTGTTCTGACTGCCGTTAGCCGTCTCTCTCAAAATGTTTCCTTTGATTGAAAGTCATTAAAACACTTGCAAATGCAAGATAAATATATATTTGTGGTACTCTCCCATTCACTGCTCTCGAAGTTTACCCAACTATGACAACTTCTGCTGCTGAGAAACCCGGAAATGTGAAAAAGGTCAATAGGCTACAGGGTTTTTCGAACTCTCACGCGCTCTTTAAAGTCAATGTTTTTAACATTCTTCATAATCGTTCTTTAAGTGATTTCAACATATTTAGTTTAATAGAGGTGTGAACTTAAGCATTCTCATAGAACTAAAACTATTATTAAAGCAACTGTATGTATGTTTTTCCCTTGAAATATCATTTTCAAAATCCTTCTGACGGTACATTGACTTCTAATACACCGAATATCTTCTATTTCCTTCCAAAAGTCCTTTCTGAGAGTAAGTTTAGTGCACAGGTATGAAATTCCGCAAAAAGGGTGTATATATATATATAAAACAATGATAATTGTTTCTTGACCTTGTTTGCCAAGCCCTGTGGTGTTTTGAACGCTTCAACATTTTTAATAACTGATTCAAAGCTTCGAAAAGCATTCATCACTTTACAGCAGCATCAAATGCATGTCTACAGCTACGCACTATAATTATGACAGTGATATATTAACGACAGTGAATTCCACTCAATAAACTGCAATAAAAGTTGGAAAAGTAGCCTATACAAAACTACATACTTCAAAACATTATCTTTATAGTCATCGTCCTTGGAGTAAATGGGCCTTAGGATCCCTGCACTGTGCAATGACAGTTCATAATAGCCAGCATGTCAAGCTCCAAATAGGGCGAAAGCACAGTGTTTTTTCTTCTTTGAACCAATATTAAATTGAACAAAAAGCCCACTCTTATCAAGACAAAATGCTCTTTTAATGGTTCAGACTTTAAGAGTTACAAGGGACCTAAAGCATAAAAAAGCCGCCCACTGCAACAGAGCAATTCACAGTTCTTCATGACGCAAACATTTAATAACAGGCCATCACATGATGTCTGACCTGTCAGCCTTTACTGCCCATTACCAGGTACCCTGAGCAGGCGGCATTTCTTTATCAAGCCTCGATGGCTGCTGCGAGCACTGCATGATGGGCTTTCAGTGTCTTGTTATCGGCCTCCTAATGCGATCACACATACAGGGTGGTAAAGAGCATCTGGGCATCAGGCCAAGCTCGCATCCAACAGTGCATCTCCTGTAGAAATCACTGGTCACCATCGCTTAAATAGTCTTGCTGATAAACATTCATTTCACATGAGCACCTTGGCAGAAGTGCTTCTGAAACACAACAGGGGCAGAGAAACAGAAGGAGGTCACTGGATGGGGAATAAAAGCCGCAGCGCCCTTGTTCTGATGCGCCGAGCTGAATGCAACATGACAAAACACTTACCTAAGGAGGCGGGAAACATCTTTGCATGCACATGCGAGCCAGTTTTGTTGTTATTCCATGCGTGTCAGATTGAGGGTCACTCTGGGGAACAAACTTCAAATTTTCAGGGAAAGCTGCATCAACAATTTAGCATCAAAGCCTAATTACTCCCTTCATATTTTCCCCTCGCGCTCCACTAATTAGACCGCAATCTCTATACGCACTATGAAATAACACTGGCTTGTGTCTTCGACAATTTGCTGGCAACTTGTTTTTCAAACAAATAAATAAATATAAAAAAGAACAGTCCAACCTAAAATGTTATTTCTTCAGTGTGTACATTTTTTTTTTCAAATTCTAAAATATTTGCATTTATTATTATCATCATTTTTATTTTAATTGTTGCATTAAATTTTTGTAATAAAATTATTAAGCTAATTATATTATATAAGCTTGTTATTGAAGCGTGAATAACTTTTTTTTTTTTTTTTGTTAATTGCGACTTTTTATCTCAAGACTTATTAGATAAAAGAAATAAAAATAAATAGGCAAAGTTAACTGTTTTTATCCCATGCACGCTAAACTCATCGATATAAACTCGATGCAACTGTGAGATATAAATTCGCAATTGCATGAAAATCATAGCTTTTTTATTTTTGGTGGGAGAATTGTGAGAAATGAAGTCAGAATTGTGATGAATTGCAATGTCCTTTTATTTATTTTTAATAAATTTGTAGTTGTAGTCATTTTAGTAATTAATTTAACTTAGGCATTTTATACTTATTTTTATTTCTGTTGGTTGTCAAGGCAACATTTCTCATTTTTCATTTAGTTTTTTAAAAGTATTTTAAAACTAAAATGTAATGAAATGCAAGCTTGCATTTATCTATGTGCATGTTTGTGTGCAACACCCAAATATCAAACCAAGTCTCTTTCAATATTACTAAAATTAATTTCTGGTATTATTTATTGGAGCTCACAATAATCAGCAATAAAAAAGTGCATGTTTGGAAATAAATAAATAAGCTTTGCACATTTGCATTGTGAAATGCACATTCGTGCAGATTTGTGTAATTTGGTGCAGATTCCGACTTGTGCACTGTCTAGTCAAGAAACCAGCAACTGTATTTTCCAGTATCAAAAAGCAATTTCACCTTAAGAACAGCACAAGTAAAAAGCACTCAGCGGAAACCACTTTTTTTAAGGAATGCAAATCCTGTCGACGACAGCAGGCACTTTCCACGCACAGAGTACAAAACAGAGCTCAAAACACTCAAAAAAAAAAAAAAGTTGGTTTTCTTTTTCAGAAAATGTCAGTGAAAGGAGATGCTGAAACATCTGAATTCATTGTTCATCCACCTCAGGGGGTCAAATAAGACCTCACATTTGACCTAAAATATTTACTTGAACTTAATATTTTAATAATCTAACAATTTGCATTTTAACAGTACTCTAAAGTCATTATTGGTCACATGAGATGGACATAAATAATATATATATATTTTAAATATTTTTTAAACGTGTTGATTTATTGAAAATTTATTTTAATTTAACAATTTTATGATTTCGTTATTAGCTTTCAAACTTACAATCCCCAGTTTGGGAAAACCTTTACAAAATTACAGATTTGATATAAATGAAGTGTTTCTGCTATTATAACTGTAAGAGGTTTTTTTTATGTTTCTATATGTACTTTGAAATTTATATTGGTATGCATATGGTATTTAAAAATTCTTTAAAATGTCTAAAATGTCTTAAAATTGACTTCAGCATTAGTACTTGTACAGTATTTGAAGAATAATGGTTAACTCTTTTAGATGTAGAGCAGTAAAATCAGGTGTAATCTATATGTATAAAAGTGTTTCATCCTTGCCTTTTGTTTGCTTTTTGGGTGCCATAAATTACAGCAAAATATTGAATTACTTTTCTAAGTCTGTTTTTTTCCTGAATTTATTGATAGAAAACTCATTCACATGGTTTTCCTGTTGAAACAAGCACAGTCCAGCAATCTGCCCACATGAGCTCCAGTAAACATCATAATCTACAAGCCTGTGATGCTTTTTTTGGGAGATGATGGCAGTGAAAACTAGATGCAGGTATCCGGCGATATGATCTAACACAGCAGTCCTGCAATTTCCCAGCGATTTCCTGGAAAATGGATCTGTTTTCAGCCACGATGTCTCACGGCAATGAGGGTAAACAAGTAGTTTTGCTACTTGAATATGGTCTAAATGATGTTCCCTCTTTCATTTGCTTGGTTATAGGACATATTTTTCCCCTCTCTCCATTTCTACATGTGGTTTGCGATGTCCCCTCGAGGTTAAGGCTGGCGAAATGCGGCGAGCGCAGAAACTTATTACTGTTTTTTCCCTCCACATTTTCTTCGGTCACTGAATCTTTCCTCTCCTCAAGCCCTGGTGTTGTCTATTATGTATCAGGGCCCGTTTTGGCCAGAAGCGGGTTGAGAGCTTCTTCTCGAATCCAGCAGCGGTGGGACGGACCTCGGCTTCTCCAAATACTGTTATTTTCAGCATCAGCAGGGGTCGTTTTGTGTTCGACCACCAATTTTGTTTGAGGATCAAAATTTTGTGGCTTGCAGGAAGAAGAAAGAAGCTCCAAGGATCTCATTTTTGGACTATAAACAGCCAAATCCCATGTTTTATCTATGGAAACGGTGTCCTTTTATGTTATTATCAAGACAAGTGACCTCAGGCATGCAACATGATCTGTGCAATTATTAGAAATTATATATGACGCATAGTTCATCAAACAGCAGGGCATCATATCCATCATCCTCCATTAGAGTCACAGACAACATCATTACCTTTAATTAAAGAGCAGGAGGCCGTTCGTTAAGTGCAAGGCAAGACATAATATTGTCTTTGAGAACTAGAATTATTATGTAAGTCAGTGGTTCTCAACCAGCAGGTCGTGACCTAAACCTGACAACTAACTACATAATCATGCGGAGTTATGATAGGAAAATAGGCTTATGGGTGATTAAAAACACTGGATAAAACCTGTAGCAGAACGTTCTGTGAACCACAGATATTATTGTGTGTTTGAGACTAAACCTGCTCCAGTTTGATTTATTTGCTGAGAGTTTTTTTTTAATCTCTCTCATATGGGTTTCTCCTCCCTCTGATGATCATTAAAGTAGGTCTCTCTTTGAAACTAGTAACGCAGGAAAATAAAGTATTCACGTAGATATTTTCAGGTCATTCCTGGGAAATTGTGCTATTTATAATCAAAGATCAAAAGATAAACAGTTATCATGACTAAACGAGCAATTGGCATTAATATGACTGATTTTGTACCTTTTGCTTGTTCTCCTTGTTGTTTTATGGTCACAGAGTGGTGTTTGTCCTGAAAAACTTTATTTAGGCAATTAGGCACAACGAGTAAAAATTAATGAAGTGAGACACTATATTGAGTTTATTATAAATGGATCTTAAATACTGATAGAAAAGTATAACATATATATATATATATATATATATATATATACATATATACAGTCGTGGTCAAAATTATTGGCACCCTTGGTAAATATGATCAAACAAGGCTGTGAAAATTAATCTGCATTTTTAATCCTTTTGATCTTTTATTTAAAAAACATTCACAAAAATATTTCACTGGATAATAAGAATTTAAAATGGGGGGAAATATCATTATGAAATAAATGTTTTTCTCAAATACACGTTGGCCACAATTAACGGCACCCTTTTATTCAATACTTTTTTTAACAGCTCTAAATGTTCTCCTATAATGCCTGATGAGGTTAGAGAACACCTGACAAGAGATCAGAGACCATTCCTTCATCCAGAATCACTACAGATCCTTCAGATTCACAGCTCCATGACGGTGCTTCTTCTCTTCAGTTCACCTCACTCATTTTCTACAGGGTTCAGGTCAGAGGACTGGAATGGCCAGCAGAAGCTTGGTTTTGTGCTCAGTGACCCATTTTTGTGTTGTTTTTGAGGTTTGTGTTTGGATTATTGTACGGTTGGAAGATCCAAACATGGCCCATTATAACATTTCCAACAGAGCCAGTCACTTATTGATTTTTTATCTGTTGGTATTTGATAAAATCCATGATGCCATGTGTCTAAACAAGATGTCCAGGACCTCCAGCAGAAATATAGACCCACAACATCAAAAATACAGCAGTATATTTCATTGTACACATGGGGATTTTTATCCCTGTGTTCACCAAACCCATCTTGAGTGTTTGCTGCTAAAAAGCTAATTTTTTAGTTTCATCTGACCATAGAAGCCAGTCCCATTTGAAGTGCCAGTCCTGTCTGATAACTGAATATGCTGGAGATTGTTTTTGGATGAGTGAGGAGAATTTTTCTTGAAACCCTCCCAAACAACATGTGGTGATGTAGGGGCTGTTTGACAAATTTTTTAAGGTTTTCTGACCCCGAGACTCAACTATTTTCTGTAAATCTCCAGCTTTGGTCCTTGAATAGTCTTTAGCCACTCAAACGCTCCTTCTCACCGTGCATTAGGACGATATAGACACACATCCTCTTCCAGGCAGTTTCCTAACATCTTCTGTTGATTGTAAATTCTTAATTATTGCCCTGATGGTGGAAATGGGGATTTTCACTGCTCTAGCTCTTTTCTTAAAGCCACTTCACTAATTTGTGAAGCTCAGTTATCTTTTGCTGCACATCAGAAATATATTCTTTGGTTTTTCTCATTGTGATGGATGATTAAGGGAATTTGGGCTTTGTTTTCCCTCCTATTTATATTTCTGTGAAATAGGAAGCCATGGCTGGATAATTTCATGTTCATAATCACCCTGGAGTCCTCAAAATTCTTAATATGAATGAGAATATACTTCAGAGATATTTTACTCATAAGAATTTCTAGGGGCGCCAATAATTGTGTCCAACGTGTATTTGAGAAAAACATTTATTTCATAATGATATTTCCCCCCATTTTAAATTGTTTTAGTTCAATGAAAGGTTAGATATTTGTGATTTAAAACAAATAAAAGATCAAAAGGGTTTATTTTCAGAGTCTTCTTTGATCATATTTACCAAGGGTGCCAATAATTCTGACCACAACTGTATTTATATATATATATATACACATTATATATATATAGTGTTTATTACTACATCAGATAAATATCAATCAAATTGTTGAATTTGATATATACCTGTATAATATGTATTATGTATAATAAAAATATTGGTAATGATATAATGTAATAGAATATAATGTAAATTGTGTTTGTGTGTGTGTGTGTGTGTGTGTGTGTGTATATAATGCAGTGAGACACTATATGGAGTAAATACATCATGAATATTGATAGAAACGTATAATTTGGTGTGTGTGTCTGTGTATATGTTAGCGTAAAGCATCTTTAACAATTATTTTGTACTAAAAAAGGAAGTCTTACAGGAGTGACAAAGGCAGATAAAGATGATTTATTAATGTTCAAATACTTTTAGGGCTGCTGAAAGTTTTTCTTTTTTAATGAATTCTTTCTGTCTGTACTTTTTATTTATTTATTTATTGTGTTTATGGCTGGTGTGACAGTGTGCTGGATGGCCTTGAGCAGGAACAGATCAAGGTCCTGTATGGTTTCTGAGGTTCAGGGATCATTAGACACTAAACTGAAACTACTGGCAACCTGTGCTGCCTTCCAGAGCCCCAGTGCCTGCTGGGATTTAATGGAACAGAGGCAAAAGTTTGTGCAGAACAGACACACGCTCAGTCTGTTTCTGACACTCCTGACAACACCAGATACAACTCTGCTTTAAGAAAAACTGCACAAAACAAAAGGTTGATGTTCGGCCATGAGCCGCCTGTATACCTGTGTGTGTGTGTGTGTGTGTACGGCACAAAAGAACTGACAATCACTAATACATTACAATTCAGATCATCAGTTTGCAAACAGGATGTGAAATTTGAATTTGAGGAAGTATTTTCAAGAAAAAAAAAAAATCCAAATTAATTTAAAATTAATAAATACATAAAACATTATATATAGTTAAATATATAATTATTACAAATTATTAAATATTGCCGAGTTTATAAATCTGAAAAGAATGTGGTGACATTTTTAAAGTAAAATTTAAATCTGTTTTGATAGCTGTTAATTGTTTTGGCACTATTAGGTGGTGTGGATAAATAATAAATCTAACCAGGAAAAAAAGGTTTTCTACATTTAAGGCAATGAATAGGCATAATTAGTCAAAATTAATGGTGTAATTATGTCCTGTTGTTGTTTCACTGATTTCCTGTCATTCAAATTCCAGTTCAAAATCCTGTGTGACTAATTTAATGCATTGAAAAAGAGCCAAACCTTAAATTATGGACTTTCACACACCACTATGTGTCTTTCGTTCTAGTATGTTGTGCATACAAATTGATTTAGGTAAAGGCAATAGGCCATGCATTCATATATTTGTTCTTTTGTCTCAGAATGAATGAGTGCTGTTTGTTTCCTAAAGGTCTCCATTTAAAATTGCGTTCTAAAATTGCAGCACCAAGAAATGGGCAGTTTATCACAGATAAATGCATCTGATGCCCGCGAGCCAAGCAAAGGTGAGTTTTTCACAGGAGCATCTCACAGAATTTAAAGGGGGCATTTTATTTTATTGTTCCCCATAAGGTCCACTTATAATGCTAGCAAAGTGTGTTGGGGAAAAAAGTTTTAGTTTTTATATTTTACTTTTTCCTTTTAATTTCAGTTAAAGTTTTTGTAATTTATTTGTGTTTTTTCATTTATATTAGTTATTGTTTATTTTTGAAACTATGAGTAGGCTATATAAGTTTTCATTCATTTTTACTTTTAGTTAAATTTAGTACATCAAGTTAAACTAAATGACAATGATATGTGTGTGTGTGTGTGTGTATACACACACACACACACACACACACACATACATATACTGTATATACATACATATGCACGCATACATGCACACAATTTCATGTTTTTGGGGGTTTTCATTTTCTAATAACGCTAATAGAGTTTACTTCTAACTTTATAGCAGAGTTTCTTTTTATTTTCTGTTTTGAAGACATCTGTGATCGGTAATGAAAATTCTGCACTTTAATCCATACATTCTTTAAAAAAGAAAAAAAAATCTAAACATATCTCTACAAATCAATTGCTGAGTCCTGCAGTTTAGAAGGTGGTCTTATCATCTGTGCTGCAATGTTTGTCAAACAAACATTTGTTAATGTACAGCATCTATCACACGTCTCCATTCTGTTTTCCTTCTACTTACAGCGTTCATATGGATTTTAATTTCATATCTTCTCTGCTACAAATCAACTCGAATAGAACAGAACATGCTGCCAGTTTTGAAGCACAAGTTTCAGACTTGATGTCTTTAATATGTGAGACTGCTTTGAAGAAGACATTGTTTCATTCCCTTCATAACCCACAGGAGCGTTCGAGGCAAACACACTGCTGATTTATTTGATTGTACTGTACGAAAGTGCCTGTCGCTTCATTTGCTGTAGTTAACTACACAGCAGACACCTTGTTATCAATCAATGGAATAGTTCACCCAAAAATGAAAATTTGTTTAAAATTACTCACCTTCAGTTTATCCAAGACGTAGATGAGTTTGTTTCTTCATCGGGTTTGTAGAAATGTGTCTCTGCATCACTTGCTCAGCAATGGATGCTCTGCAGTGAATGGGTGCCGTCAGAATGAGAGTCCAAACAGCTGATAAAAACATCACAATAATCCACACCACTCCAGTCCATCAGTTAACATCTGGAGAAGACCAAAGCTGAAAAAAAATCCATCGTTTTTAACTTTAAACTGTTGCTAAAATACGAGTCCATTATCCATGATAACGATTCCTCCAGTACAAAAAAAGTCTGTATCCTGTTGTCTCTCACATCACAATCCATCTATATATTTGTTTAGAGCTGTTTTGGCTTGTAAACGGTGCTTGATCTGTGCAGATTTCTGACGAGACCACTTTTTTACTGGAGGAAGCATTATTATGGATTATGGACTCGTATTTAAAAACGTTTTGATCATGGATTTGTTTCTTACAAACATGCAAATTTTCATTTTTGGATGAACTACTCCTTTAAAGAACATTGTCATCATTTACTCATTACGATATTAATGCAACATGGCCATTTTCAACCATGAATCATTTTTACATTTTACATCAAACTCAAATATCAATATCAAAAAGAGTTACTCGTGGGTATTATTATGTTTTGAAGTTGTTCTTTTAGCCTCACTTTTTTTCTGGATAAAAAGACATTTCTTCAGGGTGAAATTTTCTGATATTTCCATGAGTTTTGGATCATTGGATTCAGTGGAAAGACTGAGGTTTATGATTTTAAAGCATTACGCTGAGTTTTCTCCTCAGGCTACGAGCAGATCTGATGTGAAACAGCTTCATAAATGCATTCTGTGTTAATGACGGTCTCATCACATTTTCATTTCTTTTATGGTTTTGCAGTAGTTTAGGACAGTTTTGTTTTCATCCATATACAGCGGCCCTAAAAGTATTTGAACATTAAGCCGCATTAAGTATCTGAATGTCACTGCATGCAATGATAAAATGACACTCGTTTTGATATTTTCTAAAACAATGCCATTCATAAATTTTTAGGCAGTCAACATGAAATCAATATGGATTTTCATCATCTTCTTATAGAGACACTTTTAAAACAATAAAATCAGTATTTCTTTGAATATTCTGGTTCTCTCTAACTGATTGGACTGTTTTTGAAGCTGCTGCCACCGATCTGGACGAGCTCACAGAGACTGTAACTTCTTATATCAGTTTCTGTGAGGATATGTGCATTCCTTCCAGGACTCATTTAATTTACAACAACGACAAACCATGGTTCAACTCAGACAGCTCCGTCAGGCCAAAGAAGGGACAGACCAGGGACTTATGTGAGGATCCTGTTTGTGGACTTCATCTCCGCTTTTAACACCATCATCATGGACACATCAAAATAAACTAACTCAGCTCTCCGTCCCCACCTCCGTCTGCCAGTGGATCAACAGCTTCCTGACAGACAGACAGCAGTTAGTAAAGCTTGGAAAATCCACATCCAGCACTCGAACCATCAGCACTGGAGCTCCTCAGGGCTGCGTACTCTCCCCACTGCTCTTCTCCCTCTACACCAACGACTGCACATCTAAAGACCCCTCTGTCAAGCTCCTGAAGTTTGCAGACGACACCACACTGATCGGCCTCATTCAGGACAGTGACGAGTCTGCTTACAGACAGGAGGTTAAGGAGCTGGCTGTCTGGTGCAGTCTTAACAACCTGGAGCTTAACACGCTCAAAACTGTGGAGATGATCGTGGACTTCAGGAGAAACCCCCCCGCTCTCCCCCCACTCACCATCATGGACAGCACTGTGACTGCAGTGGAGTCATTCAGATTCCTGGGCACCACCATCTCTCAGGACCTGAAGTGGGATATTCACATTGACTCCATTGTCAAAAAGGCCCAGCAGAGGTTGCACTTTCTTCGCCAGCTGAGGAAGTTCAACCTGCCACAGGAGCTTCTGGAACAGTTCTACTCTGCCATCATTGAATCCATCCTCTGCACTTCAATAACTGTCTGGTTCAGCTCAGCTACCAAATGTGACCTCAGAAGACTACGGAGGGTAGTCCGGACTGCTGAGCGAATCATTGGTACAACCCTCCCCACTCTCCAAGAACTGTACTTATCCAGAGTGAGCAAAAGAGCTGGCAAAACCACTCTGGATCCATCACATCCTGCACACTCCCTCTTTGAACTGTTACCGTCTGGTCGACGCTACAGAGCATCAGAACGACCAGACACAGGAACAGTTTCTTCCCTCAGGCAATCCATCTCATGAACACTCAACAATAAACGTGGAACACACAACTCTATTTATTCACCACACTTATTTATTTATTTATTTTTTTCCATTTCAAATTTGCAGATATCAGACCCGTACACACATAATTGTCTATATTATATATTGTGTTTTTGCTGTTTTGTACATTGCCTATTTGGATATTATTCTTAATTATCTGTGTCCTGTCCTGTTGCTGTCTTTCTGTTGCACTGTGGAGCTTCTGTCACTATAACAAATTCCTCGTATGTGTAAACATACCTGGCCAATAAAGCTCATTCTCATTCTGATTCTGATAATTAAAATATATAAGATTATTGAAGTAAAATAGGTTATGATTTCTGAAAGTTTCGATATTTTTACTGGAAAACAAGTCAAAAATACTGAGGAAGAAAATATTTTTTATTTATAGAAATTTTTATTTTGTAATGAAAGCACACCTAAAAATGAACAAAATGGTATAGACATTTATGGACATTTATAGAAAAAAAAGCTTTGATAAATACACAACAAAATTGCTTAAAATTTTTTTAATGAAAGTAGAAAATTGTTTTATTTCAAACGATTATTAAAAATTATAATAGTATCTAAATGATATGAAAATAACACTGGATGGGCTTGAAATGTATACAACCCGAATCTAATATGTGCATTAATATTAATGCAAATAGTATATTAATTTTGTAAATACATTTTCACAATTAAATTTTTCTTAATTAGATTTTATTTTTAGATTTTGTGGTTTCATTTTAATTTGTACTTTTAAGTTTTAGTTTTTAAGATTTTTAAGATTTGTTTTAAATAGCTATAGCTTTTATGAATTTTTTTATTTTAGTAAGTGTAAAAATATATTTTTTTAAATATATTTTTTGTCAGATAATGTTTAAGTAACATTTTTTTTAATGGTTTTAATTGTAGTAAACTATAATAACTCTGCACTGAAGTCATCAGAAATTTCTAATAACTCAATGAAGACTGAATTGCACACATAAGTGGATGTTCTGCTCATCACAAATGTCTCTTCTGTCCTGTCAGAGAGTTTGTTTTGGTCAGCAGGAGCTCCAGCATTAGCAAACATCACCAGAGACAGAGAGATGATGAGCTTCTCAGCGGTCCGTCACTAACATCAGATGCTCTGAACAATCACACTCATTTGACACTTTCCAGTCTTAGATCTGCAGCCACAGTAACACATCAAAGTGGGTTTCTCTTTGATATAAAATGTTCAGTCATGCAGCGAGAGGCTGAATATCAATTTCCTGTAGTTTGGCATTGTGTTGAATGTGGGTGGCGAACCAAGCGTTACAGGCTTAAGGGAGCTCAAAAAAGGCCATGGGTCAACAGCAAAAATATAATTCTCAATTTAAAATGTAACCAATAATATGTTCATCTTAACCTTAATTATAATAATTAATTCTTGCATGGAAGTTACTAACTACTAACTTTGGAAAAATAGATTAATATTAAATCAATAAATAATAGTAAATCAAATATAATTTGTTTTTAGCAAGGATGCTTTAAACGGATCAAAAAATTAAAAACATATTTATAATATTACAAAAGATTCATAAAACTAATAAAAATCATTATTACTAAAATGTTAACTAAAATTTAAATGAAAACAAAAAATAAAAAATCTAATTTAAAATATTAACAATAAATGGTATAATGGAAATACATAATAAATGAGCATTAAATCAGTATATTAGAATGATTTCTGAAGGATCATGTGACACTGAAGATGAGTAATGATGCTGAAAATACAGCTTTGATCACAGAAATAAATTACAGTTTACAATATATTCAGATAGAAACCAGTTATTTTAAATTGTAATATTTCACAGTTTTTATAAGATATTTTAAAATATCTTGGTGAGCAAAAGACACTTTAAAAAATAGTTTTTTTAAATCTTGCGACCCCAAATTTAAGAAACTGAATTATTTATCAAAGCAAGAAGTAGCCATCATGTGCAGATAATAATGCATTAGTGTTAATTAGCATTATTCTGTAATAATGGAGAATTTTGTTCCTCTAATGAAGCATGTTGACGACACGTTGCATGTGTGTGTGATCTAAGCGCAGTGTGTAGGGGACACAGAAGAGCCTTTAAAACAGCAGGGCTCCGATTGGAGTCTGATCCATTACGTATGAAGACGGCCACGCGAGCTGAAACAGAACAGCCTTGGGAAATCATTGTGCGCTAGACTGCCATTTCCTCCCTCGAATCCTCACAACATGCAATTTCAGTGTTTAAATATCTAAATGTACTCAAATCTAGGCTGGACATAATTAATACTAATTACTTGACCTAAAAACACTTCAAAAATAAGTCAGGCTGAGAAAAGCCATTTCAAAGTTTCTGTGGCTCTTCTTTTCCATTTGTACATTTTGTGTGGCGTAATGCATGTGCGTTATTTCTCCAGGGATCTTTACAGAAAATGTTCTGTCCTCACTTTGCCTTTTTACTTCATTTTTTTTTGCTTCTATCGCTTTTTGGGTCCTTAATGTGAAGGGTCGAACACAACCGAGGTCACTTTGGAGAAAGAAATGCACTTATGGTGCCATGCAGACTGAAACACCTCAAAATGACTAAAAATAGAGGTGTTTTCAGACAGGGCTGGTGTTTTTGTGTCCTCTGTGCCATGTTTTTGGGATGAAGATTACCTACACCTGAGCCCATGTGCTCATTTAGATTTAACGAGACAGCAGTTCTCATCTGGACAGAAAAAACACATCAGGTGCACAACCTCATATTCATATTCACAAGTCAAAAAAACACATGGAGTCCGAATCAGGGTTACTTTAGCATCATATTTTTGTTACCATTTTAAATTTAGCAAATTATAATTATATTTTTAATATTAAAGTTTTTTTTATTAATATATTATATTATAATATAGTTTTTATTGTATTATATTTTTATATTTACTCTATTAAAGCTTTTATAAAAAAATGATTTTAATATTACATTTAAATTTTAGTTATTTCAGTTTAAACAAACTGAAAAAGTGAAATGTTACCTTTTTAAATTATATTATTTTTGATATTTATTATATATATATATTAAAGCTTATATATATATATATATATATATATATATATAAATAATTTATAAATTTTTTATTTTAGTCATTTTAGTTAAACAAACTGAAATTATTATTGGTTTATTGTTGGTTTAATTTGAAAAAGTAAGCAACATTTTGAGTTCATTAAAAACAAAAAAAAATTATAATACAAAAATAATACAAAGAAAGAGATTAGATTTATCAACAGAAACACAAACTATTATAAGTTGATTTGCTGTGATAAAAAAAAAAAATCATGAACATTTTTTGTATATTGTTGGTAACTAGCTGAAATACATTTTAAGGATTATTTATTTCAAGTAACAATTTTTTTTTTTTTTTGGTTTTAGTTTTAGTTGCTATAATAACCCGGATCTGAATGATTAATCTCACCAGTTAAAATGTGTGGTCCCTTCATAATGTGTCATAAATATGGATTTTAGAGATGTTTTATTAAACATGCACCCAAACTGAGTTTCTTAATTGGCATTCCTGGTTTTTATTGAGAATGGCTCATCAGTGCATGTAAATATTAAGAGAAAATGCCTTCTTACCTGATATCTTTCATCAAAATGCATGAACTTGTTCCAGCTCTGAAATGACTTTCCTTTTCATTGACGTCATCGATCTGCTGGTCAAAAAGAGGCACTTTTCAGCCTCCGCTCGACTCCTGATGGACATCCTGCTCCAGAACTATGAACATCCTTATGGAAGTAAAATGAGATGGATATGCTGTTTTAATATCATCGTCAAAATTAAAATGAGTATGAACAATGAAACAAATATCAAAATAAAAATCTAATTCAATTTCAAAAAATGTCAAAATATGAACAAAAACTATAATAGTATAGCAATGATACAAAAACAACAGTTTGAGACCTTGAAAATGATAAAAAGTTACTTTCAAATTGTTATTAAATGTTGCAAACAGCATATTAGCATGATTCAGAAGGGTCATGTGACACTGAAGGCTAGAGTAATAATGCTGAAAATTCAGCTTTGATCACAGAAATAAATCACATTTTACTATACATTTACATAGAAAACAACTATTTGTAATTGTAATATTTCACAGTTTTTTCTGTAGATTTTTATCAAATATATGCAGCTTTAGTGACTATAAGAGGCTTTCAAAAATCTTATCGATCCCAAACTTTTGAACATTGAATTAATCACATCATGACCAAAAACATGATACTAAAACAGTACTTTTTTTGTAAGTGATTTTTTTTTTTTTTTGTAGGTTTTCCAGCAGTTTTTCTCATTCAAGATTCATCTCAGAATTTTCACACGTGTGTTTGTTCATTCACTAGAAATGATATGTTCTGTTTTTGTGCCATTGCACATGACTGCCCTGTTGAAATCCTCACACAGCGTCAGACGACTCTGGAGAACAGCAGCAAACATGAGCGTTAACATGCGACTCACACACAGACGCCTACTGAGTGAACATCACAACCTGTACAGATATTATTACACGCCACTGTACATCAGTGATGAATCAAGCTGAGTAAAGGACTGATGTGCGTCATTTTGCGTTTCTAGAAACTAGATTGTAATGTGATGCAAAACCTGAACGCCTAAAAGGGTTTTAAAAACACTTCATACATTAGTAATATATTTTTTTGTTTCTAGATCTGAACAGATTTGGAGAAATGTAGCATCACTTGCTCAGCAGTGGATGCTCTGCGGTGAATGGGTGCCGTCAGAATGAGAGTCCAAACAGCTGATAAAAACACCACAATAATCCACACCACTCCAGTCCATCAGTTAAAATCTTGAGAAGACAAAAGCTCAAAAAAATCCATCAAGACATTTTAAACAAAAATACGAGTCCATAATACAATAACGCTTCCTCCGGTGAAAAGTGGTCTGGTCTGAATCAGGAGAGAAATCTGAACAGATCAAGCACTGTTTACAAGCCAAAACTGTCCAAAACGGCTCTAAACAAATATGTGGCTGGATTTTGATGTGAGAGACAACAGGAGATTTGTAACTTTTTCACCGGAGGAAGCGTTATTATGGATTATTATGGACTCACATTTTAGTTAAAAGCATATTAATGATGGATTTGTTCAAATCTTTTGTCTTCTCAAGATGTCAATTGGTGTGGATTACTTATGGATTATTGTGATGTTTTTATCAGCTGTTTGGACTCTCATTCTGACGGCACCCATCCACTGCTACATTTCTCCAAATCTGAGGAAGATACGAACTCATCTCGGATGGCCTGAGGATGAGCACATTTTCAGCAAATGTTCATTTCTGGTTGAACTATTCCTTTAATAAAACATACTGGGGAAGTCATGGCCTAATGGTTAGAGAGTCTGACTCGTAATCCAAAGGTTGCGGGTTCGAGTCTCGGGCCGGCAGGGATTGTAGGTGGGGGGAGTGAATGTCCAGCGCTCTCTCCACCCTCAATACCACGACTGAGGTGCCCTTGAGCAAGGCACCGAACCCCCAACTGCATAAATGGCTGCCCACTGCTCCGGGTGTGTGTTCACGGTGTGTGTGTGTGCACTTTGGATGGGATAAATGCAGAGCACGAATTCTGAGTATGGGTCACCATACTTGGCCGTATGTCACGTCACTTTTACTGTACTTCCAAAGAAGCCTGTCAATGAAGGACCAAAAAAACTGAAAAGCGTTTAAAGCCAATAAGAGACGAGTCTCCGGAGACGCTCGACTGCTCCTGCTATTGTCAGTGAAGTCAGGTAGCTGTGAGATCAAACTGTGCTCCCTGCTGTGGCCTATATAAAGTTGAGATTAGTCTTGTTCTTTTGCAATTAGCCCACAGTTCACTTTCCCTGAAAACCTCAGATTTCTTGTCAAATCTATTTGTACAGTCAATTGCAAAGCTCTTTCTCGTTTTAGATGTGTTTTGTGTGTTCTGTCACAGCATTCATACTGAAAACTAATGTTGCTATTCAGTCTTTTGTCACTCGGGTGGAACCGCAGTCACTCCAGCTGACGGTGGCGTCTCGTACATACCCTCTATTGCTCACTAAATGCAAAATGCTCATTCACCCAATAAATGAATCGAAATAATGAATCAAATGCATTCACTTAAAATTAAAAACATTTAACATTTTTTAAAATGGTAACCACGTAATTTATTTATGTTGCAATGGAAACTCAAAAAACCTTAACATTTTAGCAATGTTGTTCTGTTTTGTTGGTACAACATCATTTTTTAATGTAGTTTCAAATAAATCACCTTTGTAGCATTTGTGACTATAAAACTGCAAAATATATAGGCCTAGTTGCAGTTTTTTGCAGTTTGCATGCCAGATTTTAATCGCCCTAAAGAAAGGAAGCATCCTAAACTCTTGAGTTTGCACAGAGAGGTCGCTTTGAACCTCAGAGTCAATTTACACTGATCACAAAGCATCGAGACCACGAGTCCAGCGTCAAGCTCCCGCCAAACTGGACTGAGCGTTCGAAGCCGAGACGGTTTTCAGGCTCGACGGGGAGTTCGTCTCTCACAGCCTAAAGTTTGACAGCACGAATGAACTTCAGCGAAGCTAGAAAAAGACTGAAAAGAGGATGAAAAATAATATCCTGCCAAATGGAACACCCATTAAAATGTTGAAGCGGATCCCCACCTAGTTCGCTTCCTTTTATCAAAGCTCGGCTTTAATCCTGAATATCATTACATAAACGTCTGATTTGAGCAAAGCCTTTCCACTTCCATCAGGAGTGAGACTAAGTGAAACGGTGTTTCATTAGAAACATTCACCTGCAGGAAACGACAGTGTGTGGTTTACGGGCCATGAGTTATTATTTAAAAAAAAGAATAACAGCGGGATATTTTCTCCAATAAATGAGATGATGTGACCGGCTGCAAGAAAAAAAGAAGATTAACATTAATAGCACGTCACATCTTTCATTCCCAAGCAATGAGGAGGAAAACCAGCGGCTATGTGATGGAGCTCACCTTAAATTCATCTTCCTCCGCTGTGATGGGAAGCTGCTCAAATCAAACGTTAAACTGCAGTCAAGCTGCTACTAACAAAAATACACTTAGCTACTTAAAGACCCCAATCTGCATGGGGTCAGTTTTGTGGCTTCTTGTCAGTGTCTTTAGCTTTGGACTCTATATTCTAGTAAATTAACAGTATGCAAATATTTACACTTAAGGGACAGTTCATCCAGAAATGAACATTCTGTCATTATTTACTGAGTCTCACTCTGTTGCTCCATATCTCTTGCCCCTTCCTGTTTCAATATGACATATCAACAACAAGTCAATAATTTAAGTATCATACTATATAGAATAAGTTAATCATAGCTTGTTTTTACAACAATAAGAGTATTTTTGTAATGCATGAATAAAGTACAAAAAAAAAAACTCTCTTATGTCATAATTATTCAGCCCCTTTTCAACATTGCTGTTTTTAGTAACGTATTTTTATGGTGGGGAACAAAATTGTCTTAAAAACACAATTAAACCTTTAGTAAACTCTATTAGAAAACAGAATTAACTTGAGCTGTTACACGTACATACAATTTGCCCATGCATGTGCTGAAGTTGAGTAGCAAATATGACAGAGCTCTCACAAAAGCTATAGAGAGGCTATAGTACAAAAAATAGTTTCGTTACTTCAGAAAGTGTAAGGCTACATGAAGATTTCCAAGTCATTAAAAATTCCTAGAGACACAGCTGGTAGCATTATTTCTTAGCTTAAAATGTGTTGTACCAGAAAACCTTTCAGGGTGTTGAAGAAAAACCAGTCTTGTTGTGGGGGTGTTTTACTGCTGCAGGAAGTGGAAATCATGACTGTATGAAGAACATCATGGATTCTTTGAAGTATCAGGCCATTTTGGCAAGAATTGTGATGCCTCACATTGATGATCAATGGGCTTTCAGGACAATTATCCCAAAGTATACATGCAAATCTGCTTATGCTTGGTTCAGGGATCAGTTGTAGAATGTTATACTTGTTATATAACATTGGTTATATAACACAGTTGTTATATATATATATATATATATATATATATAGAGAGAGAGAGAGAGAGAGAGAGAGAGAGAGAGAGAGAGAGAGAGAGAGAGAGAGAGAGAGAGAGAGAGAGAGAGAGAGAGAGAGTGGCCTCTTAAGTCTCCAAATTGGAAATATTTGTTGAATTTGAAGAAAGCAATGGCGATGTGAAAGCCAAAGATTATCAGTGATCTGAAAGCTGTTTCAGTTGAGGAATGGGCCAAGATTGCAGTAGAGAGGTGACAGAAGCTTCTAAGCACCCCAAGCAGTGTTTTTCGGTGGTTTTAAACAATAAAAGACTGCACGACTTTTGGGAGTTGAATAATTTTGAACATGAATGTTTAGAGCCAATTAGATTTTTTTCATTACTTTACATTCTTAGAATTGCTCATGTGTATTATTTAAACTTTCTCTAATAGTGTACTAATCTCTAGCAGGTGAAGGGGGTTGAATATTTTGGTTTCAACTGTACACACACTTATTTTATTTAACTTTTAGTTATTTTACATCTGAGAAATGTTGAATTTAGCTGAAATAAATCATTTCCAGTTAAGTGACCCTTTTTGATGGTTTTAATTTATAGTTTCAGTTTTAGTTAACTATACCAACCCTGATATAACATTTTTAATAAATAACACTTATTCAGGAAGGATGCATTCATTTGATCAATAGTGACAATAAAGACATTGATACAAAATATTCCTATTTCAAATAAACGTTGATCTTTTGAATTAGTGAAATACATTACATTTTAAAATATTACAACAGAAAATAGATATTTTAAACATTAATATATATTGTATTTTTCATAAAAAAAGAGAAACACTTATTTTCGAGATTGTTAATATAAATGTTCAAACCAAAATACGCAGATTCAGTAGAATGAATGTAACTTACATATAAATAGGACATTTTAGTGTTTATTATTGATTCACCTGTGTGCACAAAACAACATTAAAATGAATGATGCACTTCTACACGGCTGTTAGTTGTGGGAAAAAAAAATCAATAGTGCTAGTTTTGTTTGAAAATGCAGTTAGGTTAGTCACTACCTGTTTTACGTCCCCATCCCTGATTCTCTGTCCTGCTTATATCATGGCCAAACAAACCGGGGAGATGTGCTCGTCTCTGCCACTGAGGATGCAATCGTTGCCTACAGTATGTGGAGCTTTTGGCTGCTAGAGCATACAGAGCGCTTGGGCCAAAGGCTAGAAAGCCCATATGGTGCTCAGCACACATGGACAGAGGCTTCACAGCGCTCTCAGCCTAATGCAAATCCTCAGCGCTTACCAAACAGAAGAGTGGGATTATTAGCGGTGATTGGGGTTTGTGTGCTGTGTGTTTTATCTGTACAGGCAGCACAACACGTCCCATTCCACTTCAGCCTAAGCACTTCACTGGCTTCCCGCTTCTTCACGCTTGCTGTCCATTTGCAACTTCACGTTCGACTCTCACCAGCCCAATTTTTTGCCCTGGTGGAGCTTTGCTTAGAAAAACCAGCAGTTACGTGACCTGACCGAGTCTCTGGTCTGTGGGGAAATGGATGGCATTTCTAACAGATTCACAGAAATGTTTGCTGTAAAGGTGAAGTGTGTCATTTCAGCTCATCTTTCATTGGATGGGCTCCAAGTTATTACCTAAAACCATAAAAAAACATGGTAACACTTTACAGTAAGGTTCCATTTGTTAACATGAGTTAATTACATGACATGAACATGAACTAACAATGAAAAATTCCACTGAAACATTTATTAGTTGATGTTAATTTCAAATAATATATTTACTTATACAGTATGTTATTAATAATAAAATATTATTATATAATAACATGTTATTAATAATATTAGCAAAGATAAAAAATACAGTAGAAACGGAACTGATCATTGTTGGTTAATGCATTAATGTTAACTAATGGGACTTTATTGTAAAGTGTTATTGAAAGCATTTTTTGTTTCTTGAAATAAAATAAACGGTAACTGCAAGAAAATAAAATATTAACACTTAAACTTACTTTATTTCAGCTAATAGCCACGGAAACAGTTCTCATTTTCATTTAGTTTTACTTTGTGTACTAATAACTAACACCGAATTAATGTAGTTTTAAAACTACAGACATTTTTAAAAACAACAAAATTACTAAAACTGTAAACTAAAATTAAAAAGAAAACAGAAAATATAAAAATATATTCAAACTATTGAGATAAAAACTATAATTATTAATAAATACTTTAAGTATTATTAATGTTGATTGCATATTAATCTTGGAAACAAGAAAGGCCTGTATGATATTTTTGCTTTTCCACGGATTGTGGTCAGCATTAATTAGTTGACTACACACTCAAAGAAACTTAGCTTATGAACATTTTTAGTTTGATCATGACATCTCCATACAAATGCAATGCTTTTGACAAGGTGAAGTGCAAAGTTATGTTCAAAATAACCTCAATTTTATATTTTGCATTTTTGCTTTGCAAAGTACAATGCATCATGTAATTACAGAAAAGCAAGAACACTTCCAGGTCATATTTCACTACAAAAAGTGTGGATAATTATATTTTGGCTTGTCTAGTTGGATAAACGGCACTTAAACTAGAGATCAGTTAAGTAGTCGACTGGGTACTCAAAGAAACTTAGTTTATGAACCTACATTTTTAGTTTGAACATGAAGTCTCCATCCAACACTCTCATAAAAAAGGTAAAAGCTGTCACTGGGGCAGTACCTTTTCAAATGGTACACTTCTGTACCTTTTAGGTACTAATATGTGCACTTTAGGAACAAATATGTATCTTTGAGATACCAATATGGACCCTTTAGGTACAAAGGCATGTCTTTTGAAAAGGTACTGCCCCAGTGACAGCTATTGTCTCTTTATTTCTGAGAGTGAAATGCAATGCTTTTGACTGGGTCAAGTGCAAAGATCATAAATGCATGTTCAAAATAGCATTGATTTTGCATTTTCTGAAGAAACTTCAGGTAGATTATGTAATCTCAGAAAACCTATCAAGATCCCTTGTATTTCACTACAAAACCAAAATAAAATAATAACAATCTTAAAAATAAAAGTCCCGAAAGGGTGTTTTCACAGCGATGCCATAGAAGAACCATTTTGGTCTCCAAATAACCTTTTAGTGAACAGTACTCAAAAGAAGCATTTTTTCTTAGTGTGAAGAACATTTTATATTGGTATACTGCATCCCTAAAATAAATAATAAAAAAATGGAAAACAAGATTCATATTAAGAAAGGCTGAAAACGTCTTTGTTTCAGGCATCACCAAAGGATCTGAAAGTTTAGGGAAGCTCAATTTATAGAATCTCCGAAAACCATGAAGTGCCCTGTTTCCATGGGAACTGCAAAGCAATGGAGATGAGGTTACCCACCTGACATTAGTGAGATCCCACGGCACCATCGCAGTCTGTAGGCAGGAACTTTAAACCTTATGACTCCTAAAACAAAGACTAACAAATACACAACACTTCAGATCGAACACCACGACTGTAGTGGGACTAATAACTGATTAGTGATGAAACACTCATGTGATTTATCATGTTGGCCATGAATGCTGCAGTAATGCATTCATGTTGAATGTCTGTTTATATTTTGTGGATATTTTTTGACAAATCCCCAACTGTATTATATACCAGTCTATTCCAATTCTGACCTAATTCAATACAGGGAAACCTTTCTCCTCTGTGGAGCCTCTTCTGACATCAGTGTGTTTTTGCAGGGAATTGGGTGTGGAACAAGTGAGCTGTGAAAATCCACCGCTGTGAATCTATTACTATTGTTACATTCACTACAGAATTATTGATTAACTGCCTTCAAAAACAATTAAAACCTTGAAGAGAGTAAACCTACCCTTTTCTCATTGGCTGAATCTTTTAAAAACACTTCCAGGTCGCATCACAGCTCGGGATCTTCATTTTCAGAGGCACAGATCCATCCTCTATTCACCTCATGCAGTTTACCTAATTTGCCGCGAGTCTAATTTCACAGTCACTGTTGCGTGGCGGGAAGTTTCCACCTGACGTTGAGATTATTATCTTGGGTGTCAGACGAGGCATTTCAAAAGGAAACTTCAATAGGATTCTTGGCACAAATTCACTGTCACCGAAAAAAAAAAAAAAATCATCAAAACATTATTTAATTTGTATGTTAATGCATGAATTCAATTTGAATAATGTGGAGGGGCTTGAATGGGTTTGTATTATAAAAAAAAAAAAAAAAAAAAAAAAAAAAAAAAAAAACAGTAAAAACAATTGAGGATTACTGGAGACAGACACTGCACAATGAAAGTCATCTTACATTCATGTGTGCAGTGTAAGCTGCATAACACTTATTAAAGCCATAAATTATGTTATACATGCGGTTTCCAACTGCTACTGAATACTGGAAAATGTATTTGTATAAATATCCCCTGCTGATTTTGTACATTTGTCCACTGACAAAGAAATGATCAGTCTATAATTTTAATGGTAGGTTTATTTGATCAGCGAGAGAAAACAGATTTGAAAAAAAGTTATGAATTGATTTGCATTTTAATGAGTGAAATACGTATGTGATCCCCTATCAATCAGTAAGATTTCTGGCTCTCAGGTGTCTTTTATACAGGTAAGGAGCTGAGATTAGGAGCACTCTCTTAAAGGGAGTCTCAGCTTGTTACCTGTATAAAAGACAACCAGTCCACAGAAGCAATCAATCAATCAGATTCCAAACTCTCCACCATGGCCAAGACCAAAGAGCTGTCCAAGGATGTCAGGGACAAGATTGTAGACCTACACAATGCTGGAATGGGCTACAAGACCATCGCCAAGCAGCTTGGTGAGATGGTGACAACAGTTGGTGCGATTATTCGTAAATGGAAGAAACAAAATAACTACCAATCTCCCTTGGACTGGGGCTCCATGCAAGATCTCACCTCGCGGAGTTTCAATGATCATGAGAACGGTGAGGAATCAGCCCAGAACTACACAAGAGGATCTTGTCAATGATCTCAAGGCAGCTAGGACCATAGTCACCAAGAAAACAATTGGTAACACACTACGCCGTGAAGGACTGAAATCACCCTGCTCAAGAAAGCACATGTACATGCCCGTCTGAAGTTTGCCAATGATTCAGAGGAGAACTGGGTGAAAGTGTTGTAGTCAGATGAGACCAAAATCCAGCTCTTTGACATCAACTGAACTCACCGTGTTTGGAGGAGGAGGAATGCTGCCTATGACTCCAAGAACACCATCCCCACCATCAAACATGGAGGTGGAAACATTATGCTTTGGGGGTGTTTTTCTGCTAAGGGCACAGGACAACTGCACCGCATCAAAGGGATGATGGACGGGGTCATGTACCATCAGGGCCAGGGCATTGAAAATGGGTCGTGGATGGGTATTCCAGCATGACAATGACCCAAAACACACGGCCAAGGCAACAAAAGAGTGGCTCAAGAAGAAGCACATTAAGGTCCTGAAGTCGCCGAGCCAGTCTCCAGACCTTAATACAATAGAGAATTTGTGGCGGGAGCTGAAGGTTCAAGTTGCCAAACATCAGCCTCGAAACCTTAAAATAATTTATGGCTTTTTTAGGGAAGTCGTGGCCTAATGGTTAGAGAGTTGGACTTGTAATCCAAAGGTTGTGGGTTCGAGTCTCGGACCGGCAGGGATTGTAGGTGGGGGGAGTGAATGTCCAGCGCTCTCTCCACCCTCAATACCACGACTGAGGTGCCCTTGAGCAAGGCACCGAACCCCCAACTGCTCCCCGGGCGCTGCAGCATAACTGGCTGCCCACTGCTCCGGGTGTGTGTTCACGGTGTGTGTGTGTTCACTGCTGTGTGTGTGTGTGTTTACTGCTGTGTGTGTGCACGTTGGATGGGTTAAATGCAGAGCACGAATTCTGAGTATGGGTCACCATACTTGGCAGTATGTCACTTCACTTCACTTAATGACTTGGAGAGGATCTGCAAAGAGGAGTGGGACAAAATCCCTCCTGAGATGTGTACAAACCTGGTGGCCAACTACAAGAAACGTCTGACCTCTGTGATTGCCAACAAGGGTTTTGCCACCAAGTACTAAGTCATGTTATGTGAAGGGGTCAAATACTTATTTGACTTATTAAATTGCAAATCAACTTTTTTTTCTGGATTTTTGTTGTTGTTATTCTCTCTCTCTGTTCAAATAAACCTACCATTAAAATTATAGACTGATCATTTCTTTGTCAGTGGGCAAACGTACAAAATCAGCAGGGGATCAACTAATATTTCCCTCACTATATATATATATACACATATATATTCGGGTATTATTTCACCCCAAAATCAAAAAGAAATTGTTTTGAAATTATGGATTATGATAAATTAAATGAACAGCTCATCCAAAAATGAACATTTGTCGACAATTTACTCACCCTCAGGCCATCCAATAGAGGAGTTTTTTTTTTTTTATTAGATTTGGAGAAATGTAGCATTCCATCACTTGTTCACCAATGGATCCTCTGCAGTGAATGGGTGCCGTCAGAATGAGAGTCCAAACAGTTGATAAAAACATCACAATAATCCACAAGTAATCCACACCACTCCAGTCCATCAGATAACCTCTTGAGAAGACAAAAGCTGCATGTTTGTAAGAAACAAATCCATCTTTAAGACATTCTTAACTTCAAACCATTGCTTCTGACTAAAATACAAGTCCATAATCCATAATAATCCTACATCCAGTGAAAAAGTCCATCTCCTGTTGTCTCTCACATCAAAATGCAGCCACATATTTGTTCAGAACATTTTTGTCAGGGTTTCTAAGAGAGAGGACTCAAATGCAGGTTAAGAGTTGACAGTTTATTAACGAAACAGCTGACAGGACAAGAGATGGTGAGGAGGGGAGAGAACACAGTCCAGACAATAGGCAGGGAATGAATGATGACAGGCGGCCTAGGTGAGCAGCCATAGAGTCCAGTCCAGGATGGCAGACCGCCAGAGAGCAGTGAAGGCAGCAAAGCTGGAGGCTGGAGGTTAGCAGTGGTGGCCAGACACTTCACACTATTCCACTCCACACTAGTGATGTCACAGGCTCGGCACAGGCCTAGCAGCGTGGCCGACCCAGGGAGGGGACCGGTAGCCCAGCCTGCTGGACAGAACAGGACAAGACGAGACGAGACTATACAGGGGACTGAAGAGACTGAATCTACAAACAACTAGGTAGGGAATAAGCAGTATCACAGGACTAGTAAGACAGAGCAAACAAACACTGACATAGCACAACAAACTGGCAAAACAAGAGGGAAAGGGAGAACAATATAAAAGGACAGGAGAACATGAGGAACAGGTGACAACACTCAGACAAACAAGAGAGAACGAGAGGGACAGGTAACAGCACTCAGACAAACGAGATCAGAGACATGAGGGGCAGGTGGCAATACTCAGACAAACCAGGACTCCACAAGGACTACACAAGGTGGCGTGGTAACAAGTAACAAGGCGGCAGGACAGGGGGAGCACATGGCAGACAACATCAAAGACAGAGCCATGTGCTTGAACACAAAACAAACATAGAAACATGAAACACAGACCAGACAGTGAGGGCAGGATCCTGACAGTTTTGGCTTCTAAACAGTGCTTGATATGAGCAGATTTCTTTCCTGATTCAGACCAGACTACGGACTTAAATTTTTCTCAGAAGCAACAGTTTGAAGTTAAAAATGTTTTAATGTTGGATTTGTTTCTTACAAACACACAGCTTTTGACTTCACAAGATGCTAATTGATGGACTTGAGTGGTGTGGATTACTTGTGGATTATTGTGATGTTTTTATCAGCTGTTTGGACGGCACCCATTCACTGCAGAGGATCCATTGGTGAGCAGGTGAGAATGCTACTTTCTCCAAATCTGTTCCCATCTTGGCCTGAGGGTGAGCACATTGCAAATTTCTGGGTGAACTATTCCTTTAACTCGCCTTATAGACATAGATTTGATCCATCTGAAGAAAACACTCCCTGGTAAAAGAGAATAATTTCACTGCATCAACTCTATGGTGCTGAGCCAAAAATACAGAGTCAAGGCCAGCAAACAAGCAGTCGGAAACCATGTCAGAGAGCTAATTAAAGGTCTGAAGTGTGAGGCGGCTCGCGGCTGATAATCCTGCTCACTTCAGTGTATCAGCGTCAAACACTTCAGAAAATCTGGACTTTGCAAAGGTCAACCGTGTCCAGCAGTATCTTCAAAATGAAATACTACATGCAATTGCTATGGATATTTATACAGTCACAGCAAACGTCTTCACTAGTATATTCTGTCATAGTTAAATTCCCAAAAATATCTGGTCTCACAAATAAAAAATGTGTTAAAAACAAGTGTTAACAGGTCATTTTCAGCAAAAAACATTTGATTGATAAATTACACTTCCTGTTACTCATAAATATTACTTTAAAATGATTTCCGAGGTTTAGCAGGTTTATTTTGATGCTTGTTCCTACTGTGACAAAATCACAGGCAACTTTAATGTAGCTTTAATAAATGACAAACAAAATTAATAAAGTCTCATTAATCTGTATTTATGATCTCTCAAGTAAAGAAAATAATTTCGTTTAATCAAAGTCCTTCAGTAAATCAAGCTGCTTTGATTCTCACATCAGCTCAGGCTCTTTTCTGCAGATTTCCTCGGATATCTTCTCTGTGATTCTAACAATCTGTGTTCATTCCATCATGCTGACGCAGAGATTCAGAAGCCACAGAACATCAGATGCAACTTTCAATTTTAACCAGTGTTAAACAAAACCTCCCCGTAAACTGTTTGTTTGGCCTTTTTCTGCTTCTTGCATGCTATTTCAGTCTTTAGATACTCATAAAGACAACATGGATTATGACAAACATGATGTAACGGGGCGAACGAGACGTGAGGATCCAAGTGCAAGCTTTTATTTATAAACATAGTCAATAAACAGGCAGGGTCAAACAACGGCAAACAGGTATAGTACGGGCAAGACAGAGCAATCCTAGGGCTAGCGAGAGTCGACGATCGGCGAACAATATCCAACAGGGCAAGGCAGAGAGATAATCCAGGTATACGAGCAGTAGTCCAAGAGAGGTGCAAACAGAGTCCAAACGGCAAGGCAAAGGGTAAATCCAGGAAACACAGGCAAGAATCAAAATACTAGAAAAACACACAAGGCAAGACCATGATAACAAAGAGGGTTCCGTATCACAGCTAAAACTAGGAGAGTTATAAATGAAGAACAACACTGGAACTAAACAGAAAAACACAGAATTGCTCAGTAAGGCAGCTAACACTAGGGGAGTGATAAACGCAATACAATACTCGGCAGAGAGGAAGAGGAAGTCCATGGTTTATGTAGGGTGTGTGATCAGTGCAATCAGCTGTGTGTGTGGTCAGTGCAATGGATGATGGGAATTGTAGTCTGAGGTGGCGTGCAACAGTTAGTGTGGTGCAAGAGTCCATGCAGTGAGCGAGTGACCGCTGGTGGTGCGTTAACGGAAGTTCATGGCAAGGATTCGTGACACATGACACCTGAGGATATTAGAAAGGGGTTAGATCATCTAACAAACCGCATAATGTTTGTCATAATACATTTAGAAGGAATCCATCATATGCAGCTGCCTGTGATTGAGAGATGCCTGAAAAATTCCTTTCATGTCAAAATTAATGTTCTCCGTGAAAGTAAAATTAATTTGATGTCAAAGCAAATTTATCCAAGTCTAACAATAAATAACAGATATACTGGTAAACTATATGAAACCGTGTCAATTCCATATATATAGGAATGTGAGGAAAAATTCCAGCAGTACTTGTGATAAGGAGATATTTTATTATAACAATACCAACGCGTTTCGGCCTAAGAGCCTTCCTCAGGGTATATATACAGGTCCTTTTCAAAAAATTAGCATATTGTGATAAAGTTCATTATTTTCTGTAATGTACTGATAAACATTAGACTTTCATATATTTTAGATTCATTACAACACAACTGAAGTAGTTCAAGCCTTTTATTGTTTTAATATTGATGATTTTGGCATACAGCTCATGAAAACCCAAAATTCCTATCTCAAAAAATTAGCATATTTCATCCGACCAATAAAAGAAAAGTGTTTTTAATACAAAAAAAAGTCAACCTTCAAATAATTATGTTCAGTTATGCACTCAATACTTGGTCGGGAATCCTTTTGCAGAAATGACTGCTTCAATGCGGCGTGGCATGGAGGCAATCAGCCTGTGGCACTGCTGAGGTGTTATGGAGGCCCAGGATGCTTCGATAGCGGCCTTAAGCTCATCCAGAGTGTTGGGTCTTGCGTCTCTCAACTTTCTCTTCACAATATCCCACAGATTCTCTATGGGGTTCAGGTCAGGAGAGTTGGCAGGCCATTTGAGCGCAGTAATACCATGGTCAGTAAACCATTTACCAGTGGTTTTGGCACTGTGAGCAGGTGCCAGGTCGTGCTGAAAAATGAAATCTTCATCTCCATAAAGCTTTTCAGCAGATGGAAGCATGAAGTGCTCCAAAATCTCCTGATAGCTAGCTGCATTGACCCTGCCCTTGATAAAACACAGTGGACCAACACCAGCATCACTGACTGTGGGTACTTGACTTCAGGCATTTTGGCATTTCCCTCTCCCCAGTCTGCCTCCAGACTCTGGCACCTTGATTTCCGAATGACATGCAAAATTTGCTTTCATCCGAAAAAAGTACTTTGGACCACTGAGCAACAGTCCAGTGCTGCTTCTCTGTAGCCCAGGTCAGGCGCTTCTGCCGCTGTTTCTGGTTCAAAAGTGGCTTGACCTGGGGAATGCGGCACCTGTAGCCCATTTCCTGCACACGCCTGTACACGGTGGCTCTGGATGTTTCTACTCCAGACTCAGTCCACTGCTTCCGCAGGTCCCCCAAGGTCTGGAATCGGTCCTTCTCCACAATCTTCCTCAGGGTCCGGTCACCTCTTCTCGTTGTGCTGCGTTTTCTGCCACACTTTTTCCTTCCCACAGACTTCCCACTGAGGTGCCTTGATACAGCACTCTGGGAACAGCCTATTCATTCAGAAATTTCTTTCTGTGTCTTACCCTCTTGCTTGAGGGTGTCAATGATGGCCTTCTGGACAGCAGTCAGGTCGGCAGTCTTACCCATGATTGCGGTTTTGAGTAATGAACCAGGCTGGGAGTTTTTAAAAGCCTCAGGAATCTTTTGCAGGTGTTTAGAGTTAATTAGTTGATTCAGATGATTAGGTTAATAGCTCGTTTAGAGAACCTTTTCATGATATGCTAATTTTTTGAGATAGGAATTTTGGGTTTTCATGAGCTGTATGCCAAAATCATCAATATTAAAACAATAAAAGGCTTGAACTACTTCAGTTGTGTTGTAATGAATCTAAAATATATGAAAGTCTAATGTTTATCAGTACATTACAGAAAATAATGAACTTTATCACAATATGCTAATTTTTTTAAAAGGACCTGTATATATATATATATATATATATATATATATATATATATATATATATATATATATATATATATATATATAGATAGATAGATAGATATATGCAGTAATTAACTTAACTGCAACATGGATAAAAACGCTATATATAAATAGAGGATCTATTATCTTTACAGAGAACAAAACGTGCAGACATAGACGCTGAAAAAAAGAGAAAGACTACAGCGCTATCTGGTGGACATTTGGCAAATTATACAGAGCTGTTGAGTTGCTGGCTGTTGAATTACTTATAGCTGTAAGAATTACTAGCTGCTCATTTTTCAATAACAATTCATAGTGCCTGCACTTCCACGTCTGAGTCCCCTAGATTTAATTTATATGCACATTAAAAATCACAGTATATATGCATAATATAAAGAGAATTCAGGCAAATTGAGATATTTTGTCTTTAAAATGCCCCAACTGTAAACCACTGAACTTACCAACAATTGACCATCTGATAAATTAATGTCCATTCAGGCAAAACCTTTAACTATGAAGCAACTACTAAAGTATTTGGTACTCAATAAAGTACTAATCAAAGAAAGTTGAGCCAAAGATGGAAATACTGTCATTTACTTTGATTTAAGTGGTTTCAAACCTGTACGACTTTTGTCCCGTTGTGGAACATTAAATATGGTGTTAAGCATAACAACAACCTTTCTTTCATTGCACCTTTTTTATACCCCTTCTTCAGTGTTTCGCTGTCCATGGTGCTGAATATGAAATGGGTCAGATAAGACCGCTGTCAATCATTTTACATTCACTGACACCTTGCATTGCATTCAAGTTATACATTTTAGCAGTTTATCAAACCATGATAAAATCACTACCAACACAATTATTAAAATCATGAAAAATGATGAGCTATGCAAAGCGTGCAATAGTTAGCAGTGGCTAATAAATTACAAGTTTTATTGAACAGAAAATTGAAATTAGTGAAATTCACAAATTCACATTCAAAGAAATTAAATACTACATCTAAAAAAAAAAGGTTTTCTACAAATAATTGCTTCAACTTTTCACCATAATGTCAGAACTTGATTCTACTAACCAATAATTTAATTCAAAATTGGGTGAAAGTGAAATACATTTAACAACTTTTTAGCGTAAAATAACTTGCATTCATTTTTAAACTGTTTGTACATTGTATATACATTTTTTTAGATACTGGACACAGTATTAATTTTCTTTGATTGCATGTGTGAATTTCATCAGAAGCATGTGAATTTAAATGCGCTCGGTTGTCGACATCTGCTGTCAGGAGCTTCACCGAGCACCACCACCATCATCCTCCTCATCCTCCTCCCCACCCCTCAACCTCTCCCTGCGGGAACGTCAATATCCAGCTCTTAACATGCCCAATTTGGAATTTCAAATCCTCGCCAAAGGACCCAGTTTGAGCGGCATAAACCACATTCTTTCTTTAATGGCATCAGAAACGCGTCTCACGCTCGCGTTATCGTACAAGAGGTATGGCGGCTAATCAGACGCTCTGTGAATCCGCATCAGTCAGCTTTTCAATGCATGCGTTTGAGGTGATTGTAATACGATCATTTAAGCATAATATCGATCTTTAATAGGCATTCAAAATATGCATATATTATGCGCATATGTTGCACAAATAGCCTGATCAAATCGCAGGTGTTGCTGCAAACAGGATTAAGCAATGAAATTCAATTTCAAAATGCATGACGGAATGGACAGATTGATTTGAAAGCGCAGGTTGCATTGGTGTGAGTTTGCAATTACTGGATGCTGAAGAGTCGTGGGAGAGTTTGAGGTGGTCCACACCCCGTCATTGTTCCAGCCATGTTCCCTCCAGCATCCGCAGCGACAGCCAGTGAGAGCAGCACCACCACTGTGTTTGAGGACGACCCAGACGGCACTAGAGAGGAGGTACTCAATAACTGATGCCGTTTTCATTTTGCAGTCTTGACGATGCATGAATGGCGCGTGATTGTAGTGAAACAAGAAATGTAAACATGAGCATCTATGTTCACAACATGGAAGCATGCATGTTTATGTGGACATCACTGCATGAGAATGCATGAACAGAGATTGGCGGACAGCAGACAACCAGCATGACACCTAAAGTCAAGTCAGACATTAACAATGCTGATTGATCACATAATCAACCATTGTAGTGATGAACCAATATACTGGCCAGGCCAATATTTGGTCATGCGTATTTGGCAGATTACTGTAGGTGTAGTACTGCAGACTAAACCAGCCTAAGATGGTTTGCTAATTGGTATGCTGGTCTTAAAGCATGAAATGCATGCAAAAAAGCTTTTACAATCAGCTAATACCATGCTGGGAGACCAGCTTATAGGCTTGATTCAACAAGGTTCAAAATCTACAAACAGCTTTGTATATGGATAATGACCATTTTCAATTTCTTTTAGGGAATTGTGTAGTATTTAGTGAATATTTTTTTTTAAATATTGTTCAAATTAAGTATTTATTTTCAAAACATGAAATTAAATTCAAACACCAAACTAATTTACATTAAAAAAAAATAGGGAGGCCTACAGTCCAGAATCAAATGAGAGGAACATCAAATATGCAATTAGTGACAAAAAAGTGTTCAAAAAGGAAAATGGACAAAGTAAAAAAAATAAAAATAATTTTACAGTTTAAAATGAGCTCAGTATGTTTATCTAAAAATAACTAAATAAATCTGAACAACAAACTAATTTAGATTCAAAAATGAAAATTCAAGATTCAATGAATAACAAAAAAGTCATAGATTACACAAAAAAAAAGCACAAGACAAATATGACCAAAAAAACGTGAACATGAATTACAAGCCATTTTCAATGTTCATATATCCAGCATGCATTTGACATAATATTACATGCATTTGCGATGATGTAATGTGTATGGCAGCATTATCTCATCCATCTCTAGATACGGAAAGATTTAGATATATATTAGCTATATGTGCTGCTCTATGATGATAATGAGATGCTGCATGAATATAAACCAGTAAAGGAATACATTTGTGACCATGGACCACAAAATCAGTCTTGTAAGTGTACATTTTTCAAAATTGAGATTTATACATCATCTGAAAGCTGAATAAATACGCTTCATTAATGGTTAGGATAGGACAATATTCGACCGAGATACAACTATTTGAAAATCTGGAATCTAAGGGTGCAAAAAAAAAATTAATATTGAGAAAATCACCTTTAAAGTTGTCCAAATTAAGTTCTTAGCAATGCATATTACTAATCAAAAATGAAGTTTTGATATATTTACAGTAAGAAATTTACAAAATATCTTCATGGAACATGATCTTTACTTAATATCCTAATTATTTTTGGCATAAAAGAAAAATCAATAATTTTGACCCGTACAATGTATTTTTGGCAATATACCCCAGCGACTTAAGACTGGTTTTGTGGTCCAAGGTCACATTTGTGCAAATTCATCATCTTGATTTCAAACAACAGCATGCATGATGCTGCATTTGCATAATTCACTGTACTCACCGTTTCCATGTCCTTTTGAACTCATCTGCATTCTCTTTGTTCTCTTTTGTGGTTGACGAGCAGCAGAGGCCTGTGAAACAGTCACTGAGCAAGTCCATGTGCAGAGAGGTGTTCTGCAAATGCCTGCTGCTGTCCATGCTCATGTACGGCTGCATGGGAGCCATGGTGTGGTGCCACGTCACCAAGGTCACCCGCTTGACCTTTGACAGTGCCTACAAAGGGAAGTCCATGATGTATCATGACAGTCCCTGCTCCGATGGCTACATCTACATCCCCCTGGCCTTCCTCATCATGCTTTATGTTGTTTACCTGGTGGAGTGCTGGCACTACCATGCCAGAAATGAGCTTCAGTATAAAGTGCATGTGGAGGGGATTTACGAAAGAGTCCAGAGGATGCAGCAGGCCAAGCCTTGCATCTGGTGGAAGGCTATCAGCTACCACTACGTGCGGCGGACGCGGCAAGTCACAAGGTACCGCAACGGAGATGCGTACACCACCACGCAGGTATATCACGAGAGGGTGAACACGCATGTAGCCGAGGCAGAGTTAGACTACGGACACTGTGGAGTTAAGGATGTCTCCAAGCAGCTTGTCAGTCTGGAAAAGTCAGCCATCACCAAACTGAGGTTCACTAAGTGCTTTAGCTTCGCCAACGTGGAGTCCGAAAACTCCTATTTGACCCAACGGGCAAGGTTCTTCACCGACAACGAAGGACTAGATGATTATATGGAGGCCCGGGAGGGGATGCACCTGAAAAACGTAGACTTCAAAGAGAACGTGATTGCCTTCTCCAACCCCGACCACCATCCTTGGTACATCTCCAACTACATCTTCTGGACAGCGGCCTTTCTTACCTTATCCTGGCCGTTACGGGTGCTGACCGAGTACCGCACGGCCTACGTCCATTACCGTGTGGAAAAGCTCTTTGGTGCTGACTACATACCTGTGACGCCCTGCGATGAGAGACCTTACTGTAGACGCATCCCAAGGGTCAACACTATTGACAGCACCGAACTGGAGTGGCACATTCGCTCCAACCAGCAGCTGGTGCCCAGCTACTCCGAGGCGGGTCTGATGGACCTGGCGCAACATTCAGGAGGCGTCAGACAGAACTGCGAACGCTGCCATCGCACCATCAGCAGCTCCTCCGTGTTCTCCCGCAGCGCCCTCAGCATCTGCAACGGCAGTCCACGGATCGCCTTCAGCGGGAGTCGCTTCTCCTTGGGAAGACTGTACGGTTCCCGCCGCAGTTGCTTCTGGAGAAGCGGGAGTGGCAGTCTGGACGAACCCGAGAGCCCCAGCGAAAACACGCGATGCCTGTCCGGACAGATCAATGTTGATGAGGAAGACCCACCGCCCTACCAGGATGCGTTGTATTTCCCGGTGCTTATCGTCCATTGCAGTGAGAGTTGCCCCAATCATCGCTCCTTCCATAGGAATGGCTCGTGCGTGGAGACGTCTTTATGATGGACCTCTGTCCACCGATACAAGTTCAAAAGACTTGAGAGTCTTTCCGCTAATGCAGAAAAATCTCAATACCGGATGTGTCCTGTTACTCAGGAATCATTTATTGGCCCACAACACTGTACGCTTACAACAATGGATGGAGCAATTAAGAAATAACTCCAGTAATGCATATTTATAGCAATAATGCAAACAAAGCATTGAAGTTCTTGGTACAAGTAATAATTTTGATTTAACTTGCGCTCTAGGACAGCAAAAATGGGCTGATTTTGTTCACGTGTTCTTGACAGCTATAAAGAACAATGCAAAAACCTCAGCAAAAACCTGATCTTTTTTCTACAAGTATGACCATTTTCACCTTTATGGACCTTCTTAAGTGTTGCACTTGAGGTTACATCAGTCAAAACATCTGTAAAAGAATTTTACTTTGTTTCTCTCATGTAGTGGATTCCATTGGCCCATGAAATGTACGGTTTACATTCATATAAGAACACTCCTCATGTATGCAAAAAAAATATGATGGGTTATTTGTACTTTTATTGTGATTTAACTGTATCAAGCAGAACTATATACAATTATGGCGATGTTTGCAACACTATCTCAAACCATAAAACACATTTCAGGCTATGCAGCTATTAACCTCTGGTATGTTACGCCTTTAAAACGTATATACAATTTACAATGGAATGTATGACTGTTGAAGCTTTTCTTTACATCGCTTGTATGTAGTGTACAAACTATCCAACAAGGACTTTATTATTTAGTGAAGACAGACACAAACAGGCTTGACTATTAGTGAATGTTTAAGGATTTAATTGCTGGCGGCTGCTCTTGTACTTAGCCAGAAACTGCAGTGGATCAGAGTAATTGAAAATGATCAATTAAACACAGTATAAGAGAATATATACGTTTCTTTATGCAGCTATACATTCATTTATTGATTAGTTAATATAGTTTTGCATTTACCATAACAAAGGTGCAGCCTCATGAAAGCTCCATTCAATGTGTTTTTACGGTACCAATGATATCTGAATGCTGATAAGAAGTATTGACCCTCAACAATGGCCTAGAGCTTCCCAAAGACTTTTTTTTTTTTTTTATCTCGTTCATGCAGTCGATCCAGATATAGCCTATATATCTCTGGTCTGTTACCTGTTGTGTCTAAAGGTTCCAAAAGCATTTATCAAAATTGTGTCATATCACTTTTATACTATCTAGATAATGTATACCATATCATGAAAAAGTAAAAACGCCATCACTATGCTGCCTTCATATAGCACACATTAAACATTGTTATGTTAAAGGGATATAAAATCACTGAATAAACTGCTTGTGGATACACAGAAATGAGTAACCACTGTGTAAATATGACTTGCCAGAAAAAAGAGCAAAAGTCATGTCAAGTTACACTAAGGTCATTCCTGTTTTTGTTTTTTTTTATTATTTAAGGAAGTATTTCTATAAAAGTGTTTATAAATCTGCTCTGGTCAACCTTTAATTTTGATTAATTACAAACTGCTTTAATTTGATGAATGTTCTAGAGACACCACAAAACATCCCAGATCAATTCATATCCATTGATGTTACTTACAAATGTTTGCTGTTGATTTTACGCCAAAATAATTTCACTTCGTGGAGGAATAAAGCAAAAAAGGCAGATTTCCTTCCAGTGTGCAGTTATGAGAAAACACCACTAGATGTCAATATAGAATTTGTCATAAAATATCATGGGAAATTTATAAGCAGAACTATATATTTAAGTGTCATGCTGTCTAACTGCATATAACTAAATTAAGCAGTAGTAATAACCAGTTGTTTTAGATGGCTCCACACACAGATGACAGAAGACTTGGTGAGTTTCTGATTAAACTGTGCATGTGTTTGAAGTTCCTGTTTGGCTTAACACTCATGTTTTGTGTCTAATTCAAAGAAAATATTAAACAGCAAGAATAACTGGTTTTGAATGGCATACAGAAAAGACATTTATAAGGCAAGTTAGAAGCAGCCTATTGAAACTTGGGTCAATGTTTGGACACTGACCTAACTGGTAAAGTCTTAACGCTTTTGTTATCAGTCATGTCCCACCCTAAGTACACACACAGAGTTGAGGGAGAGCCTGCTACTGTCTATTACTACAACAAGCAAAACAAAATACAGGTAATCATTTACAAAGCCCGTCAGAATAAAGTAAAGGTACGAATTCAAAGATTCAGTTTCCAAAGTCGGACATCGCTTATGATTTTCAAGGGTGTAGAATTTAGTAGGGATACTATGTCCCTATTTCCAGCGACTAATGATTAATGAACAACAAACACTTCTAAAAGGACCCTATAGTATTATTGCATTTTTAGACATTTAACATGATAATTTAAGTACCTTGGAGTTTGAAGTACTAGGCCTGTACTGATCTACATATATATACATATATATACTGATCTATGATATTTGGATATAGCCTATAACTTAAGTCTAACTGAATTGTTAACAAGTTACCCACCTTTCTGTGTGGCCTCGTGTGCCAACTACTTATATCCTAGTAGCTACAAACACACTAGTTTCCGCTGAGGAGCTAACGCTTTACTGTAGGAAGGATTCATTAATTGGAGTCCAAAGTTAATTTATTTGAGTTATGGCGTTAGACTGCATTTTACTGTAAGTGTAAAGTAGTAACGTGTCAAAACATATAAGTACGATAGAACAGTGAATTCTGAGGTACTGAGTATTGATTTATTGGTTATACAGTATGTAGCACAGTACAGCAAAACAGATTTTTCTAAATGTAGACATTGTGGGGTTTGTTCATCTCATTAAAAAGTGCCATTGAAGATAAAAACAAAACAAAAAAACTAGATTAGTGTGATCTGAATGAAAGTTTCTGACTGAAAACTGTAATTAAATAAGCTAAACTAAACAATTCATGCTATTTAATAAAATGCACATCACAATTTATCAGCATATGCAAAATCAAATAAATTATGAATAACAAGCCTGCATTATGCCACATGTATAAAGTATGAAGGTAAAGTTGAATTTGTGTATTTTATTTCTGTATTGTTATCAGTGCTGTCTCAGAAGTCTGTCCAGGATCCATTTTCTCAGTCTCATCTGGATCATGAGTACATGGTGAGATGCATCCACTACAACAGAGCATCAGTTAAACAGCTGTTATGATCTATGAGTTTTATTAATCTTACTATGAATTAAATATTTGCATTAATAACATTACTTCATTTTCTCCCAGCATCATGTTCGGCCCTCCAGCAGAGAGTCTCTTGAATGTTTCTGGTGATGATCATATGAATTTATACTTGGTGTACATTAATAACAGCAATTAACGTAAATAATCCAGACATGACAAGGACATAATGCACTACAGAGGTTTGGTGTGGATGTTATGCAGTCATTTAATTATCTTTATAAAACATGAATCGAATCATTTAAAGGGGACCTATTATGCAAAAATCACTTTTATAAGGTGTTTGCACACAGTTGTTTGGCTGCAGTGTGTGAAAACATCCAGCCTGTAATGGTAAAAATCCACCCACTCATTTTTTATAATCTAAAGAAATCACAAACAAGCTATTTCAGATTCTCCCTCTGTTCACGTCACCGAGGGGACAAAGCCCCGCCCATTCGTGATGCTGCCCTATAAGCATAGACACAGCCCGGAGTGAGAAGCAGCGGTCCACCTCCGCCATTACTGTTTACTTGCTGTAGCTGCTGGAGATATACGTACATTGTCAGCGCCAAAGAGGCATTTCAAGTGTTGTGTTTTGGGATGCACTAACGAACATAGGAGTCTCCATAGACTTCCTCCATCTGAGCCGCTGAGGACACTGTGGTTAAGTTTCATTGTCTAAGGAAATGTCCCGGAAAAAAATTGGTAAAGTCCCCAATACGTGTAGGGATCAATACCAACGCTTCATGCACGATCGTCAGCCCCAGATTAAGTAAGTATCATGCGTTTGTTTTCCAAATTGCCCTTCTGAAAGAGCTTCTTGGCACTCTGTAAGGCTAAAGCTACCATTGTCTCTGTCTGTTTTCAATGGTGTTGCCTTCTTCAATGATCGTGAATAGGAATGTGGTAGTTAAAAGTTGCATATGAAAGCAATGTGAGTCGATCGCTTGAGTTTATTGAGCTCATAACCACGAGTGGGTCTTATAAAGTTTGTGATAGCATGCCATGCACCATGAGACCAGCTATGTTGTTATTTTCATCCTGCCGTGCTCCCTGTCTGTGTAATTCACAAACGCAAATGTATTATGCACAGTACAATCAGATGACTGACTTTTAAAGAGTATGTCTTCTGTAAAGATAACAGGCTTGTACTAATAGTGAAATGTGATTTTCAAAGGCTAGCACTGCTAATGAAGGAGCTTGAGCTCTTGAAGCTCCGCCCTCTTCTCCGGGAGCACCAGCTCATTTGCATTAAAGCAACATACTCAAAATCAGAGCGTTTTGGCTCACACCCTAAAAGTAGCAATTTTAACAAGCTATAAAAAATGATCTGTCGGGTATTTTGAGTTAAAACGTCACATACACACTCATATCAGAGACTTATTTTACATCTTGTAAAAAGGAGCATAATAGGTCCCCTTTAAGTTGAATTCTAACTTATCTATCTTAGATCAAGTTATTTTTAGGATTTTTTATTAAACATAATATTTTGAACTGTAATAGTACACAAGCTAATGTTTTAGACTCACTGGCCATGCAATCCATGCGCAGGATGAGCACAATAAAGTTTTCCAGTGTAATTTCACCATTAGAGTCACCGTATCGTAGAGCCATGAGATTCAGCATACTGTCACTCAATACAAACCCTTGAACACAAAAGTATGAGCATATTCATTCTATTGTTTTGTATGGTAAGTAATTAAATGGTGACTTTAAGATCATTTGAGAACATATAAGTGTGTTAATGTAGAAAATAATGTTACCTGTAATCGTAAGAGCATTTCGGAGTTCATTCAGAGATAGACTTCCAGTGCGCGAAACATCCTTGCCATAGAAAACGTCCTGATAAACAAACAAAAGAGCAATTGCAAATCATTTTACTTTTATAATGTGCATTTTGAAAATAGAAAATGTAATGATAATTTTTTTTTAGAAATGTGTTGCACTTTTACCTTTATAAAAACCGCTCGTTTCCACAAACGAAGGCATTCAAATTCACTCAGCCTTCCAGTGACACTGAGCTGTGTTTGTTGTTAAAGAGTGTCATGAAACTTGTAATGAATGTGATTTTTTTTTTTTTATTATATAATTTACAAACAACATGCACAAGCGTCTGAAACACAGATCCCTGAAAGCCTTTTCTCACTCTGATCCTTCATATTTGAGGATACATCCATCAGAGCCACCAAGCTCTTACACAAATCCAAGCTGAGTCCTGTTGTCTTCTGTGAATGTCCTGAAATATCAGACCAAAAACATACGCAGAATCACAGATCACTGGAAGCAAAACAGGAATCTGAGATTTAAAAATATGAGCTTTTCTCTGGAAGAAGTTTGAAGCATCACCTGCATAAAGATTCTCATTCAGAAGTCTTTGAAGTCCCTCAGCGTCTACCTCTCCATACTTACATAAACAGACAATTATGATTTGGTTTAACATATAATATTTGGAAATATTTCAAATGTTAAAAAACCTGCTGTTCGTTTTAAATATCCGGGGTATTTTTGTTACTTTCAGCTGCATTTTCAGTCAATTTCTGATCATAATCAGTCACATTCCCTCATAATCCAGAACAGTTAGAGAGTCACATGTACCTTATCAGCATATTTTGGAAAGAGCTGGAAGGATTCATCATTATCCCTGGGAATCATCTGAGAAAAATGGAGATCATTTGAAAATATTTTCACTTCTAAAGCTTATATTTGTATATCGCCCAAGCTGTGCTATACCTTTTTTCTTGTCATGCCATATCCAGAACTGTCTCTGAAGACACAACATCAAAATATTTAATTGTGTAGTTCAATAATACTACATTAAATTATACTACTAAAAGCTGGTACTACTAAATCTGATTTTATTTATGTTCAAATAGCTTGCCAAATCTCAAATCCCTAACATGCATGAACTCTTACTCAATGATGGCTTTTGTCTTTGAATAGACTGTCAGAAGGAAGGATGCAGCTTCGTTTGGCTGGAAAGTTGAAGGAACAATGAGGTATTCGCCTGCTTTAAATCGGAAAAACTCCATGATTTCCCGAGCATTGATGTAGGAATCATTTTTTCCAACGAGACGGGTGTTTCTGAAGAATGAGGAGGGGAATTTTTCCCTTTGGTCCTTTAACTGAGAATAAGGAACAGCATTGATTACTCTGTCTCTGCAAAACAAACCCAAAATTCAACCAATTGTTTCAGGAATATGTTAAATACGTACATGAGCTGGCACCTGCAAGAGTAACAGAAAACAAATATAAATGTTCATTCAAGTGAAGAGAGTCTTTTGCAAATTCATAAGCTGTCAGAATACATTAATACAAACCTCATAAATGTTAAAGCCAATATGGAAATTGGTGGCCAGGTGCCTGTTTCTCTTGTGAGATTTCTGAATGAGAGACACGAGGAGATTTGGAGAGCTTTCATCTCTGGGGTCTTCAACAGGCTCCTTAAGAGTCACACGGAACTGGGGATTTCTTGTAAAACTGTCTATAAATGCAAAAAAATAGACTTGTAATCTATAGGCTATATATAACTCAGACTCCTATCCTATCTGTTTAATAGCCACTGTTAACTTCCCTTAGAAAATAGAACTTTTGATAACCAAGAAAGAATTTACGACAAAATAACGGCGAGTCTTTCTATTGAGTTGTTCTCTTGAGTTGAACACAATAACATAAAGCAAACGACTCTTTTGAGACAGTTCTTCTAATTAATTGTTCAGAATTGGATCAGGGTTGGATCAGTCTGATGAATCCTTTACCGAATCTTTCTGATCAGTTATTGATCGAACATCTAAATCACTCTCTGAACTAAAAGTATCATCACGTCCACGCTCAAAGTAAAGCAAGCACCTCATGTTTTTCACTTCAAGCATTGCTGTCAACCAATCACTATCAACCCTCAACAAAGCCATACATAATTCATTTTCAGCAAATTGTCTTATTTTGACATGATTTGCATCCTTATGCTTAAACAAACTGTAGAAGTCATAGTCATAATAAAATAGACGTAATAAAAATGATATAATACGTTGGATTACCTATGTCATTTGAGCAGCCTCCCGCTGTTGTTCCAATCGCCCACTGGCCTCTGTGCACTTCAGTTTTCCAGGAGGAAGAACGAGATCCAGTAAGGACGTTCACATCAGAACAACATATATCCAAATCTGAAAAATTCCTGCAGAAATCCTCCACTGACATCCTGCAGAGACAGAAAGCCTGCTGTAAATATAGTGACATGCAAATATGCATTATATCCAATAAAGAAAAAAAACAAAACATAAAACGAGATATTTATATAAAAGCATTGATCTAAAATAACTTTAGAGACTTTGGATGATTATTTCTTCTCACCAGAATTCTCCATTGTCAAGCACAACTTTGTATTTTTGGTCCTCAGGACGTACAAATTCCCAAAAAGAAGATCTAAAGAGACCAGATTAACAAGATGTCAGATGCCTAATTGATATATAGAGAAATATTAATTCAAACAGAAGAATTCAGACCTGTCGCTCCAGTCTCCGTTCCACTCTCCGTGACCCCAAGGGTTAAAGATCCTCACCAGCTTCACTGGACGACCTTTACATACAACCTGTGAGAGAACACCTCATTAGATCCCAGGAAACACTTCCTAGATCCCTTAGACACTTCCTTATCGACTTAATTGAGCCAAAAGATACAAAACACATCAAAACTGTAAACCAAATTAGTTCTCACCTCTGCAACTCCTGTGACCGTGTACGCATGCATTTCCACAAGACCATTGGGCAACACGTCATTTTGCAGTAGACCTGCTTGCTAAAGGAATAAAGTTTTTTTTTTGTGATCGTGTTTGCATGGTTTCTAACAGATAGAATGGTCTGTTCTCAATGCAGGGAAAAACAATGCTAAATACAAATAACAAATGCAAAGACTTTTAGAATTCTCACAATTCTGACTTTACGAAGTTACGAAAGAAGAAAACGAAATAGAAATCAAGATGTGTCAGGTATAAACATCTGCAAGCAAACAGGATTGTGAGATAAAAAGTAGCAATTACCTTTTTTTATTTTTTTTATCTATATAGATAAAAAACAGAATTGCAAGTTTTAATCTCAGAATTCAAAATTGTGAGATATAAACTCATAATTCTGAGAAAAAATTTAAATTGTCAAAATTCCGAGGATATACTTAGTAATTCTAAAAAGTCAAAAGTGTGAGATAAAAAGTCACAATTACTTTTAAAATAGTTTTATTCCATGGTGGAAATGAGCTTATATATGAATAGGCTTAACACATTTAAAAAAAATAATAATAATCCCATGCATTGTTTGTGAAAATCTGTGTCAAATCAAATGTATTTTGGTGCAAATTCAGTTGGTAAATGAGAGTCAAATTAGAAATTAAATTCATGACATTTCTGGATATTAAATATTACATTAAAACACATGCATTTGTGCCAAATATATTTGTCAGGTTGTTACATGCCTTCATCTTCAAAAAAAACATGAATTGTCTATTTGAAGTAATAAAAATTAATCATTAATTAATATTGTTTAATGTTTTAAAATAATAATAATAATAATTGCATTGTTTATAATACTATTAAAGACTCGATCTTTACCCCTCCAGGAGTACCACATCCCATCAGGGATTCTGATTGGCTGGCTCGTCTCAAGGCATCCCACAGCTTTCCTGATGCATCACTTAGTTTAATGGTCATGTGTGGTCCACCAGTGAAGTCCATGAGAGCTTCGGAAATGTTTCCTGCATCCATATCTGCATAGGAGCCACACACTCTGGATACAAAAGATAACAATATTACATCATTTGAAGCAGGAAGTATATGAAAGTCAGATGAAAAATCAAAGGCAAAAGCTTTTTCACTTAAATTCTTTATGAATAAATGAACTGAAACATACTTAGCATAAGCTTTCTCTAACAAAGCAGGCCAGAATTCATTGGGTGTTTTGGACTGAACAAAGACGAGTCGGCCGTCAATAGTCGGTAGTTTGTCATCAATAACGACATCCACCCATGACCCAAACCTCCAGAACTGAAAACAAAAGATGATAGTTCAGCTGTTATAGAAAATATAGAAACTTTAACACTTAATGGAACAGTTTGCACAAAAATGGTTTAAAGGCTTACCTTAAAGTGAAAGATTCCTGCATAATCCACAGAGAAATTCTGTTCATCACTGGTAACCTGCTTCATAATTCGTTTTTGAAATGTAAGAGCTCCAACGGATGCCAGAAACCAGCAGTTACCTTCATACATACACACATATGGAATATATATGTCAAAAACATTACAAACTCCATAAAATGGAAAACAGCTGCGTGCAACTGGATTGCATGCAACTCTCAATCCTCCAGCACATTGCACTGTCTGGTGTTTCCAGATGAGTTCGCTGGTTCCTCGGACAGGGCGGGGCTCAGCATCTCGTCTGAAGCGCCAGCGGATGACAGGATGTAGATCGCTGCATCGGAGAATGAGCTAGGCTCTGAAGGTGACGATTTGGCTGCACTGCCTCCGTCAGGAAGAGTGGCATTGCCAGAGTCAGATCCAGGGCTGACTGCTATGCTTTCCCGGGCAGCTGAGAGCGTCGGACTGCACTGGAGGCCTCCTAATTCTCCCGAATGCTCAAGGCTGGACGATTGGTTCCTGGGGACGCAGGCCGTTCATCGGCAGCCACCTCAGGTTCCATTCTTCCCGGAAGTGCATGAGGAAGTGACTAGGTCTTGGAGGGCACCTTTTTCTGCCCGAAACAGAGCTAGTACTTCTTCCATCCTCACTGCCCTTGATGGCGGGGCGGCTAAGGTGTATGTGGAGATCCCCCCAGTTGAGCGTGATATTGCGGTGCAGCCTTGCCTGCGGTGCAGCCTTGCCTGCGGGGTGCAGCCTTGCCTGCGGGGCGCCGCCGCCTGGCAGGTTAATCCACGCTTCCCGTCCAGGGCTTGTTGGTTCTCGTCCGTTTCAACGGCCGAGGCTTACAGAGCTGCTGGACAGGCCGCCTCTGCCCTGCACACCATGGCCCTCCTGCAAACCTACCAGGCCAAGGCATTGAAGCAGCTGTACGAGGACTGACCCAGGTTTGATGCAGGAACTGCGCACAACGATGGACCTTGCCCTTTGAGCAACGAAAGTCACAGCACTGTCCCTTGGTCAGACGATGTTCACTCTGGTGGTCCAGGTATGCCACCTATGGCTGAACCTGGCAGATATGGTCCCTCCAGCCGAGATGAAGTCAGGGTTCTACAGGCCCCTACTTTATCGTGCCCACGAAAGGCGGTGGGTTACGACCAATCTTGGACATGTGCATTCTGAACCGGGCCCTTCACAACAGGGCCGGATATAGGCATGGGCAAGGAGGGGCAATGCCCCCCCAAATGCCGTGACTGCCCCCCCAAACGTGATGGCATGCAAAGATCCCAAATTTAAAAAATATTTCAAGAAAAATGGTCAGAGTGAGCGCTCTCTGCTCTCTATCCCTCATTCAAAGTAGCTACTGGTTGGTAGATGCATAGGGAGGGCGTGGCCTTGTGGTGAACCTGCTGAGCTTCACATCTCAGTCAGTCACTGCAGAGCGGAGCACGCAGACGCACTGTCGTCAGCTGAGCTCAGCCCCTGTTTTGAGTTTCCTTCGCCATCAGTCACTGAAATTATTTGGTTACACTTTCTGTAAGCGTGTTCTCATTCCCTCCATATCTCTCTATCGCTTTTCTCTTGTAATTTGCACCGAGTGACGAGTCGAGTATGTGCCGATTTCTGGTTGCTAAAGCTAGCACTGGCAGCAGCAACGAGGCTGCTAGGGCATTAGCTGCAGCAGAGACCGAATCACCCAGCTCGTCGGGTGATACTGCTCCTCGTCTCGCTACAATTTCTAACCCCCGTGCCCAGTCCAGTACCAGTACACCTAGTTCTAGTTGCACAAGCACCGCAGCCCCCGTCGTTCCCAGCCCATCCGTGGCTGTTGCGGATGAATACAACATAGGCTTAAACACTGAAGCACCGTCACAACCCATAGCTCTGGTTTTCCCCAAACGTAATTTTGGCAAGAACTCCCGCTCATTCTGCCCAGGTTGGTATCGTGGGAGACCATGGCTCGAATATTCAGCAAAGCTAGATGCGTGCTTTTGTTTCCCGTGTCAGAAATTTGGGGGGAACAATGATAGGGATTTGGTTTTCACAAAACAAGGATTTACTTGGAAAACTGCATTGGAAAAGGACAATCTCTTTGTTTTTTTCCCTCGTATGGTATAACGCTGGAGTTCTCTGTAAATTTTTCATCAGACGGAACATTAATGTTCTCCGCTGCCCGGTCGGCTCCTGCAGCCCAGACATCCACATGTGTACCGCTTGCTAATTCACAAGTGCTGTAGGTAACACAGTGGGAACATGGCTCTGTTCCCATAGTATAGTTAGTATAGATTTCTATGCATTTTAGGGGTTTGGGGGGATTTGACACCCCAAAAATGACTTGCCCCCCCTGATATTCTACCTGCACCCCCCAGTGGGGCTGGCTGAATCCGGCCCTGCTTCACAAGCTCCCATTCAGGATGTTGATGCAGAAACGCATCTTTCAATGCATCCGTCCCTTCGACTGGTTCGCAGCGATCGACCTGTAGGACATGTACTTTCATGTCTCGATCCTGCCTCGACACAGACCTTTTATCCGCTTTTGCGTTCGAAGGGCGAGCATATCAGTACAAGGTCCTCCTCTTCAGGCTATCCCTGTCGCCTCGTGTCTTCACCAAGGTCGTGGAGGCAGCCCTTGTTCTATTAAGGGAAGCAGGCATTCACATTCTCAATGACTGGCTCATAGTGGTCCAGTCTCGAGCGCAGTTGTGCGAACACAGGGACACGGTGCTCAGCCACCTCAGCCGGTTGGGGCTTCAGGTCAACTGGGAGAAGAGCAAACTCTCCCCTGTGCAGAGGATCTCTTTTCTTGGCATGGAGTTGGACTCGGTCAACCTCACAGCACGTCTCTCAGTAGAGTGTGCTCAGTCGATGCTGAACTGTCTAGAGTTTTTCTAGCGCAAGAGGGTGGTTCCACTGAAACGGTTTCAGAGGCTCCTGGGGCAAATGGCATCTGCAGCCGCTGTCACGCTGCTTGGATTGCTTCATATGAGAACACTTCAGCGTTGGCTTCACGACCGGGTCCTGAGATGAGCATGGCGACGCGGCATGTACCAGGTCTCAGTCACCCCGTCCTGCTGTCAGACCTTCAGCCCGTGGTCTTCGGGCAGGAGTTCCCCTAGTGCAAGTGTCAACAAATGCCTCTGCCATGGGCTGGGGTGCCATGTGCAATGGGCATGCAGCTGCGGGACTCTGGACAGGGCCCCGACTGCAGTGGCATATCAATTGCCTCGAGTTGCTAGCAGTATGGCTTCCGTCGCATGTCGCAACTCGCCCGCCATCTCCTCAATCGTGCAGCCAACGAGCTCTCACATCAGCATGCCCTTCTGGGAGAATGGCGACTCCACCCCGAGGTAGTACAGCTGATTTGGAGGTGCTTCAGGGATGCTCAGGTAGACCTGTTTGCCTCCCAGGACACGTCCCACTGCCAGCTGTTTTACTCCCTGTCCAAGGGGACCCTCGGCACGGACGTGCTGGAACACAGCTGGCCTCGGGGCCTACGCAAATATGCGTTTCCCCCAGTGAGCTTTCTCGCACAGACCAGGTCAGGGAGGACGACAGCAGGTCCTCTTGATGGCGCCGTACTGGCCCAATCAAACCTGGTTCCCCGAACTGATGCTCCTCGCGACAGCCCCTCCTTGGCAAATTCCTCTGAGGAGGAATCTTCTTTCTCAGAGAGGGGGCACCCTCTGGCACCCACGTCCAGACTTGTGGAATCTCCACGTGTGGTCCCTGGACGGTGGTAGTAAACATCATCACTTCAGCTGGAGCCCCATCTACAAGACACACTTATGGGCTGAAGTGGAACCTGTTCGTCGATTGGTGTTCTTCCCGCCAGGAAGACCCCCGTAGATGCCCGATTGCGGTCGTGCTCTCTTTCCTGCAAGATGGGTTGGAGCGAAGGCTGTCTCCCTCCACCCTCAAAGTGTATGTTGCCGCTATTGCGCATTTATGTGGAGTGCACGCAGAGCTTCAGGACCTCAGACCAACTCTTTGTCTGCTTCGGAGGGCAGCAGAAGGGAAAGGATGTCTCCAAACAAAGACTTACCCACTAGATAGTGGAGGCTATACATTTATATTTACATTTATGCATTTAGCAGACGCTTTTATCCAAAGCGACTTACATTGCATTCAAGTTACAGTTTTTACATTTTATCAGCTCTTGCTTTCCCTGGGAATCAAACCCATGATCTTGGCGTTGCTAGCGCCATGCTCTACCATTTGAGCAACAGGAAAGCCTATCAGGCCTGGCGCTTACCGTGCCCCCTTGGAGTAAGAACACACTCTACGAGAGGCATTGGCGCAGGGCTCCTTGATAGTAGACATCTGTAGAGCTGCCGGCTGGGCGACACCTAACACGTTTGCGAGATTCTATAATCTCTGTGTAGAGCCGTGTCCTCCTGTGTACTTGCATCAGATGGCCAATAACACTGGAACCTGCTCGGTGTCAATCACGCTTGCTGCGCCATTCCCCTCTACGGACCGGATACGAGCGCTTTTATTGCTTCTCAGTTCAGTTCCCTTCGGCGAACCCTGTTGAAGTTCCTCCCACACTCTCGGCAGTCATGAATGGCGGAGCGCCAGACGCCAGGTCCAGCACTTGTGTGTTTGCCCAAGGTCAGCCCTTGTGCTGAGCTAGGTGCCTGTGTGTAGTGATTCCCCTTCGGGTGATCCCACTTGTGTATTCTTCCACAGTACAGCTCCCCTCAAGGTGAGCCCGTGTCTTTCCCTTGCATAGACCTTCTGCCGTCTCTGCTGTGTATTGATCTTACCCCAGGCTGGCTGAGTCTACCTCAGAGACTTCAATATGTAGAACTGCCCTTGGCCACTCCATATGTGTAATCTCCACATGGTACCTCCTTTATGCAGGATGTGGCTTCCCAGTGTTATCCATACCCAGACAGCAAGCAGTGTTGGCCCAGATCCGGCCCACATTTGGCCCGCATAGATTTCACACGGGCCAGATGTGGGCCGGATCTGGGCCAACACTATGTTGTTGTCTGGGTACCCACTGTATGGAACAGCAGTGGCTGTCATCTCTGTCTAAGCCCTGTCCTATCTTCCATCCCAACTGGTGTGGGGGGACTTGCTGGCTTCCGCAGGGCACTGGAGGGGGTCAGCAATAGTGGCGTTTTCATAGGGATCCCATTTACGTCAGTCACTTGACGTTACGTCGAACGTGACTGACTGAAAGGGAACGTCTCGGTTACATATGTAACCCTCATCCCCTGAAGGAGGGAACGGACACGTAACGTCCCATCACCACAGTTGCTGTACCACCGCTGTATGGCCGGTTATGTCAGTCACTTGACGTTACGTCTCCGTTCCCTCCATCAGGGAACGAGGGTTACATACGTAACTGAGACGTTATTTACATTTACATTTATTCATTTAGCTGACGCTTTTATCCAAAGCGACTTACAATTGCTATACATGTCAGAGGTCGCACACCTCTGGAGCAACTAGGGGTTAAGTGTCTTGCTCAGGGATACATTGGTGTCTCACAGTGGATTCGAACCCGGATCTCTCACACCAAAGGCATGTGTCTTATCCACTGCACCATCACCACCCCATTATTATTAAACTCTACTCCAACTAGCAACATTTTCATTTGACCTAAAGACTTAGTTCAACTTCTGTTCCTTTTATATTCACACTGTACATACAGAACACACCTATTTGACTGATTTATTGCTTTATTGCACTGCCACTTTATCTAAGCCATTGAGAGCTGCGACCTTTGAAATGTTCATCATCTCTAAATGATAATGTTTCGCTTTTGCTTTAGTTCAATACACTGATGTATTGCATTATAGTTTTGTTTCTAATGCAATTTATTACGTATGCTTTAAGTACGTACTGCAGGTTTGGTATGGACATTGGTGGTATGCTACATTCATATTAAACAGCATATAATTACATAGTAGAGAACATTGCATGACCTTCACCAAATCTACACTTGTAGCTTGTAAGCACATAATAGATATTTGTATCAGACCTACCTAATCGACCCTGGATAAAATCAAACCTTGAAGCTCCTTGAACAATGTAGACAGGGTTTGACACCAGTTCCTAAAGGAAACAGATTATTAATTTCACACTTTACAGCAGATCAGACGCAATCACAAGGGTACAAATCACTAAAAAGCAGAAAGCCTTGAATTTTTAATTCTAGTCCGAAAATACAAACTAAATCAAATAGAAAAGCATGCATGACTCTGCAGTTCCTTTGTTGTGGATGTTAAGCTTTACGACCACCCACACACTAATATCATCAACTTAGCATCACAACGGTCAACAAGACGTATTTGCATTTTGCAAAGTGACTTTAGGCTACTTTAGATTTCAGGTGAAAATCTGTCATGATCAACAAGTTAATTTCTGAGGTTTCTGCTATGAATGGATCGAGTCTGTGTGTGAAGATGTTCACGTACATGTGGTCTTTTCCATACAACTTTCCAGAGGTCGTCACGCTTCAGGGGACCCAACCCGATTGATTTCATCTCTGGTGGGAACAAGTTGTCTACGAATCTCAGTCTTTCCTTCAGGCAGAACTGCTTGAGCCAGTGAAAGTCCTGATCCAGGAACTTCTCAGGATTGTTGGGAGATCCCTGTCCATCTTTGAGATTACGCTCCGATAAGATGTTTAAACAAACACCAGGTGCTGGCATTGCTGCTCAAATCTGTTCAATAGACAGCACAACAGCACAATGCTTTTCTTTATGGTGAACATGTTTCCAATAGCTTTTATTTCTGTTTACTCACATTTTACTCTTCAGTAAATTAGATTCAACTTTATTGTACAGAGTACAATTAAATATAGTAAACAATGAAAAAACATTACTCTAATTTTATGCTTATTTATTTGTTTTTGGTTTAAGTTGATTCAAATGACACAGACATGCATGAAAAAAAATTGCAGCATGTATGTGCATATAAATGACTGAACTAAAACACAAAGCCATTTGCATGTCAGTTAATAGTTTCTTTCTCATGTATGGATATGGTAAACGTTAAAAACAGAAATGATGGCAACATGAAATGATTCAAAACATACCTGTTGTCTCTTACTGTAGCTGGAAGATTATTCTGTCCTTCCTAAAGCAAAGAGCAGGAGGAAGTTTCAGGAGAAGCCTTTTAAAGTCTGACTCCACCCACTCAGGTGTGATGTAACATTATGACTCTCAGGTCAATATTTAAATATTGTGCAAATGTCAGAGTAGGGCTGCACGATTATGACAAAAATCATAATTGTCGATTATTCCCTTGAGATTTTAATTGCGATTATTAATAACGATTATTTTGAACATATTTATGCCATTGTTTGAAGCTGCATGCCATATGTATTTAAAAAAAGGCTGAAATCACTCTTCCTGAACTTTTATTGCATTTCTATAGCATTTAGCCTCACATGTCAACTATACATTGGTTTGGTTTCTTATTTAAACAAAAATAGGTACAATTATGCATGGTATAATAATGTTATACTAAAACTAAAAGAGAAAAAGGTCTACTAAAGCTATATATTCCATTTACAGTTAAACAGACAAAATTTCAAATTACAGTAACTTATTACAGTACAATTTATATTAGCAGGGCTCCAGACTAACATAGGAGAGCAGTGGCACCAGCACCTGATTTGGTAGCGCTGAACATTAAATATTACAAGTTTTGTCTCTAAGAAATGCACATTAGAACAGGAGCTTGAGTTCAGAGAAGCAGGAGCTGGAGTTGGGATGCAGATGTACACTTGACAGTAGCCTACCGTTGTGAAAACTGTAACTGCCTCATCTTTTATGCATAACCATACAGCACCTCATTACCATGGTAAAAAAAGTAGCCTAACTATATGGTTTCTGTGGTGTTTGCATTGAAAAACAGTAACCTAATGATATTGAGTCAATTACAAATCCACATCAACTGATAGAATAATTAACAAAATAATGTAATTATATTCCATTACTCCTTTAACATATTTAGTATATTAATAATATAATAATACTCAATATGAATATCCTAGTTTTCTGCCACCTATGGTAAATGTGGGTGATTTGTGGATTGAAACGTCTTCTAACTGGATCCTTGTTGCACTGTGTTGATGAGAAAAACAGCTCCGATTTATTTGGCTTTAACTAGTTTAAATTAAAGAGACGTGATTTGTACTGGAGAACTCTGAGCTGAACTCGAGCGCTTCTTACTGGATTTCACAGCGTTGTTTAGCGCGTGATCGCGACTGGTTACTGTAATAAACGCATGTGCTCTAAGCGCGCGCTGCGCTGTTTTCTTTAGAGGGAGCAGATAAAAGGTCAGTGTGGTGCGCAGTTCAAACGAGTACTGCTATTTTGTTCTGCTTTTTACACGTTTGACATTTAACATATCTATCATGCACAGCAGAGTGACAACGACTATCGGTTATGTCTTTTATCCAGTGTCTTTGAGTTTGTTAAACCCCGCGCTGTCTTAAGCACACAGAATAATGCAAGTGGGCATTTTTAATTGTTTATTTTTGTAATCGCGGCTTTGAACGATTATGTAATCGTGGCATAATCGTAATCGCGATTAGAAATTCGATTAATTGTGCAACCCTATGTCACAGTATGTACTTAGTAACGTGTCCACAACATAGAAGCATGATGACACAGTGAATGCTGAGACATAACTATTGATTTAATAGTTGTAATAAATCATAGGGCACAGTGCATAGAGTTTGAAAAAAGTTTTCAATCTTAAAAAATATATAAAATATATATCTAAAGTAGATTATTGTAATCTGAATAAAAGTTTTCTGGTTGAAAAGTTCTCTCTCTCTCCCTCTCTCTCTCTCATAATAATCCTATTAAATCCAATCAATTACCTTATGCACAATCAAATAAACTGTCGTTAACAAGCCTGCATTCCCTTGTGACAAAGAAGCGTGCTAAATTGCAGTAAAAGTACACTTTTTGTGAACTTCAATTATTAAAAGTATACTTTTTAAAAAGTGCACTTTCAGATAATATAATATAATCTAAATTAGAGGCCACTTAAGTGTACTTAAAGAGAGTACACTTTAATGACAATAGGTCTTAACATACTTAAGTGCATACTTCAACATACATTTTACATAATTATGATTTTATTGTGATTTAAATAAGTACACTTATTTTCATATATTCATCAATATACTAAAGCACATGTAAAATAATTTATTTTAATTCCAATTTAAGTGTGTTCTTCAAAATTACATTTGTTAATGTATTTTAAATGTATTAAGTCTATACTATATACTATGTGCATTAATGCACTTGAAATTATTTTTTCTTCTAAACTTAAATACACTTTCTGTCATGTGTGGGTGAAGGGATGAGAAATAGGGCTTTATTAATAATAAAAATTAAATCAACAAACAAAAACTACCCCATAGGTGAAAACAGACTGGCAAGGCAGGGCAGGCAGGACTGCAAACACAAGGAGATTATAAAGAGAGCAAATGAGGAGGGTAACGAGAAAACACAGGTGGGTTCAAATTAACCAATAATCAGGAAACAAGGTGGGTGGGGTCAAGACGATTGACATGAGAGAAAATGGCACATCGAACCAAACAAGACAAGCCATGTGCTCACACAAAACTAAAACACGAGCACATGGCCAGCAAAACAAAAGGTGCGTTCGACTTCATGCAGCACTTAGCAGACCGATCGGCGGCTGACTTGAAGCAGTGCATGCCGGTTAGAAATTTAGTCCGACTTGAACCTGGGCCGACCACACGTCACTGTCACGTGTGGCATCAAAGTACCGCGATAGCGTTTCGAGAGCAGCCGGCTGACTCAGCCGGCGCAATTTCTCCAGAGCGACTGCGGGAGCGCTGATGACGACACAGCTGTTTCACGATTGGCCAAATTCACCACATGACAACATCGACGTGTATTTCGGGTTTATTCTGACAACTTCAGTCCCACTAATGCTCATATACGGACTTTCAAAAAAATAAAAATAAATTAACTTTTCATGTCATCTTCATCTCGTAAATCATGTTTATTTAAAGATTACAATTATTTTTACTGCAATCACTTTTTTGTTAATTCGTTTATATAGGTTTTGTGCACAGGTTTATTTTGGACCTTTTTCATACAGACCCTTTACAGTATTAAGCTGCATAACCTATTTAGATAATATTTTTTTTATGGAATAAATCAAATGTCAATCTGACTTTTAATATAATGTGGTCATCATGGATTCTGATCGATACTAATTGTCTAGTTGCTGGGTTCATCCATCTTCACTTGCATGTGATTACTGCCAACAACTCTGGCTGGATGTCAACTTAATACAACATTCAGATCACTTTCAGAAACTGTTTATAAAAACAATAATTATTAACCTTTACTCACTTTCGTAGCTCATTGTGCTCAATTTCATACAACAATAACGGCATTTCTATAGCTTCCAGTTCGTCTGCAATAAAGCAAGCAAACGCCACGTGATCTGCCATGACTGAGGTAGATGCAGCAAACTACGAGAGCGGGAGAGCCCCGAAGTGTCCGACTTGACGACTCCGTTTTCAACTCCGCCCCTGACTGCAAGCGGCTACTCTCGTTGACCACCGTCTGTAGCCGTGCTTCAAGTCGAACGCACCTAAAATCACTAGTCATGTGCAAAACAGGACACGAACACGCAGCTAATGAGGAGACTCATAAGCTGCATGTTCACAAAATATGACAAACATGAAAGCAAGCATCCAGTGAAAAAACACAAGCTGCGTGCCACACAGAACAAGACAAAACAAGAACCGCGTGCCGAACAAAACACACACACAGAGGACAGAGGAGCACACGGCCCAAGCGAACTCAAAATCGCACGCTCCCACAGCGAGAACAAACCTGGAGCGTGAGTGTCCGAACCCCGACACGAAACCAGAACCGAGCCTGAACAAGACAGGAGTGCCGGGATCCAAACACCACGCCCCAACATGAAAGAGAGCGCGCAGCTTGAGCATACTCAAAACCGCACGCTCACCAGAAAACAAGACAAGAAGGGAGTGTCAGGGCTCTGTCACAAAACCATGAATAAACTACACCGAAGTGACAGAACCCTGACAAGAGTATGATTTCGACAATGAGTAGGTCCTGACACGTGTTGTCTAACCCCGATAAGAGTTCAGAATGTCTATGAATGCTGATCCTAATGCATCTTTTTTATTGGCAACGTGGATATTAAAATCACCCCCAATCAAGACTATTAACTCTGATAGAAAAATCACCAAGTTCTTTAATAAAGTCTGTATGGAGCCCTGGTGGCCTGTATACAGTAGCCAGTACAAACATCACACCAGGTGCGTGCGTGCGTTGTGACTGGTGGAGAACAGACAGATCCGTGACAATAAGGCAGATATAAAAGATTAAAAGCTATTATTTAGTTGTAGATGCCTTGAGCACAATCACAGCAGTGAGTCTGTGACCCATAGACATCACCAGACTCTTGGTCTCATCCTTTGAAATACTTTTCCCAGCCTTTAATGCAGCCAATTCCAGTTCTTGCTTGTTTTGGGGAGTTTCTGTCTTTACTCTCCTCTCCAGCTGGTGAAATTCATGTTCAATCAGATTTAAATCTGGAGATTGACTTGGGCAATCTAAGACTTTCCATTTCTTTGCTCTTATAAATTCCTTGACTGAACTGGCAGGGTGTTGTGGTTCATTGTCCTGATGCAATATGAAGCACTTCCCAATGAATCTGGTGTTATTTTCTTGAATATTGGTAGGCAAGATGGTTTTGTACCCTTCCAAATTCATTCTGCTACTGTCATCACACATTAAGTCATCAGTAAAGTTGAGAGGGCCTGTTCCAGAGACAGCCATGCATGCCCTTGCCATGACACCACCTCCACCATGCTTTATAGATGAGGCTGTATGCATCACCCCAGCTTTCTGGAAGTTGTTGGTGATTTTACAGACACGTCTTTTAGGATTCATTTTCACAGCTTTTATGATTTGTCTGTCATCAACTACTGTTGTTTTCTCAGCCGATCAGGTCGTTGTTGGTTGCTGGTGTCGCTGGTGGTTTCCAAACTCTTGATTTCTCCATGCCTTGACTTCTCCTTCTCTTCATCTAATGATTTATCATTAATACTTTTTTCTCTACATAACGTTATATTAAGCACCATTACTTCAAAGGAATTATACTTAAAGCCTGTCTTCTGTGAAATAGCAACACCTCCCCCTTTGCCCTTTGGACATGGCTCATTTTTATAACAGTAATATTGGAGGGTCGACTTGTTTAAAATAATGTATTCATCTGCTTTTAGCCAGGTTTCTGTCAAACAGTGCACATCTAGTTCATGGTCAGTGATGATATCACTTACAAAAAGCGCTTTAGTAGAAAGGGACCTGATATTCAGGAAGCCAAGCTTTATCATTTGTTTCTCTGTGTTATATACATTTTTCATTTGTTGAACATTAATTAAGTTGTTACTCATAAATTGGTTTGGATGTTTTCTGTATTTTCTAGTTCGGGGAACAGACACAGTCTCTATAGTGTGATATCTAGGTGAAGGAGTCTCTATGTGCTGAGAATTAACTGACTTCTGTGACGTGAGGCGGCTAGCAGATGGTCGGTTTAGCCAGTCTGTCTGCTTCCTGACCTGGGCCCCAATTAGTCAAGTACGAACTCTAAGACTATGTGCCATATTTCTAGAGAGAAGAGCGGCACCACCCCAGGAGGGATGAACACCATCTCTTTTCAACAGGTCACGTCTGCCCCAAAAACTCGTCCAATTGTCTGTAAAGTCTATGTTATTCTGCGGGCACCACTTAGAAATCCAGCCATTGAGTGACGACAGTCTGCTATGAATCTCATCACCCCGGTAAGCAGGGAGGGGACCAGAGCATATTACAGTGTCTGACATCATACTTGCAAGTTCACACACCTCTTTAACATTATATTTAGTGATCTCCGACTGGCGAAGTCGAACATTATTAGCGCCGACGTGGATAACAATCTTACTGAATTTACGTTTAGCATTAGCCAGCACTTTTAAATTTGCCAAGATGCCAGGCTCTCTGGTTCCTGGTAAACAAAGGACTGTGTTGGCTGGTGTCTCTATTTTCACATTCCGTACATTAGACTCGCCGATAACTAGAGCACTTTCATCAGGTTTTTCAGTGGGTGCCTCACTGAGTGGGGAGAACCTGTTTGATGTTTTGATCGGAACGGAAGAGCGGTGTTTTGACCCATGACTAGGCCGCCTCACAGTCACCCGGTTGCCCTGCTACATGGGCTCTAATGCCAGAACCGAACCATATACAGGACTCCCTGAGCTAGTCGCATCCAAAGCAGTATCTACAGCCCTCACATTCTTACTGCCCTCAACTAAAATTTGTATCTAGTTCTAAAACCTTCTCTGTCAGCCTAACTATTTCTGTGCATTTATCACATGTGAATCCCTCGTCGCCGACAGAGAGAGATAAACTAAACATGTGGCAAACAGTGCAAACAAGAATAGCAGGAGAAGAAGCCATAATGATCCATGTTTAAACAGAGAGTCTCAGTCTCAGAGGATGTCTTTAAACGTCTGACTCTGCCCATTATCCAGGTGTGATGTAACTTTATGATTCTTAGGTCAATATTTAAATGGAGCTTAATGTAGATCAAAGCTCAGAACAGTAACATGCTGAAAAACCTCTTCACATGATGTATCATCATCATTTATGAGACTGTACCTCATAAAATAACTTTATAGGAACTAATATAAAGTGAAATATAGCAGAAAAGGAATGTTTTACTCATAAAAGGGTAGAATTTCAATGCAAAGAAGAGGTTCCAAAGAATCAGAAACTAGATCAAGGTCATAAATTGATAAAGGAGGAAAAGGGAGGTGGAACTTATACATAATGACGTTTTTTAGTAGCACAAGCAATAGGAAGGCCTATTACTTATAATCATGGGGATTTCTATAAGTGATTTTCTCTTTGTAAAGCTCTGTACACCAAAAGCTAAAATTATATATTTATTAGTATACACTAAGGACATATCAGAATCAGAATCAGAATCAGAATGAGCTTTATTGGCCAGGTATGTTTACACATACGAGGAATTTGTTATAGTGACAGAAGCTCTGTGCAACAGAGAGACAGGTCTGATATGTGCAAATTTGAAATGAAAAAATAAGTATGTGTGATGAATAATAAATATCCATTGTTTAGTAATAATTCAGCAGAGTAAACTAACTGTAAAGGGACAATTCTAAAAATTAATGCTCACCATTTTGGAAGGTGATTGATTTTGGTTGTAGAAGAGGAGAATAATATTTTAATTTGGGGGAACATCTATGGTGACAATAATAATTTACAAAACAGGTTGTTATTACATTTTTTTTTTTAAGAAATATACTCTAATGCCCAGTTGAATTTAGGTGGTGATTGGAACACCATTAATTGCACGTTTTCCTCCAGTACACGGATATACTTCATCTAAATTCCCAGTTAATTTGTTGTGATGAATGGAGGCACAGATATCCTGATACGATAAACTTCACTTGAAGAAATAAAGATAGATTCAGACAAACTTTTGAATAATTTCTCAGCATTGGTCAGTATTTAGTGATCATAAAATGATTAATACGTTATCAGTATTGTGTGGATTTCTTTGAAATGGGTGAATTCTGTGGAATGGGTGAATTCTTTAAAATGTGTAAATTTGATTGGAATTGATTTGAATTGAGATTATTTAGCATAGAAAATAATTAGTGTTTTTTCTATTTCAGAATGCCATCAGCCAGGGAAGAGCGTCTCATCACATGTGTATGATATCACTGGTGCTGTCCAAAATGGGAACAGTGACTTTGAGATGGTCTCTGGTACAACTGATGAAAGCTTTCATTTAGTTCATCAGGTTCTGTAAATATAATCTGTGCATATATTTTTATAATAAATCATCTTTTCATAAAAATATGACTTATTGTATCATTATTGTCAGACTTTGTTTCCCTGTGTCTTATGTTTCCACGTGCTCCCTGTGTTTCCTTATGCCCTTATTTGGACTTCCTGTTCCTTTTCTCGTTTAGTCATTATTAGTTAATTTGTCCCCAGCCCTGTGTTTTATTACTCCTGGCCTGTTTCTGTTCTTCCTCGTTTGATTTCCTAGTGTTCTTTAGCCCTGTGTCTCCCTCAGTGGCGGCTGGCCAATAGAAGGCGCTAGGGCGCCGCCCCCCTGAACCACACACACAAAATAATTATATAAATTATTTAAATGTATATTTGTATGATGTGATATATTAGAAAATCTTCTGTGAAAAATATATGTTTTCACCATCACCATATGACGTCTCTGCTGCAGTGACTCTTTGTAAATGTGTTATTTTGTGAATATAGTATAACATAGTATAACATGCCATTATCTTGCCTCTGTGGGTAAGTGGATATAACATCTTTTGGTGACAAATAAAAGGTATTTATATCAGATCAATCCAGTAGCATAAACCTAGCCACTGTATTAAGATATTAAGCACTAGTTTGACCAACTAGCAGTCAGCCAAACATTAAACTTAAGTCTACTTTTAATTTAACTGACTAAAAAATATAGGAACTGTAGAAGAAAATAATTACATCACTAACTTTTAAGACTAATCTCAGAAACCTATGTAGCTGGCCTCAGTATATAAAACATATAGATCACAGTTATAAAACAGATGGGCCATGTCATGTACAGTACCAAAAAAGTGCTGATCAGTCACAAGTAGCATGATGACGTTTCTGTCATCCATACCAATGGGAAAATAATTGAGTACATAATATCCTTACATGTAGCAGAAAATAGGTTGTTTATTTATTGAAATGCTACTGTATACCTTGTTTTGTTTAGGAAACCAGGGGGCGTATTACAGAAAGTTTCTTATCTTAGGTCTTAACTTAAGATATGATATGTTAAATTAGGATTTGTCGCAAATTCGTATTACAGAAGCAAATCTTAACTTGATTTGGGATTCTTATCCTATCTTACAAAATAGTATGTTATCTCTAGTTAGGAAATCTTAAATGGCATCATCAAGCTGGACAATTCACTCTCAGGCCTGTTACCAAGCAACCAACACTGCCCGAGCTGCTGATGAGGGAAACACAAGCTACTTCACTTTGAAAATCGCCTTTTGCAAAAAAAACATAAGGCATTATTCACTTGCACTACAACCAGTAATGCTCCGTGACACCTTTGTTGGTCTCTATAATGCTGGTTGTAGTTCCTGTGCTAACTGTAATATGTTGTGTGGCAGTCTGTAATTACTTACAAGCATTTTGTCATCAAAATATAACACATCTTCAGGGTCCTCCAAGAGTCTTTCTACCATTAAACATCTTCATTCTTAATAAATGTAATACCATTGTCAGACAACACCGTTATAAGTGTTTTTTCCGTTAGCTTTCAAATAATTTTGAAGTTAAGACAGCTGTGGGGTTGTCCTAAAGTTAAGACAGTTTTTAGGGTTTTTTGTCAAGTTAGGAGGTTTCTGTAATAACGCTTTCCTATCTGTAGTTAAGATAAGATAACGCACTTAGGAAATGTTCTATAATAGCTTTTGTCCTAAATGTGCTCTTAACTGAAATTACCATGGTTACCAAACAGATAAGATAAGATTTTAAAGTTAGGATCTTTCTGTAATACGCCCCCTGGAGAAGTAAAGTGCAATGAGGAATACTGGAGTTTAAACATTAGTAATAATATAATGTGCATGTTATGTTCACTCAGAATCACTTTGATAAAAATGTTTTGCAGGTATGTGATACCATCCTGATTCATTCCAAGGAGCAGTTTTCCTTCATCCAGCACCTCGTTAGTGCAACATTGCTGCAAGGAGATTTGTTTCCACTACACAGTGTGACGTTTCCGGAATCAGCACTTGAAACAACAGTGGAGGCATACCCCATGCTGAACCAGGCCAAGCTCAAAACAGAACTGTCCCTCATCTATGAGAACCCTGAGTTTAGGGTTGGCAGTGGTTCAGTTCCTCTGTACCAGTTTTTCATTGAGAACAATCTTCAAAGTACTTTCACAGAGACTGTCAGTCTCCCTAGCCCGCCAACGCAAGTCAGCCGTCTGCTGCTTTCCCAAGCCCGCCGTCCATGGAGAAGTTAACTCCAGCAGAGAGTGTGGCAAGCCCTTCGGCAGAGTATGGCAAGCCCTCTGGATGAAACTCTCTCCAAACCGGCTCCTCGCAAGTGCCCTCCGGTGCCTGCTCCTTGCATGAGCCCTCCTATGAACCCGCTGGTCCCCTCCAGCCCTCCTGCGCCTCCTACACCTCTGCTGGTCCCGTCCAGCTCTGCACTTCCCAAGCGCCCCCAAGTACCAGATCGAGCCCCTACTTCCCTCAAGGATTTTTTTTTTTTTTTGGGGGGGGGGGGGGGGGGGGGGGGGGTAGGGCTCCTGCCGAAGAGGCTGGGGCCGCCCAAGCTCCCGGATTCGCCATGGCCTCCCGATAGGGTGACCACCCGTCCCGCATTTTGCGCATTACTGTAATGCGCGAATGCAACAAATGTCTCTGTTTGCAGGATTCTCTTCACTCTCACAAAAAACAGATGCGCGCTCTCTCTCGATCAGACATTAGGGCTACGTGTGCAAGCTCAAAACTTATACTCTCTCCTGGATTTAATGTTGCCAGAAGCGCAACCTGGAGTGTGGGCAATGGGCATCCATCGGCAGACACATAAATCGGCGCACAAGACAACGGATGTAATGTAAATCAGTATTTAAATAACATAACAGTAGTAAATGTATCTGTCTCACACGTGTCCCGCATTGTCCCGCAAAATCACATCTACTGTCCCGCAACAGATCTATTGCCAGGTGGTCACCCTACCTCCCGAGTCCCCTGTCCTGCCATGGGTCCCGGAACGGGCACCGCTCTGGAGGCCAGTCGCCCACCCCCCCCCCTCCCCGTTGGATGATATATGACGCGAGGATGCGCCTTCCGGAGGGGGGCATGATGTCAGACTTTGTTTCCCTGTGTCTTATGTTTCCACGTGCTCCCTGTGTTTCCTTATGCCCTTATTTGGACTTCTTGTTCCTTTCCTCGTTTAGACTCATTATTAGTTCATTTGTCCCCAGCCCTGTGTTTTATTACTCCTCGCCTGTTTCTGTTCTTCCTCGTTTGATTTCCTAGTGTTCTTTAGCCCTGTGTCTCTCATACCCGGTCTTGTTTGTCTTACCGCCGTGTTCCACGTTCCGTGTGTTGCTTCAATGAAGGATTATAGAACGTTCTCCTTGTCTCCTCGCTCCTTGCTCCCTGAGCAGCGTGACAACTATTGTGTGATTTATTATTGTATATATTCATGTAGGTCACTGATAATGAGCCTTTAGATGTCCTCTACATTTGTTCAGATAGTGAGTAGAATTCTGCAACCCAAGAGCCCAAAGATGCAATATTACATTTCCTTAAAATCTTACTAAAATGTAAAAACACATTTATTTCTGCATTAGAGGCCTCCTACAACAAATTATTCAAATTATTATATTATAGTATATTGCCAAGGTGTTGAGATCATGGGATAAACCATATTCACTCCGGCTCTTCAGCGCTTATGTTGTGAATTATTCTAACATTGAGGGGACACACACACTAATATATTTGTTCAAATTAATTATATATTTTAGATTTCCAAAAATGTATTTTACTAAAAATTAATAATTCCGCCCCCCCCCCCCTTTTATTTCTTTTATTTGTTGAATTTCTTTCTTGTTCATATAATGTTTAATGGTAAATGGTCAGTAGATGTCGCTGTGCACAAGTTTATAAAACAGCCCATTGAACAGTCAACAATCACTGAACAATTGATCTGACCTCTCAATATAGAAAATAATAATGCGCTGTGTGGATGTTTGAATTTAATCCCTTCTTCTTCTTTTTCTTTTTTTTTACATTTTCTTGACACAGACAGTATAAAAGACAGCAATGATTAGTAACAGTAAAGGGTAAACAAAATATTTCTGCAGTGCATGAACATGAGCTCCAAAATATGACGCATGCATTTGACTAGTACATGAAAAAATAGGAAAACAACCATGGCTGCTGTTTTCCATTTCATCAGAATCACTTGTATCCAATGAGCTGATGTATGAAATAATAAATCAGTTGATTATTGACATTTCATTTGAGAGTCCAACGTGTCTTTATCAAGAGACTGCAGGTGAACATGCTCAGACTCTTTTCCCATCTGTCCTGCTGCGTCTTACATCATATTTGACCAGTTTGTTTCATTTATTATTAATCTTTTCAAGTATTTTCTAGAGTTTCTATATGGCTCTTCCAATCCAGATCACAGGGGTTTCACTGGTGAATTATTCTGTGCTGTGTTCCCATCTTTTCTTTAGAGAAAAGAGCTAAAATCATTTGCTATTTTTGTATCCAAATCAATTAATTGTTTAATAAATGTAGTAAACTGCATGTCATAGAGATAATTACCAGAGCACACCTGCCCTCTCACATTTCTCAAATTCACTTCTTTTATTTTCTTTCTTTTTTTTTTGACATTTGAAAATTGCCAGGGAAATCAAGCCAAAAGCTGGTAACTCACATATAGAAAGACATTGTGGTGTCATGTGACACACACACAAAACATAAAACAGGAAATTACATCATAAATTGTGTGTCAATGTCTGCAGGTCTCTGAAAAATATCACATAATTTTATGACAAGTTCAGGTTGTCAAACTTGTTCTGATAAAAATAGAAGCACCTGTTTGATATTTTATTAAAATATTTAATTAATTAATTAATATTTCATGTAATTTAATGCAGACATTTAATTAATTCTAAAAGTGGATAGTGTTAATTGTAAATTAATTAAAAATATAAAAATATTTAATGAATTATTATTTATATAAATGTAATTGTATATAAATAATCAAATATATAATTAATAATAATAATAATAATAATAATATTGCATTTGTTTGAAATCAATTATTTGCAAAAGAGAAAAGTTTTAAAGGAATAAGTCTAAATTAATTAAAAACATTAATCAATTGCTATTTGTATAAAAATTATTTTATATAAACAAATTAATAATATAGCATTTGTATTGTATTTTATAATTTTGTTACTTAATGTATTAACTTTAAATTATTTGTAAACATAGAAAGTGTTAAAATAATAAGTGGGACAAATACTTCATTTTGCAAAGTGAAAGACAAAAAAATCTTTCACAAAATATTCTGTCATAAAATGATTGAGTCATCATAGACTAAAACCATAATCATATCACACATGCTTCAAGTAGATCTCAATCAATCCCATTAAACTGACTTCTGTGTGCTTGTTTTCTAAGCATTGGTGTCACAACAGGACGAGACTGATAGATTTGTGTTTTATTATTTCTATTTCACATGCTAATAGTATACTGTAGCTTCAGGAGTGTTAAATGTGACATTTATTAGTTGAGCGACTAACTCTCCTTCACCGTGTACGGCTGACATTTCTGTTGAGCTGCGCTGCAATTAGCCCACATGTCATCAGGCATCAGGGCTGACGACTGCATTTATTCATTATACTCATATGTGAGAACACACACGCCAACTCACACACCGAGTCGGTCTGAAGATCCTCATGCAAACTCACAGTGTGTCTGAGACAACTGCCACAACTACATTCACAGTCTCAGGCGCTGAACGAGGGGTTAATTTGGTGAAAAACGTACACACGCACACGCTTACCTAGCTACATATTGCACATCAACTTCCATGTTTTTAAAAAAAGTTAATGTACAAAACATTAAGAACATTTCCGGATGTCCTTAGCAACTCCCTAGCAACCATCCAGGACAATTTAGCAATCGGAATAACACCTCAAAAGATAATTTTTTACATTCAAATGGTGAAAAATGTTGAAAATAAGTGGAAAAGACCTTAACAACTTATAGCAACCACCCAGGACACCTTAGCTACTCCCTAGCAACCACCCAGGACACGATAGCAACCACATTAGTACCTCAAAAGATCATTATTTACATTCAAATGGTGAAAAATGTTGAAAATAAGTGGAAAAGACCTTAACAACTTATAGCAACCACCCAGGACACCTTAGCTACTCCCTAGCAACCACCCAGGACACGATAGCAACCACATTAGTACCTCAAAAGATCATTATTTACATTCAAATGGTGAAAAATGTTGAAAATAAGTGGAAAAGACCTTAACAACTTATAGCAACCACCCAGGACACCTTAGCTACTCCCTAGCAACCACCCAGGACACGATAGCAACCACATTAGTACCTCAAAAGATCATTTTTTTACATTCAAATGGTGAAAAATGTTGAAAATAAGTGGAAAAGACCTTAACAACTTATAGCAACCACCCAGGACACCTTAGCTACTCCTTAGTAACCACCCAGGACACCTTAGCAACCACATACGTATCTATATAATTGTAAATGAATAACTAATCTGTTAAGCATCCTATAATGAGCTGTTAATGAATGTTATAAAGTGTTAGGCATAAATGCTTCTTAAATGTGATAAACGACATATATTGATCCGTTTGATGTAGTAACAGATGGCAGGTGTGAAACTGCTGGAAATGTCATCACATAGAAATCACATCTGATAATGAATGAAGAACAGAAGCTTTCCTAAGATGAATTCATTTTCTTTTAACGATATAGTTAATGTCACGTTGTGTAACAGAGGTTTGATGTGTAAATGCTGAAGTGTTTTATTGCACGTTAGCCTTTTACACAGTGAGACGGACAAACAGTCTTCTTCACAAGCCATTAATAAAATCTCTGAATGTCTGAACATCACTTCATCTCATATTTGTCTGTGTTAATAACTCGTTCTTGTGATGCCCTTCATATCTGTCTGTGTGAATATGTAAAATCCCTTTGACAGCGTTTATTAATTTATTGGTTACATGCTCAACAGAATAAAATTAAAAGGGTTTTTCCAATGCGAATGAAGTCATAATTCTCAAGACAACCTACATATCATTTAATAATGTCTAAATATTTATATTAATAAATTATAATGATCAAATATTATAATTGTATGTATATTATGATGTATAATTATGTTATATATTATATTACGTATTTTATTTTAGATACATATTCTTTCATAAATACAATTTTGTAAAGTGTATATATAAATTAATAACTGGTATTAATAGTAATTATTTATTATATACATATTATTTAAATAATGTATATAATTATTTGATCAATTAATTAATAATACATTTTTAATAATATCTTTTAAATTCTTACTTGTGTAAAAAATATTATAGGCATTAAATGAATAGATCACTGAATCGTATTTTAATACAAAATAATAAATATATTAAAAACCATAACAACACATGGACTCCCGAAAACACTTTCACAGCAGCATCCCATTAAATGCACTACGCTTTCACAGGAGGAGGAGGAGACAAAAACAAAAACAGCACACTCCCATAATGCGCTGCAGGCAGCATGAACAGCCAATAAGAACTATGTACAGTGTCATGCTGAGATGCTATGCTAGAATATTTATTTAATTTACCTGGGTTCTCCTGCAAGTCTTAAATCTGTGCCTAGGGCTCATGGCTTGACTGGTTATCTTCAGTCTCTGCTGGTAGATTCTTTAGCAACACCATTCTTCTCCACTGACACCATTCAAAACTAGCCTTAAAGTAGTGCATTTGTATGAAGTAAAAGCTGAGCAACTACTATTAATATATAGGTATTATAAACCTCCTTGATCTGTAACATCAAAAGTAGTGGATATTTAACAGTGTGACCAGCTCTTTTGCAGACAAGCCTCTCAATGAACCATAATATATCATATATAATCTCAAAACCCTCACACCGATTTCCTTCCCTGAGGATCTGGTCAAATACATTCACAGCAGGTCGCCACTAGGGGGTGTTCGACTTAATTTCACATTAATGAAAAGTATTTAAAGAACCTATTAAATCAAAATGGGCATTTAGTCCATGCATATTAGTAATGAGACCACTATGCATTTGGTAGATGCATTTATCCAAAGCGACCTGCATTGCATTCAACGTATACATTTTATTAGTTCATGCATTCCCTGGGAATCAAACCCACAGCCTTGGTGTTGCGAGCACCATGCTCTACTGTTCAAGCCTCAGGAAAATATTGACTTTGCAAAAGATGTATACACAAAGTAAACAAAAACTTAAAATTTTTGTTTCATCCACATAACACCACTGCCATATAAAACATGAAAACCACTAAGTGCATCTTTAAATATGCATATCAAGTGTTATTATAGTATAATTGAGATACTATATTTTTTAAATATATTTATTTAGTTTTAATTTTATATTTTCTGTTTTTATTAAAAAAATAAAAATGACAAATTTTAGTATTTTTAATTTTTTTATTTTAAAAATGTCTAGTTTTTATTAACTTTAATTTCATGTTTAGTTTTAGTTATATCAAGTTAAACTAAATGAAAATAAGAAATTTAGCCTTTGCAACTCATTGCAAAAAATCAAGAATTTGTTTCTATTTTATGTTTTAATTTTCATTGTAGTTATAATTTTGTAATTTTGTTGTATTTTTGTATATTTTAATCAAATTTGTTTTTAAATGTATTCATAGTTTTTATACATTTTTATTTTAGTTTGTATTGGTTATTTTAATATATATATTTTTTAAAGTACTATATTAAAGAAAATTTCAACAAAGGTTTGAGTTTTCATTTTAGTTAACCACTCAACATGTATATGTACATTAATTGATGATATTTTCTATCTTGCCTATCTCTTTTGCTTTCAACTACCTTAGCTTTTTTTCTCTCCTGGTCTTTCATTTTGTCAAGGCTGTTACCTCTTTGCATTTTTGCAGCGGTTCTGCAATATACGTCACCTTTTAAGAAAGCAATTCCCAATAAAGTCAGCTTTGTTCTGGAGCCGGCAGCACCATCTGCCTTTGTGTCAAAATAAATGCAAAGAGCTTTTTAACTGCTCTCCACTCGGGCTTTAATGACACCGGAAAAATGGTGAACACGACAAAATCTAGGCAGCGGTAATTTGAAGGAGCAGAGCGCACTTATTATTTTTATCCTCATTGATTTATTACAAGCCCTTTTTTCTCAAGCATGACATGTAATATTGACGTTATTAGATATAATGTAGTGTTCTCGCCTCAGCCTTCTTTTGATTTTTGTCTGTCAGCACATTAGGCGTGTGTGTGAGGGTTTGCATCCATGTGCTTTGAATGACTATTTGTAAACTGAATACTGCCTACTATTTTTACAAAATATCATATGAAAGAGAATGCAATCTGCAACAATAAACATTTCAAACAGCATATACTGTTGGTGCACTGTCGAATCATATTGCATGTTTTATGTCAATATCATCTTAAAAATACATATTTATTTTGCATTTTTAATATTCTTCTTTTTTTTTTTTTTTGTAAAAATGTCTTAAAGCAATATTTCACCCAAAAATGAAAATTTAATGAGTATTTACTCTTCCACAGGTCATACAAGAAGTAGATGAGTTTGTTTCTTCATCAGATTTGGGGAAATATAGCATTGCATCACTTGCTCAGCAATGGATCCTCTGCAGTGAATGGGTGCCGTCAGAATGAGAGTCCAAACATCTGATAAAAACAACACAATAATCCACACCACTCCAGTCCATCAGTCAACATCTTGAGAAGACAAAAGCTGAAACAAATCCATCATTAAGATGTTTTTTAACTTTAAACTATTGCTTACTGCTCAAATATGAGTTCATAATCCATAATAACGCTTCCTCCAGTGAAAAAGTGGTCTGGTCTGAATCAGGAGAGAAATCTGCACAGATCAAGCAGCGTTTACAAGACAAAACAGCTCTAAACAAATGTGACCCTCTCTGTGAAAACCAAGTCATTTTTTCTACATAAAATCATCCTTCATAAGGTAAAGAACATTCTGTGATAATGTAACCTTTATATCTTTAATATTGAGTAAGGCCATGTCAAAGATTGAAATTATATTGAAATCAAACTTTGATGCTTGTTATCTCATAAGTAGATTTTGAGGCTTTAGCCCGGATTTCACAGAGAGGGTCACAAATATGTTGCTGGATTTTGATGTGAGAGATAAAAAGAGATGGACTTTTTCACTGGAGGAAGCATTATTATGGATTATGGACTTGTCTTCTCAAGATGTTAACTGGACTGGAGTGGTGTGGATTATTGTGATGTTTTTATCAGCTCTTTGGACTCTCATTCTGACGGCACCCATTCACTGCAGAGGATCCATTGGTGAACAAGAGATGCAATGAATTTCTCTAAATCTGTTGAAGAAACTAACTCATCTACATCTTGGATGGCCTGAGGGGGAGCACATTTTCATCTCTGGTTGTGATAGTAGCATCATCCCCCTCTAAACATCCATAATGTTTCCATGAAAGACTGTTTGTGAGAGTTCCTCTGATGTGAAGGTGAGCAGTTATGACTTTGCCCTCCATGTGACTCTCAATTTAGCACCTTTGTGTTTTTTACAGTGTCACGCCAGCCTCAATTAGCATTACGCTGTTAAACGCCCAAGCAGAGCTGAAGCTGTTATTGTGAGTCTTCTAAGAATTAAAACAATGACCTTTTGCATAATCCATTTAAAGTGCTGTAGATCATGTGACATTTGATTCAACACAACCAGGTTGTGTTTTAAAGTCTTTAATGCATTGAGACATAAATCAGTATAAAAGACCAGCACGTTGTTAACGCAACTGTGAAATGGCATTTTATTTGCATTTATCTTTTTTGAAAATGGCCATATATTTTCTAAAGCTGCAGGGAATGTAATTTATGCTAAATATGAAATGCAATAAATGTAAAAAAAAAGATGCATAATTCACAATAAGCGCAAAATGGAAGCAAATTAGCCTGTGGTATAATCTCCGTGCTTCTTTTTTAAAAAGCTCATGCTTTTTGTACCATCCCTACAAATAAATAAATTCAAAATCAAAGGAAAATAGTCAATTTTTAAGACTCAACAGCATACGCAAAGCAATAATTAGGATGTGTGCAAATATCTGGAAAGCATCTGGATTTATTCTGTGTCTAATCCAGTAAATCCTGGTGAACAGAACTAAATGAACAGTAGCACATCAGCACATCAGCACAGGTTAAGGGTGGCGTGTTTTAATGTGCTGTGGTGTACAAACGCTGTGCTGGGTCAGATGACGGCCGTCCTGGTCAGCGATCCTGCGCTCAGAACTGTAGCCAGCGGCTTTCTAACGTGATTAATGAACATTGATTTCTAACTAAAACCACAAAAACAGCACCTACTGCTCATCATGTCGTGGTTTACAGACCCCACCTGGAGAACCTGCTCAGCAGACGAATCTTTTCTCCATTTGGTCAATTACTAGGGAACCAGCTGATGAAAGAGAAACCTAGAAAGAGTTCAAGTTCTGCATCATTACTACAGCTTTATTTACCAACATAAGCTCAATGGAAATACGTGCCTCTATTTGTAGTTTCCAGTTGAAATGAACACTAGAGGAAGTAAAACTCCCACAACTTTTATTCCTTTTCACACAAAATATGATTTGCTGGTCCACAGTTTCGATCAATAAAGCCTAATTTTCGCATAATTACTTCAGGAATATTATGTTATGAATTCAAAACACTTTTAACATGCTGCAATAATTGAAAACTGATACTTTTGAACGTGTCGTCAAATGTACAGCTTCATATGCATGAGTTTTCTAATTCAGTAGGTTTGCTCGGTGGCTCGCTCAATGCGGCGTTGCACTTGAGTGATGAAGAGCTGAGTGATGAAGAGTTAAAATAGCACGACTGCATCACCAAATCAGTTTTTGCATTTTTAAACATTATCGTGTAGGTTTAAGGTTGGGTTTAGGATATAAAACGGGATATTTCCAGCACGATAGAGCATTAACGTTTAGCGACACTGCTCAGATATTTGAATTATGAACCACAGCAAGTACCTGAAGCAACGTAATACAAACACAGCAATACATGCCTCTATCAACGTAAGAAAAACGTGACAGGGTCACATATCGAACCTGCGTTTTAGCACCACTCACTGGACGTTTCCCTTTGAAACTGCTGCAAAACGTGCAGGTACATAATAACGGTGCTGCAGAAATGTATTTAGGTTGTTATTTACAGATGTTCAGATTAAGGACTTTTACAAAACCAAAAAACACTATTTAATATTTCTTGGTTTTAGTTTGACATATTTTAGTCCATCAAGTTAAACTAAATGAATTAGCTGAAATAAAATAAGTTTAAGTGTTTAATTATATATTTTATTTGATTTGTTAATGTTTATTTTATTTAAAGTAACTGATTTTTTAGCGGGCTTTTAGTTTTATTTAACTATAATAACCCTGTCAAGAGCTAACTTGAGTTCTTATTAATTTCTAATAGGTTTAGTTTTGAGTTATTTTAATATATCAAGCTAAACTAAACAAATGAGATTAAATAAATAAGTAAATAAATGTGAACTAAATAAGTAAATGTTGCCTTAGAAACGTAGGTTGCTGCCAGGGCGTTGCTATGTGGATTCATGAGTGTTCCAGATGGTTGCTATGCGATTTAAATATTATTCTAATAACACTTTTTTTAAAAAGTGGATTAAAACTGCAAAGTCTGCATGGTCAACTGAAAGCGTGATTCTCCCGAGACGCTTTATAATGCAAATGAAACAGTGTTTTCCATATGAGATGCATCTCTGTCCTCAAGAAGCACTTGGATGTTTTTAACAGCGCTGAAGTGAAGATATCATATCCACTCTCCCTGTGTTCCTGCCTTAAAGCAGAGCATCCTATTTCCATATGAAAGCTCAGATTGGCCGCTTGACACCGTCACAATATGTGATAATTGACTGCTGGGATTACAGACGAACATACAGGTTAGCAATCATGATGCTGATGAATCTATTCTACAACTTCACACTGAAAAAAAAAAAAATAGTGTAGGATTTACTTTGAAACAGTTTGTCACTCAAAATCTTACTATACACTCAAAAATTTACTAGAAACTGCTAGTAAATTTCTCCGATAATTACAAAGAAACAGCAAGTAACATTGAATTAAACATGAAATTTTGATGTAGAAAGACCGAATAGTATTTTAAAAACTATGAACAATTATGTTTTCTCTTTTACAGATCTTAGATCATTAAGACATCAAAATGACATAACAGAAACAACTTGAGCCATCATATAGTAAAAAAATATATATAGCAAGAGTAGACAACGCACAAGGTCACAAATACACCAGGAGACAGAATATATAAAACACAAAATATAAATTAAATATTACATAAATATGTAGTTTCACGTTCAAGTATTTATTCGAATTTTAAAATATTCATATAAATGAAATATTATTAAATATAAAATAAATATTGATGAACTATATAGTTTCATGTTCAAATATTTATGCAATTTTAGCAATGCACTTGTCATTTCCAGGTACATTTTTGGCACAGCTGCACTAGTCTATATTTACCAGTTGTGAAAGCAAATATTGATTTATAATTTACAGAAAGCGTGCACTATAAATGTTACCATTCAGCGTTTATGACCTCCTGACATCAGGAAAAACGCAGTTTGACGAATCAGCGTTTGTTTTCATTAACACACACACACACACTCACGCACACAGCAGTGTGATGCTCTGTTACACACTCATCAGTTGGGCTTCAATCAACATATAACATCTGCTCGTATCCCACTGTTACACCCGGAGCAGATGCTTTAGTGATTTCACTCTCTACCCATTATAAACGCCCTAATGAGAGTCATATCCAATTATATCTATTAAACAAAACTGCAAACAGCAGTTAAGGGCCGAACACACCAGCGGCATGTGTGGCGTAAGGCTGAGGATTTGTTGTCCCTCTGGTGGTGAAATTAGGAAAAGAAGTTCAACTATGAGTAGATTTACATGACTTAACTTCAATTTAAAAGGTGTAGTTCCGCCAAAAATCAAAATGTGATGTAATTTACTCACCCTCAGGCCATCCAAGGTGTAGGTGACTTCTTTCTTCAGTAGAACAGTAAAGAAGATTTTTAGCTGAATCTGTGGTTCTTGGTGATCCATAAAATGCAAGCCAGCAGCTGCATGTTTTTGAGAATAAAAAAAGCATGTAAAGGAACACAAAATGAATACTCCTTATGATATATCAAGGTCTTATGAAGCGAAACATTCGGTCTGTGTAAGAAACTTAACATTATTTACAACATTATTACCTGTAATGTAGAGCCTCAGGCAAACAGGGAAATCTGATTCTTTTCTGTAAACTGGTTCTTCTGGACAGTTTGAATTAACTGATTCAATTAACCAGTCTGTTTACGTAATTACGCAAAGACGTCACACATGCAAACATGAAAGCACCCAATAATGATGTGAAACGTAGATGTTTAATATGTCTAAAGCAAATAAAGGGAATAAACTCATCTTCATTAGCTCATCTTTTTATATAAACAATGAGAAACCATAAAAACCTTCATGTGGCCCCTTCATTACATATTGTCTCAATATATCGCCCCCTCAATCTATCGTCAGGAGTCACAGGTATTAATTTTGTGATGCCTGGTATGCTTTTTTTGACTCTCAAAGTGCTGGGAGCTGCTGTTTTCTGATGCAACACCTGCATGTTTTTCACTCAAACTCACTCAAAGTCCAAAAAGACCAAATCAATGTCACGCTTTCCACTGCGAAAATCCTCTAGACAAACACAGTTGCTAAAAGTAACACAGCGTGTCAGTCTGGATATAGCACAGTGTCCACACATGATGCGGCGGCACCAAAAATAATGAAGATGCAAGCATAAAAACAGACACTCGCCGTGTGACAGAAATGCTTATATCTTAATTAATGACTCAACGAGGAGCTACAGTACACAGCACAACACCAGTCCATATGCTCACCTGCTGTTTGACACAGAGTTCAACTTGTGGCCAGAAATATATTCAGCTGTCTTGATCTCATGTAACCTGTTGAGAACAATGAAGACAATGAAGCTTTTTAATGCACATTTTCACCATTTCTTAATGCATAAAGAAAAGAGATGATACAACATGCAGGTTTGGAGTTTCTCTTCACCTTCAAGACAGAAATAAGATCCACAGCATGGCAAAGAAAGGTTTAAGCATGATATTCAACTGCACCTTTGGGTCTTCCAACATCAATTCCATTTATTTCAGTAAACAGAACAATTCATCTGGGAAATTTACTGCGTTTCCTGTGTTTTTCATCAAGGAAGATATCCAATTACGTCCTCATGAATTTAATGTTTGGGTTGAAAGTTTTGTAGACTTTGAGGGTTTTAAGAAATTGAGGTCAGGATCTAAAACAAGTTTATTTACTCTAAAACTAAAACTATATTATATTAAACATCAATGCTTAGTTAAAAGCAAAACAGAAATTCTGTCATTTATTCACCCTTGTTCCATTCAGTCTTCTGTCAAATAAAAATTACATTGGACCCCATTGACTGTCATTTAACATGAAACACAGACGCTTTTCAAAAGATCATTTTTGTGTTTCACAGAAGAAATAAAGTCACAGATTTGGAAAGACATGAGGGTGAGTAAACGATTTAGGAAGAAATTCAAACATGTCACATTTATACTACAGAGTCAAATTTTGGTTGGTAAGATTTTTTAATGTTTTAGAAATTAAGTCCCTTCTGCTCACCAAGGCTGCATTACAGTAATTTGATCAAAATACATGAAAAATTGTGAAATATTATTGCAATTTCAAATGGCTGGGTTCTCAGTGAATATATCTTAAAATATCATTTATTCTTGTTATTTAAAGCTGGCTTTTGAGCATAATTACTCCAGTCTTCAGTGTCACATGATCTTCAGAAATCATTATAATATACTGATTTGCTGCTCAAGAAACATTTCTGATTATTATCAATGTTGAAAACAGTTGTGCTGCTTACATTTTTTTCAGGACACTTTGATACATAAAGTTCAAAACAACAACATTTATTTCAAACAGAAAACTTTTAGATTATCTGCATCTACTCACACTTTTGATCAATTTAATGCATCCTTGCTGAATATGAAATATTGTTGACTATAAAGTACATATCTGTTCTGTAAGGAGGTGATCATCTCTAGGTCCCATGATGAGACAAATGAGAAAAGGAGTGCTATTTTCATGATTAAACTGTAAATGAAGCCGCATTACACGTGTCACCTTGACACTGACCGGCCGCTCCTGCATTAGAGACATAAATAGCTGCTGTCCGTGACATGAAGGGCTTCACAGAGACAGCAGCGCTGGTGTGGAGGCTGCGAGCGCATCCCGAGGATCCTTCCAGATGTCCCTCCCGTGGCTCGAGCGCTGTCATCTCGCTGACATCTCACCGCCATCACGTTTCATCAGCACCATAATTAATCAGCCCTCTAACAATGCGCTGGCCGTGACAAGGAGAACGCGGGCTCTGCCAGGTCTGCTGTGCCACGCGACGCCGCGCCAGTGAAAGCCTCGCCAAATCCGGCGCCCTCGTGTCACGCTGTCTCACCTCCACCGACATTCTTATTCATTAGCCACTTTCACACTGTTCCTCTGCTCGCCTCTTTCATTCATGCTTATTTCAGCATGCTGGGAAACTGACAATGTCATACAATTAAGGCAAGGCAAGGCAAGGCAAGGCAAGTTTATTTATATAGCACATTTCATACACAGTGGTAATTCAAAGTGCTTTACATAAAAGAAAGTGAAATAGACATTAAAATCAATAAAAACATGGAAATAAGAATAATAAAAACAAGGAATTTTAAAATGATATAGAAAATGATTTAAAATAAATTTAAAGAAAATGATTATACATAAAATTCATTGCAGTCAGTTCGGACATATAGCACAGTGCTCATTCAAATGCACAGTTAAACAGATGAGTTTTGAGTCTTGATTTAAATGTGGCTAATGTTTTAGCACATCTGATCTCTTCTGGAAGCTGGTTCCAGCTGCGGGCCGCATAATAGCTAAAAGCAGACTCCCCTTGTTTTGTGTGAACCCTTGGTATTTCTAACTGACTCGATCCTAATGATCTGAGTGGTCTGTTTGGTTTATATTCAGTGAGCATATCAGCAATATATTTAGGTCCTAGGCCATTGAGTGACTTATAAACGAGTAAAAGTACTTTAAAATCAATCCTAAATGTAACTGGAAGCCAGTGTAAGGACCTGAGGACTGGTGTGATATGCTCAGATTTTCTGGTTCTAGTCAGAATTCTGGCAGCAGCGTTCTGGATGAGCTGCAGTTGTCTAATGGTCTTCTTGGGAAGGCCGGTGAGGAGACCATTACAGTAATCCACCCTGCTGGTGATAAAGGCATGAACAAGTTTCTCCAAGTCTTGATTGGAGACAAAACATCTAATTCTTGCAATATTTTTGAGATGATAGTATGCTGATTTAGTTATTGCTTTGACATGACTACTGAAACTAAGGTCTGTCTCCAGAATCACCCCAAGATTTCTGACTTGATTTTTCGTTGTTTGACCCCTAGAGTCAAGATATGCATTCACCTTGAGAACTTCATCTTTGTTTCCAAATGCAATGATTTCAGTTTTCTCCTTGTTTAACTGAAGAAAGTTCTGGCACATCCAACTGTTAATTTCATCAATGCATTGGCAGAGGGAGTCAATGGGGCTGTAGTCATTTGGAGATAAGGCTAGGTAAATCTGGGTATCATCAGCATAGCTGTAATAGGCAATTTGGTTCTTCCTCATTATCTGACTTAGTGGGAGCATATACAGGTTAAACAAGAGCGGTGCAAGAATTGAGCCTTGTGGGACTCCACATGTCATGGCCGTCCACTTAGACTTATGCTCTCCTATACTCACATAATAACCTCTCCCTTCTAAGTATGACCTGAACCATTTGAGTGCCATCCCAGAAAGCCCGACCCAGTTTTCCAGTCTCTCTAAAAGTATGTTATGATCGACAGTGTCAAACGCAGCACTAAGATCTAGTAGTACCAGCACTGATATTTTGCCAGAATCAGAATTGACGCGAATATCATTTATTATCTTAATGAGTGCTGTCTCTGTGCTGTGATGTGCTCGGAAACCAGATTGAAAATTGTCCAGGTATCCATTTGACTTTAAGTAGTTGTTCAGCTGATTAAAAACTACCTTTTCAATAATCTTACCTATGAAAGGAAGATTTGATATGGGTCTATAGTTGCTCAACATGGTGTTATCAAGATTGCGCTTTTTCAGAAGGGGCTTAACAACTGCAGTTTTAAGGGAGTTTGGAAAAGTCCCAGAAAGAAGTGAGGCGTTCACCACTTCTAAGAGATCAGCTTCTAAACAGTTAAGCACATTTTTGAAAAAGGATGTGGGAAGTGTGTCAAGATAGCAGGTTGAAGATTTAAGGTGCTGTACTATTTCTTCCAAAATTTTGTTATCAATTTCTTTAAAAACACACATAGTCACTTCTTTTTGAAATTGCGGTTGAATCTGTGTGACCTCTGCATAACTTGAGGATGTGCCAATCTCCTTTCTGATATTATTGATCTTCTCAGAAAAGAAGGAAGCAAACTCATTGCATTTGCTGTCGGAGAGCATTTCACTGGGAATCTGACTTGGGGGGTTTGTCAGTCTCTCAACAGTCGCAAAAAGAGTGCGAGTGTTGTTTAAGTTACTGTTTATAAGGTTTGAAAAGAAAGTCTGTCTAGCTGTGGCTAGTTCCACATTGAAAGCATGAAGGCTGTCTTTATAGATGCTATAGTGAATTTCGAGTTTCGTCTTCCGCCACATCCGCTCAGCTTTTCTGCATTGTCTTTTCATGCTCTGAACTGCTGTTGATTTTCTCCAAATTGATTTCTGTTTCCCCGTCTTCTTGCTGACCTTTATCGGGGCAATATCATCAATAACATTCTTAATTTTTGAGTTAAATGACTCCAGGAGAAGATCAACAGAGTCTGCAGAAATGCTTGGTGTTAATGATATTGCCTCCATAAATAGCGCACTAGTGTTCTCGTTAATGCATCTCTTTCTGATAGAGACAGATCTAGATTCAGTGGTGACCGAGATCAATATATCAAAGAAAATACAGAAGTGATCAGATAGTGCTACATCCTTGATTACAATGGATGAGATGTTTAGACCTCTACTGATGAGTAGATCTAGGGTGTGTCCACGATTGTGTGTTGGTCCGTGCACATGCTGACTCAGGTCAAAAGTGTTTAAAACAGTTATAATTTCTTTTGTAGTTTTGATTTCTGCATTATCTATGTGAATATTAAAATCCCCTGCAATAGCAAAACAGTCAAACTCTGAGGAAATCATTGATAACAGTTCAGTGAAATCATCAACAAAGGCTGGAGAATATTTTGGAGGCCTGTAAATAATGATAAACAGGGTTGTCCACCACAAAATTACAATAGATTAAATTGCTGGAATATCTCACAATTCTGGGTTTATATCTGGCAATTATGAGTAAATAATTTTTAGATAAGTCCGTTATCTTTTTTATTTTATTTATTCTGTGGCGGAAACAAGCTTCCATGCTTTAAGTCACTTTGAATAAAAGTGTTTGCCAAATGCAAATGTAAAAAAAAATCTGAACTTTGGCAGCCTGATCAAATAATAAGTCAAGGATGTTTCATGGCTGATATTACTGGAAGTCGAGTGCACTGCATTGTGGGATGCAGTATACAGGGCTGGAGCTGCGAATTGATTCATGATTCACTGGTTTTCAATTTGATTCGAACGTTATTTAGAATGATTCCATTTGATTCAAAACACTGAACATCAGTTTGATTCAGTAACTTTAATTATTATAAATTAATTTAAATAAAGTCTTCATTAAATGTAAAAAAGCAAAGGCTGTTTAAGCATTAAAAAGCTTTGCAGGCATTACTTATTTAAATAATTTGTTTAAAGTAAAAACTACTATTAACACAGTATAGTGTAGAAATAGTGCAAGTAGTACAGTAGGAAGCTTTTACAAATAAAGCATTCAAAAGCAAAACTGAGAATATAAAATAAAACCCTGAATTACTCTTAATTTCGAGTTACATTGTGGTATGATGTTGGCCTGTTTTCTGTTCAGCTCCTCATTTTGTGGCTGTGACCTTTCACGCAATGTTTAATGTTTAAAACATACTCTCTATCAAACAACCTAATGATGCATGGGAAGCTTTTTACCAAGCTGTAAGAACACATCAACTCGTCCTGAGCTGAGTTTAGCAGGAACAGAAGGGCTAGAAGTGACAATTTGAAGTTAAAAGCTTCTTAATTATTATTTTTTTTCTTACAAGCATGCAGCTTTTGTCTTCTCCAGATGTTAACTGATGGACTGGAGTGGTGTGGATTATTGTGATGTTTTTATCAGCTGTTTGGATTCTGACGGCACCCATTCACTGCAGAGCATTGCAGAGTATTGGAATGCTACATTTATCCAAATCTAATAATAATTTTAAAAAAGTGTCTACATGTTGGATAGCCTGAGAGTTTCCTTTAAAGTTGGGGGTTTGCTAAGTATGAACGCTAGTGATGCTAGTCTCAGCACACAACCACTTATGATTATGCACCGCACATGATTGTGATTCCACTCGGTAACCTCTCGCATCTGGACATGTTTTTTTTTACTTTGCATAGAACAAGAGATCAGGTCGCAACATGATGAAAATTAATTCTATAACTTCAGAAAGAAAACTCACAGGGTCTGATAGTTTAGCAACCTTTAATGGGAACAGATGGAGGCGGTTCATAAGGTTCACGTAAGTGATGTCTGTAGAATTTTAAAATGGCACAGAATTCATTACCTGCCCACTGCAGCTGTGAACTCTCGGATAACCAAACCAGATGAGGTCAGATTATTATCAAACTTGCTGAAGCAGAAACTTGCTTTCGCGGCTGAAGGGAAAGATACTGACAGTCTGAGACCTTGGTGTGGGCAAAAAATGATTATTAACGTTTAGGTGTGGAGTATTAAAAACTGTAAGCAAAAAGTGAGGAAGGGCTGCAGTGCTGTAAATCATGACGCTCGCATGCTTTCGTAAACCCTCTAAAGACAACGTCTGAATAATTTCCCTCGACAGTCCCTCATAATTCACACACCAGTAATCTTTTCATATATCTGATAAATCTTCTTAGAGATGCCAGTGTTGAATGTTAAAATCATAGGCTGAAACGTGTGAACACAGTACGTGAACATAAACGTTTCCAGCTATGCAAGCTTCATTTCACATGTCGTTGCATTACGGATGTCAGAACACAATTCCTAACTCAACACAACTAGGTGTTACATTTACTGCATGGCCACAAGGGGCAGTACAGTGGGCAGTTTTGTTTATGCTACACTGTATAACATTGCTGTAAAAAAAAAAAAAAAGTTATGTAAATCAATAATTACAATTGTACTGTAAAACTACAGCAAACTCTTGCATGCTGTAAAATTGTTGTGATGGTGTGTAAATATTTGGTTAACTTATTTCATTTGAGTCCACTGAGAAGGAATATTTCTTAGTATAAAACTGCAAACACTTAATTTGTAATAGTAAAGTTACTAAAAATATGACTAACTCAAATCGTTGCAGTTTATCATCAGCTATAGCTAAAGCACTTGACAAAGAGCTCATCACTGTATCAGCACCTCTACAGTTACTGTCTTTAAATAAAACAGCAGAACATCAGTGTTTGTGGCTCATCATTGACCGAAGCACATGCTCTACTCTCCAGCACAATGGTGACCCACAAAGGAAGAAGCTGTGGGAATGGTTAGAGAGTCGGACTCGTAATCCAAAGGTTGCGGGTTTGAGTCTCGGGCCGGCAGGCATTGTAGGTGGGGGGAGTGAATGTCCAGCGCTCTCTCCGAACCCCCAACTGCTCCCCGGGCGCCGCAGCATAAATGGCTGCCCACTGCTCCGGGTGTGTGTGTGTGTGTGTTCACTGCTGTGTGTGTGCACTTTGGATGAGTTAAATGCAAAGCACGAATTCTGAGTATGGGTCACCATACTTTGCCGTATGTCACATCACTTTCACTTTTAAAACTAAATTAAACTAACAGATCTCTCTTGTGCAACATAATACAGTTCAGTTAAACATTTACTCTCCTTATGGATAACACCTACTGTTAACAAGCAGAATCACTGAATGACAGAGAAACAAGAACTACAACTGACTTCAGCCACAGCCTTAGATGAACTCAACTGAAATACAAGACATCATTAAATCTCTCAAGATCTGATTAAACAACTCCACAAACAGTTTCACTCACGTATATGAGAGCGTTTTGCACAACTCAAGTATAAAAGCATGTCAGTTCACATGTTTTAAGGGCATTTTCTATTTAAACACATGCAAAACTGTGACAATGATGGACAATACAACACTCAGTGTCCAAACAACACTCAAATTCAGGTCTATAACTGCATATATCCATTGACCACAGATAGGTTGAAGATGAAAATAGATAAACATTTTAATGGGATTCCAGAAAATTATGAAAAAGGAGGGATATGACAGTCAATGTGACCCATGGACCTTAATTAATTCTTTAAAAGGTGCTGATGAAACCAGTTTTGCAGTTCAAGAGTCTCAAAGGCTCGCGTTTATGAAAAAGAGAAGCGACGTGCACAGAATCTCAAATCGCCATGAGACAGTTTCAACGTTCTGAAAAGGTTCTGATCAAACATGGTAAATGAAGATTGTTCAGACAGCTCATCCTGGTTGAGATGTTTAAGAAAGAATAGACATTATTCAGCCGTTATTGAGCTTATCCCAGTTTCTAAACCACCAGCATGTCATTAGATACGACTTCGTGTCAAATTAAATATTTATTTATGACTCATATTTAACAGTCCAACGCAGAATATGCTCATTTGAAAGGAGTCACCAGATGTCACAAATGATTTATAGTGGCCAAATAATGCCGCATTAAAAAGCACACTAAATTCTTCCTGATTCTGCTATGAATATTAATAAAGGTTATTGCTGAAGCAGGTTTTAATTTCTGGCTCTTAATAAATAATGGATAAGGACTCTAAAGCTTTAAGTAAAGCTTGTTTAATTAGCAAGTGCTCACCTGAAATGCAGTTAGTGTGAGATATTCAGAACTCCGTCTCATTAGCATCTGCTGTCTCAGGACGTCATTAAAACACCGAACACACACACACACACACACACACACTGAGCAAGTGCACAAGCCGCGAGCTGTTTCACCTGTGCTGTGTGCAATCGAAATATCATCTGCTTTTTATAGTTTCTCTAGTGCACGTCTAGAGAATATAATCACATAGTGGGTCACATATATGTTTGGTAGTTGGGCAAATAAGAGGCTTAAAGAGATTGTTCACCCAAAAATCTATCAAATGTAAAGGAATAGTTCATCCAAAAATGAAAATTCTGTGATTCATGTCATGCATTTCGAACCCGAATGACTTCCTTTCTTCTGTGAAACACAATAGTAGTTGTGATGTTTTTGGTCTTTTCCATACAATGAATATAAATGTGACAGATGCTGTCAACCTCCAAAAAGGAGGAAAAAACACCTCAAAATCAGTGCATATGACTTGTACATATAGGGAACAGACTGAAAAGAGCAGCATGAACATCATCTGCTACATGAAAATGAGTAAATGAGTAAATGTTGAAGGAACAGTTCACCCAGAAATAAAGAAATTTGCTGAAAATGTGCTCACCCTCAGGCCATCCAAGATGTAAATGAGCTTGTTTCTTCATCAGATTTAGATGAATGTAGCATTGCATCACTTGCTCAACAATGGATCCTCTGCAGTGAATGGGTGCCGTCAGAATGAGAGTCCAAACAGACAAATCAGCTGAGAAATCTGCACAGATCAAGCACCGTTTACAAGCCAAAAACTACGGAAAAACTTGAGGAAAAAAAATCTACTCTGTTTTTCTGAATTAACGAGTTAATTATCTCAGAATTACGAGATAATTAAGTCATTAATTCAGAAAAACAGAGCAAAAACTTTTTTTTTCATTAAAAATTATCTCGTAATTCTGAGATAATTAACTCGTTAATTCAGAAAAACAGAGTAGATTTTTTTTCCTCAAGTGAATGCAATACGCTTCCGTAAAAAACAGTCTAAAACAGCTCTAAACAAATATGCTGTTGGATTTTGATGTGAGAGACAACATGAGATGGACTTTTTCACCTGGAGGAAAAAAGTTTGAATTTAAAAACATTTTAACACTGGATTTGTTTCTTACAAACTGGCAGCTTTTGGCTTCACAAGATATTAACTGATGGACTGGAGTGGTGTGGATTATTGTGATGTTTTTATCAGCTGCATTCTGACGGCACCCATTCACTGCAGAGGATCCATTGGTGAGCAAGTGATACATTTCTCCAAATCTGATGAAGAAACAAACTCAACTACATCTTGAAAGAGTATATTTTTAGCACATTATCCCAGATGTTTCTCCTAAAATTTCTTAAGAAAAATGGACACAAACGAGTCAAAAGTATTCATATGGATATAAAGAGCAGCTTTGCTGAGAAATGTTTGAATTCATATTGAGTTTCCTTTGAGGACTTTGGCATCTTGGCAAATCTGAGCACAGTTTGCGATTCTTCTGAAACTCTAGAGAAGATGTGTATGAGATTTCTGGAGTCTTTTCAGGGTTGGATCAGTGGTCAGTCGCTTATTATGCTGCAGGGCAGTGCATCGCATCAAAGCAGATGACCAGTTCTCCCCTTCACTTAGGGCTATGAAATATGCAAGCGCTGCATGCGATTCTGATATAAGACTGGAATCACAGCGCTTTACTTCAGATACAAGCACAGTCAGCACAAGGGAACGCTTGCTAGATTAACAGAGAAACCAGTGCTTACCGCAGCACAGCACCTTTAATAATGCATACTCACTCATGCATATTCTTTACATCTTGTCAAGCATGCCAGAATTAAACATGTTTATCATCTCAAAAACTGACATGTTTCACATTGGGATTCTTTATTGAGCCACGACTGAATAGCCATTTCTCTCGCGGCATGGACAGAATTCATCCCGTTATAATTCCAGACGAGCAAAACGGGTGAAACTTTAGTGCTGGGACATCCATTCTGTCAGACCTGTAATTCACTGGGCAGTGCTGACAAAGTGGACGACAGTGAAGTAATCAGCAGCATATTCTACAGGACGTAATTACACGTCTCGTTCACGCCCGCCATGCCCTTAAAGATGTTAGAAGATAAAGCTTAAAGATTTACATTTAATGTGCTCAGCAGCTCTGCAAAAGGATCCAGAAATGTGATTTTCCCAGAGAAACACAAAGAAATGGTCAGATTTCAGCAAGTCTTTCACTCAATATGCATCGCTAGCTCGGTGAATTATGCTCGATAAAAACTTCTGGATGAGCCTTTATGTGATGTAATGAGATCAAATGCAGCCGTCTGAAAAAGAAGTGGGTCACTTTGCTCCAAAACAATCGTTTTGATTTCATTTATGAAGTTTCTTGTAGGAATGACAAATCACAAATGAGATCTCTTTAATGTCTTTCTCCTGCAGCTATAAGATTTTGCTGAAGTCTGAGAAAAATTTTTTTATCTCACATGTGTCTCCTCTAGAGTTTCAAAAGAGATCTGAATATCTCAAACTGAGCTCAGACTTTATAATATCACCAAAAACTGTTATCAAAAATCTGAGATTTCATGAAGTTAAACATTTCCCATCAAATCCTTCCAACAGCAAATTATCTGAGCTTTTAATTTATTAATCTCTTCTTAGCAACCACTTGCAATCACCAAAAGCACTTTAGCAACCATATACAATAAAGTCATAATGTGGTGGTAAAATCCTCAGAACTCCATAGAAACTGAAGATTTCAGCTGCTTTTCATGTCTTTAGAATGAAGACAATGATTTAAGTTACATAAACTATTTTTTTCTGGTTAAATTTGATAAATTAATCCCAAAATGATGCTATCACTCTAATTATCCTCATTTTATTTGTGCCATATAAATATCACTCTATTTTGAATATTTATTCTTGTTTACAATTATTAATATATTGAGTAAAATTCAGTTATACGTATTTCTTCAAGCTCATCTAATAAGCTCCTATCAATGTGGGCATTCATTTTTATTACATTCATAATTTTGTATTAGATTGTATTTATTGTAATGTTAATTTGATTTATGTGTCTTGTTTATGCATGGGGTATACAAAACACATTTATTTACAATTTTTAGAAGGCCTTTTAAGACACTCAACTTTTGTAAAATGTGTTTTTGCATGTTTTGTCTCCTGAGTAAAGAGCAAACCGCTCTGGAATAACACAATCCTTTGCATTGTAGTGCTTATTTCTGACAGTGGACATCAGTGTGTGTTTTGAAAACAGAAAAACTTCCTTCTGTGTCTCCAACATCTCCAGGTTTCCTCCGGCTAAACTCAGACGGTTCTCTGGTGTGAAAGTCGATACTCCACCTGCTGAGGTATTGAGGCACTGGAGATCAGGAGGAGAGGATTGAACCGCTGCCAAACTCACATCCTCTAATCTCAGAGCCTGAGAGAGACGAGCCTTATCTCGCCTGGAGAAGTAGCATTGTTAAAGCCTCAGAATTATCCCACATTCACAGTGGTCTGGGATTTCTCATAGCATTTTTAATACCCAGAATCTTCAGATGTATCTGGGTTTGTGTTGCACTAATCCTGCAGTAAGACAGATTCATGTTTTATGGTAATATCTGCTCGCTCCAGATCATTCAGCCAGAACCTGACAGATTCTTCCACATCCATTTTGTCTTTGACAGATATATATACAAACATTTTCAAATGTTTCTTTCTTTATTATTACTATTTTTATTTATAGTCCTTCATATGATAATATTGTAGCAGAATATTTTTGGAAATTATTATTAAATGCAATTATATATTTACTTTAAGCACGACGCTCATAAAAAATTGCAAACATCCTGATTTATGTGCATTAAAACTAATAAAACAGAAAAAATACATATAGTTTCTAATTGGATCTGAAGAAAGGATCAACATCTCAATGACCCCAGTAATTAAATAGTGTGATTGGTATTTATTTTTGTGTTTTATTTCCTATAAATATAAATAAGCCTTTTTTGCAATATATTTAATATACTAATAAAATGTGACCCTGGACCACAAAACCAGTCATAAGGGTAAATATTTAGAAATTAAGATTTGTAGATCATCTGAAAGCTGAATAAACATTGATGTATGGTTTGTTATGATTGGACAATATTTGGCCGAGATACAACTATTTGAAAATCTGGAATCTAAGGGTGCCGAAAAATCAAAATTTTGAGAAAATCGACTTTAAAGTTGTCCAGTTTTTAGCAATGCATATCACTAATCAGAAATTACGTTTTGATATATTTACAGTAGGAAATTTACAAAATATCTTCATGGAACATGATCTTTACTTAATGTCCTAATGATTTTTGGCATACAAGAAAAATCAATAAGTTTGACCCGTACAAAGCCAGGCAAAGACTGTACCATCTGCGACAGCTGAGGAAATTCAGGGTCTCACCAGCAATCCTGAAAACTTTCTATTCAGGGACCATAGAAAGTGTATTGACTCAGTGCATCTCAGTGTGGTATGGAAACAGCTCCAATCAGGACTGCTTAGCTGAGCGCATCTCAGGGTCTGCTCTCCCCTCTCTGCAGGACATCTACCTCAAACGCTGCAAAAATAGAGCTGTTAAAATCTTCAAGGACTCAAATCACCCTGGTAACTGTCTATTCACTTTGCTTCCATCTGGTAAGCGCTTCCTTAGCCTGATGGCAAAAACCGAGAGACTTATGAGGAGCTTCTTCCCCCTAAACTCTAACTCTGTGTCATAACATCACTTGACTCCATGTAAATATCACCATATCAATAAGCTATTCATAATTTTTCTCTACCTCATATTGCTGCTATTTAAATACCCTGTACAACTTTTTTGCGCATTCTTTTGCACATTCCTCTTATATTACTATTTAAGTCAACAACATACTGACCTGCACATTTATATTTATATATTTTTTATCTTTTATTTTATTCTTTTATTTTTTCTACTTTTCTTTTTCTTAATATTTGTATTCTATATAATTGCACTGTCCTTGGAGCGGACCTGACTTACATTTCACTGCTGGTTATACTCTGTATAATTGTGTATGTGACAAATAAAACTCTTGAATCTTGAATCCATGTATTTTTGACTATTGCTACAAATATACCCCAGCGACTTAAGACTGGTTTTGTGCTCCAGGGTCACAAATTATACTAAAAATATATGAATCATATTTTCAAGTAAAATAGGTTGACTATTATAAAATATACAAATATAATATTTTAAATTAAAATATTCTAATATTGACAAGTGTTCTGTTTTTTTGGTGTCTTGAACTGGTGTTCATTAGGGAAAAAAAACATTTTCATATTATAAAATAATACTACATTAGTGATGCTATTAAAATAAAATATTATAGTATTTAATATAAAGTATATTTAAAGATAAAACAACACTATAGTATTTAATATAGAGTATTTAAATTAATATAGATTTTTCAGTTTAACTTTAAAGTTTTAGTAATTTTGTTGTGTTTTTGTCAGTTTGAGCAGTTTTTATCTTGTTTTCTGTATAAAACCCATACTGTGAGTGCGTTTGATTGAATGACATGTGAGAGTGACAGGATATTTCGTACAGGATACGCTGGATGGGTCAAGTCTCCATGTCTGGATTGTTTTCAGGAGAATGAAAGCGGCTCAGACGGTGTGAGTTTCCCAGCAAACACACTTTCATGTTCCGAAGTCTGACAGCCGTTTGATGTTGTGAGAGAGTCACCACAGATGTTTCAGGATGTGAGATGCAGCTAGAGAAACCAGAGGACGATCTTTGGAGAATCCCGCGTTCATGCATCTCAAACCTGAAGGCTTTCTCCAGACAAAAACCTGCTGTGCACAGAGTCAGAGGAAACATTTAAAGCAACAGTCCACTCAAACAAAACCATTCTGGCATGATTTACTAACCCTCACGTCAGAGCCTCAGCACAAGTTCATTGTGATCGCACGGAAAAAAGCAACCGAACAAATCTGAAGAAAGATACCGGTTTGGAATGAAATGAGGGTGAGGAAATCATATTTTTGGGGTGAACTATTCCTTTAACTTGCTTATTCAAGTAAATCTGGCCTCATTTGTAAGATGTTTTTCCATTTATGACTGTTAGCTGTTGTTTTGGTGTTTTTATCGAACAGCTCTCTCTCTGAAGTTAGAAACGCTTGCAGATACAGAACAGAACAGTGTTTCTCTCCTGGGACGAAGACTTTCCTGAGGCCGAATGAGTGTATAACAACCATCCAGGCACACAACTGCTCATGCAGAAGTCCCGCTAGAGTTCAGAAATCTCTGATATGCTGAAATATAAGGAAAACAGGAGAGACGTGGGCTTTAATGAGTATTTGGGGTTATCTGCAACTTCTCTGGCATTCTGTCGATTACCGCTGAAAATAAGGGCAAGTTTTCACAGCAAACACACTTTCATGTTCTGAAGTCTGACAGCCGTTTGATGCTGTGAGAGCACTAAATGCACTAAAAACAGAAAGGTTTTTGAAAAGTTTTGCTGTCAAATGAGCCCCCTTCACACAGATCCATGAACACGACTAAAACCACTACATTATGCATGCCAGGCAAGCGTTTTTTGAATAAAGTTGCCAGCCACCGCCAGCATTTTTGATGATTTTCACTAAAATATCATGGCCCCCAGAATATTTTGTTGTATGAATATCTGAACATGCAATGCACCAAAATAAAGATCAGAACCTCTACTTTTAAACAAAAAAAAAAAAAACAAACAAACAAAAAAATCTGTTTTTATTCTAGCCTCAAGCATTCTTTTTTAATCAACACTTGAATGGTAGGTTTCATAAAAAAATCGTATTCAGTACTATGATCAAAGCAAAGATGCAGTAGTTGGCTTCCATCAGCACTTCCAAAGCTTGCACAGGCCTCTTCCTGGATCGACATTTCATGGTTATGCGGTTAGCATTGATGATTGCACTATTTTACATTTACATATTCTTACATATGAGATTACTCGTTTCTGCCTCTTCTTCTTCTGTGTTTTTGATTGGCACGTTCTAGACTCATTCAGGAGATGCGTAATAGCGCCCCCGAGCACATAACAGCAAAAACGCGCAAACCTGGAAATTTCCATGTTTGGCAGGGAAAGAGTTAATAGTCTTCTCAAAACTTTATTTATAGTGTGTTCATGGAGCATTTGTCTGAAACGTTTTAATTGGACGTTCATGTAACATATTTAAATGTTACTACTTACTAGTTCTTTCAGAACATTCCAAAAAAGTAACAAATTCAAAAATGTATTTAAAAGTAACATTCCCATAATGTTTGCAAAATGATAAAATGGAATGTTTGCTTAATGTTTTCTATAACTTTGGCAAGAACCAAACATTTTTTTTTTTTTTATATATATATATTTTTTTTTTTTAAACAAACATTTTGAACTTTCAGAGAACATTTAGAAATAAAGTTGTCTTACCTTAACAGGAACATTAGGACAACATTCTTAGAGCATATTTTTGTTATGCTCACTACTACTTTTTGTTAACATCTAACTAAAGGTCAGAGAATGGGGTCAAAATTTAGTGTCTTTACCCTCAAGTTGTTCCAAACCAAGAAATGAGTTTCTTTCTGTTGTTGAACACAGTTGCTGGTCCCGATTGACTGCCGTGGAAGTCAGTGGGAACCAACAACAGTTTGGTTACCCATATTCTTCAAAATATCGTCTTTTGTGTTCAACGGAAGAAAGAAACGAACACAAGATTGGAAAAGCTTGAGGGTGAGTAAATGATAAAACAGAATTTTCAATTTTGGGTCAACAACACTATTAAAACTCATATTGAAGGTCAAATAATGCACATTCTCACAGGAGAAAAGCCTGAAAGACAAAAATAGAACATGCAACTTCTTGTATATTGTGATATTCAGTAGAAAAATTTATCAATTAAAGACTGTTAAGTCTGTAGGCTAAATCCAAGTCAATAGCTTCTGAATGTAGGTCGTTTCAAAGCACATTTCAGTGAATTAATCTCTCTCTGTATGATGTTTGCAATCTATATAAGATATAGATTTATGAGCGCTCACTGGGAATTAAAGACATGGCCTTCGTGTTGCAACAAAACACTCTTCCAGCTGAGCTACAGGAACATCTGATCAACATGAAGCACCAGACGTGAGACTTTTCTCAAGATTTGTTTATCTGGATGAATAATGTCTTTTCTTCATGGATAGAGTTGCCTGGGACTGGTGTGTTGGCTGTTCCCTTCACAGACGTCTGTCACTGGTGTCATTTATCCTCATTAGGACTGAACATGACATGGCCATATGTGCGTCCATGAGCGAGTGCCATGCAGGACTGGTACCGATATCAATAGCAGAAGATGGAAAATTAGACTGTTTTCCACTGAGCTTTCATGGTACGTTTGGCATGTGTATATTATGTTTATAATTCAGGATTGAAAAATCATATTTAACGAAGAACAGAAATGGACGCGTCTTATTCGAGGTTGCATTTGTCTGCCTCTTTTCACAAAAGCAACCATTACATTGCAAAGTAAGAAGGAAAATACAGCAATTACAGGATTAATTCTATAGATGCTACCTCCTATAGAACTTTCAAGAAGTATATTGGGTTATTTGCAAATGCGATTACCGCTGAAAACAAATTTGACTCACTTCTAAGCTTGCAAAACATAATAAAATTTAAATAAATTTGGAATTTGATTAAATTATGTTTTCTGTTTTCACATTAATTTCACATTTGTATTAATTTCATTCATTTATATTTATTAGTTTTAGTTTATTTAGTCTTGAGTTATTTTACTTCAAGTTAATCGATGCAACTGAGAAATGTAGTCTTGGCAACTGGCTGAAATAAAGAATGTTTTTTTTTTAGGTCATGGTCAAACATTTTGTTTGGGTCTGTGAGAATGTGCATAACTTTCTCTAATTAATAAATATTATAGTTTAAACTGAATTGAATTTATTGACCTTTCAGTGCAGTTAGTGAGCAAAATGAATAGTGTTTTTATTTTAAAAGATATGTTTTCCAAATGCTTCTATATTTTTTTGTTGCTGATGTCAAAGGTCATGTGCCAATCAAATTCTATGGTATTTTGATCACTTGTGACATTTGACATTTCATCACCCTCAAAATCCAGAAACAAAACTACAAGATCCAGACTACATTACTGTACATACGAGTTCACTGGCAGGTGAGGACACAGTTCTGTGCTTTGTGAGGTGAATTATTGTCTGATGAAAGCATGAAAACATTGAAATTCCACTTTGTATCGTAAAAACAAAAAACCTGGGTCCTGAAGCGAAACCCATTGAGATCCACTGCATTAGAGGATAATACTGTACTCACTGTATCTGTTCTCATGGTTAAAAGTGTTTCCAGTGTCCAATGTTTTTATAAACACTCCAGGATAGAGGCCTGAAACGTCTATGGTAGCTTTTTACGGTTTTGCAGCAAGGTCAGTGTTTTTATATTTGGCCATGTGAAAATTGTGCTGCTTGCGGTAGATGGCCGGTTCCCCCTCCTCTTCTCCTGAGCCGGTGCTTAATGTCTGCAATGCCCTTTTCAACTTGGTCGGAAACACTTAGGATGAAAGGACTAATCGCATTGCTCTGGGCCATTTCAAGGTCCTGTTGTCTTTATTCTGCAAACAGATGCAAACTTCTTTCTGCTGCGTGGGTCGACACAGGCATGGGCAGGTGAGTCCCACGGCTCTGAAAACGCTGGAGAACTATGGGATTTAAAAAAAATAAAAATATGTCATGCTGCATGCATGGATTTTGGCTGAGCTGCATTTCTAAATCAGTCCTGCGTGATTAAAACAGCAGTTTGTGTACCCGTTGTTCTTTGATTAATTGTTATAAATGTAGCGGTGAAAGTCGTTTCAAGTAAGTTCATCTCAGACAGGAGAGGACACAGAGTAAGCAATAAAATTATGCGTGTTAGTGATTTTAGACGGGCAAATGTTTCCTTTGAATTTCCATTTTTATTGCCGTCTATCCCAGGTCATTGCATGGGCGTTAGAAAAGCAAGCTCAAGCCAATATGTTTAGATTTTATGCTAAACTTTTCCATTTACATTTACATTTATTCGTTTAGCTGACGCTTTTATCCAAAGCGACTTACAATTGCTATATATGTCAGAGGTCGCACGCCTCTGGAGCAACTAGGGGCTAAGTGTCTTGCTCAGGGACACATTGGTGTCTCACAGTGGATTCGAACCCGGGTCTCTCACACCAAAGGCATGTGTCTTATCCACTGCGCCATCACCACCACCCCAACATCCCACCTACAATGAATTATTGTGCATTTAAAAATGTCGGATGTACAATTTGTGTAACGCAGAAATCTAATCTCATCAAGGATCAGTAACCTTGGACTATGAAGCTCATTTGTATTAACGCTATGGAGCAGAAGTCTGACTTTGATTGGTGCCGTACAATTAATAATGAAACCTATTTAAGCAGCACAACAGTATTAGTTTTTAATTAGGGGGAAAAAAATTTGAGTCTATTCTATCATTTTTGAATAATGGAAACATGTAATTTGTGTTTGCATATAACATGATTCATTATTTTAGCATGCATCAAATTTAGGTAAGATAGATTAAAAATACACTGCAACTAATTACACACAAAGCATTTGCATTTTTTAATTTAGATATTTGTGTGGGTGTGTATTGATGTATATTGCTAATATTTTGTATCGTATATTTTTAATTTTGTATCGTATATTTTGTATCGTATATTTTTAATATTTTTAGGGGTATAAGGTGATGTTGGCTATTGAGTTCACTTAAAATTTCCCTTTTAGGGACAATAAAGTAAACTGCAAAGCAATGAGTTTATACAAAGTATATATAATTGTCTAGGGATTTTCAATGCAAGTTACATCATTACACTAGTAGGTGGTGAAAAGTGACTCTTATATAACTGAGTATTGAATCATTCAATCAGTTGATTTGTTCAAAACGCCGAATCATTGGGGAAGTTAAAACATGAGTGATTGAGTCTTTGAATCAATCATTCACTCAACTGATTTGTTTAAAACACTGAATTTTTCTGCAAGAATACAAGTGAAAGATTGAGTCACTGAATAATTCACTAAACCAATTCGTTCAAAAAACTGAATCATTCAGTAAACTGCTGTGAGAAATTTTGCTTTGCCTTTGTTTAATACGGAACTGTTTTCACTGGCAGAGAAAAATACACAAACTACCAGTGTCTAAAATATAAGTTACTCAATATTTACTCGTTTATTGAAATGTTGTATAAAAGCAATATCATTCTTGAGTTGCTCGCAATGAGACTGTAATGTACAAACATGATTATAATCCACAGAAAATTTAATTTTGACTAGTTTTATATAATTTTGATAAGTTATGTGGATTGTATTACAGAATTCAAGCAATAAATGTCGTTTACACTCTTTAATGTATTGTGACAGACCACTACATGAGTTCAAAGAGAAAACCAATCAACTCTTCCTTTTTACGTCTAGGTTAAACTCGAAAGACGCAAGAATGAACATCAGAGAGTATGTAAAAAAATATGGCACTTTATCACTAGAATTGAAAATATATATATATAGAGAGAGAGAGAGAGAGAGAGAGAGAGAGAGAGAGTTGGGGGTAATGCATTACAATAATGCAAGTTACGTAATCAGATTACTTTTCCAAGAAACTAAAATAAACAACGGCGGTGCTGAGGGTGGGATTCAGGTTCCTCGCGCACCTCTGGTAACGCTGACAGCTCCCAGCAGACGGAGAGTGTTTAAAGCAGAGACCCTCCCCCTCATAAAGGCCGCTGTCATAAACGCTTCTTGCTGTGAGGCGTTGTGTGGCGGTCCTGAGACGGTTGCCAGGCAACCTGCACTGCATTGATATGCGAGTTGGAGGGAATCAGGGGAAGCCTTCTGCCTCTGGAGCATCAGTGCTGGGCGGTGCGACTCCCACCAAACACGAGTGCTCTCGTCTGTCTGAGAACACACGCTCAAGGCTTCGCAGCTCAAAACATCACTTTAGCACTCTAAGGCACATAACATCCCAGTTTTAATCATCTTTCTAATCTCGGAGAAGCAAAACGAGGTCAGGAATTCTTTGAACACCTGACGTTTAGGACTGATAATCCAAGAAAAGGGCTCATGGAGTTTGTTAACGGGGCTTTGGCTAATTAAAAGAGTTACTGCTGGTAACTGAACCGCCCTCTCTCATCTGTTCATCCACACAAGGACAAAGAGAGAGAGCGTTTCGCACGAGGAGCTCATGACAGCTCAACTCAGGAACAAGTGAGATGAAACTGGGCAGGAAAACACTGGAACGCCGCGAGAAAACACACGCCTGGAAAACACAGTCTCTCTCCGTCAATCTGGAACTCCCTCCCAGCTAAAGGATGATGGGATACGGCCAGGGATGTGTGTGTGTTTCAGAAAGACAGTCCCACTCAGCATATCCGATGCTATGTTCCTCCTGATGCTGTGCAAGGTAAGATGATTCCCATATGTTGGGATCCGGAGGCGTTTGACGGCCGAGTACAACAGGAGAAATGAGTTTCATGTTCATTGAAAGAATTTTCTGCAAAACTTTGTCTGTGAAATTTCATGCATACAGTTGTGGCATTAAATACTGAGACAAGAATGACTATTAATATTGCAAAAGCGATGAGCTTTTTATAAATTATAATTAAGTTACTGGAACGTCTCATGAATTAGTGGAATTTTGGACCGACATTTCAATACAAATATAATATAAAATAATCTGTTTCTGAAATCAGCTCAGTTTTAACATTATTACACTTGGAAAATTGTCCATTACTTCAATTCGTCAAAATAATTTAACCAACTTCAACTTCATTTTTTAAGCAAGATTTTCTAACTCAGTCTAATGTAATTTAAATGAACTGAAATAGAAATGAATTTCACAGGCAATACTTAAAATGTAAGGCAGCGACTGAAGTAGGTGGACACTATTTACAGTGTGATACACTGGCAAAAACAACTGATGTAGAAACAATTTTCACTCAGAAATTGCTAGTAAATTTCACAAATAATTACCAAAAGTACAAGAAACAGAATTCAATGTGAATTTTACATACTTACATATCTTTGTGTTATTTACAACTTTGAAAAAAAGAAGTATTTTTACATTGCAGCTGTGGCGTTAAGTACTGTGAAAGAAGAGAGAAGAAATTATTAATATTAATATTGCAAAAGTAGTAAACTTACTGGATCTTCTGATTAATTTTGTGCAATTTACGACATTTACAACTGATATTTCAATAAAAATATCTGTAAAAAAGTCTGTTTCTTAAATCAGTTCAGGTTTAACATTGTTGCACTGTAAAAAACGATATGATCATTTCCCATTTCAACCAATTTTAAAGTTATGCAACATTATCTAATTAGATTTTTATCTCTGTTTAATATAAATTAACAGAAAAAAATTAACTAATGCACTTGTACAGCTAATTTGATAAAATAAGATTTTTTTTTTTTTACAGTGTGATAGTGCTGATTATGATACACTGGAGATTGTTTAAAAGTTAATATTCTTAAACTGAAAAAAAAAGAAGAAACGAAAATGATCTAAAATAGTAACATCTTAATTAAATGGTTTTATTCAAGCCAGAAATATTAGTTAACGTCACTGAAACAACCTATAAACATTCATTCATACCAACAAAACTCATTTTTATAGGTTGAATCAGGTAGAAATAGCTCTTTAATGTAAAAACGGCAGTGTATAAATTATAAAGCATATGTTGTAAATTATTTGAGTATTTGTGACTAAATATGTTATGAGAAAGTGCTTTTGACAGCATTACGTGCTTTAGATTGAATTCAGTTCCAACATATAAAACAATGCTTGAGGAATGTTTTCATTTGACATGTATTTGCTCAGGAGTGTGTGTGTGTGTGTGTGTGTGTTTATTTGAACTCATTTTAAAATCAACGCTGGCAGCAACACTGTCAAAGCAGCTTAATGTCTTCAAACATTTCATATGCCTGAAATAATTTGAGTGGGAAAAGTTTTGACCCTTCACCTCTCCAAAGAGCTTCGAGTTTTCTGCTGAGGAATGAAAGTTCATCTGAACATCATCTGTGTTTACAAGCAGTTGAGTTAATATGCAACATAGCCAAAAGTATTCATTGGGTTCAAAGCCCTGCATTACGTTCCAGAAAGACAGTGCATGTTGATCATGGATGCAGGGGTTTGGATTCATTCAGTATCACCTAATCTGATAACATCTAATGACATTCAGTTTCAGTTGATCTCAAAGGTGTTCAGAGGAGTTCAGGTTAATTGGCAATAAAGAGCCTCTTCATTAGAATGGTGTCCAAATATTATTCGTCATAGAGTGCAAATGCAGCAAAATCTTTCAATTTGTCTTCTGTCAGGCTGCTCTTGCAACTTGGTTGCATCAAGTCTGGTTAGGTGGGTTCTCTGCAGGAAATATAATATTTACCAATGCCAAGGAAAGGGATTTAGAAAAAGAAATTTGCAGGTAAATCTAATCTGCAAAGTGACATTTTCACTATGGGTTATCAATCAAATGTGCACATTTATGCAGTTAATACAAATGAATCGGACAACAATAGCAATAACAAGTATGCAGCCTGTTTTAATAATTCTCTATTTGTAAATGGTTCTATCTATTTCCTCTGATTTATCCAGCAAAACTTTGTCTATGAAATTTCATGTACAGTTGTGGCATTAAACGCTATAAATCAAGAGTGAAAATAAATAATTATATTAATATTGCAAAAGCAATATTAAAGTAATAGTTTGCCTTTGCTCACCCTCATGTCATTCAACACATTCAAAAATATATATTTTAAAAATATTAAATAAAGCAAAGATTATACGTTTAACAATTAATTGTGCAATTTACCAGCAATTTCTGAGAGAAGGTAAACCACACAAAAAAAGAAAAAAAATTATATTCAGTATATTTTTGTCAATCAAAAAAGAGTATATTTTGAATTATCCATGCAATGGAAGGAAAAGGCTGTACAGGGTTGTTTTGTTTGCTCTGATGTAATTAATATGCTAGTCTATTCTCTAATTAGACTTTTCACTGAAAAAAAGGTGTAGGATTTACTTTGAACCAGTGTTCACTGTGGATTTGCTAGTAAATTTCAGAAAAAATTACAAAGTGCACTAAATAATGATTTTTCTAAGTTGTAAAATGATGAGCACATTAGAAGAAAATACTATTTTAGTTTCTACTTCAAAATTTCATGTCTAAATCTGCAGTCCGTAAGTTTTGTTTGATCTTACGTTTTGTTTTCGCCATCTATGTTTGAAAACCTGGAATTGCAGTTACTTGCGGAATTGAAATTACTTCCGTGCGTGGGGTTGTGAGTCGACACAGCTCCAGCGCAGATGAATCTAATGTTTTGAGGAGTATGTGTAGCTGTCAGTCCCCACACCGGAGTGGATATTTACTGTATTTAGTAATCACAGATTCTAGCTTATGTCTTGGAATATATGACTCAAATAAGAATTGTCACCGTATATTGTCATCTGAACAAGTCTGCCACGTTTGTTCTGACCAACTGAGGAAAAAAGCATTACAATAAATCGAGCTACCATTGGTGATTAAATCTAACGATCTGTTAGCTCATATCACATCAAAACTGTGCAAATTATTATTATTGTTACATTTTATTCTCAAATTATTAATGTTAACAACATCAGCATTGCGTGACTATGAGTATAGTGTGCATTGTGTAGATTTCAGTTTCTAATATAATTGTCATACCAATCGAATTTCATATTAATAAATTCTTTTAACCCAAAAAGCAAACTATGCTTCCTTCGAAATGGTTTCCTTTAAAATACAAACCGTAATCCCAGACTATCTGTAATCAGAAGCACATTTAAAACTGGAATATAATTTAATTTCATTCACATGTGTTTCATAAACACATAATCCTTTCTGGATTACAATCCGCCATCAAAATGATACGTTTAATTATTCCAGCTGCTGTGAGAAAAGGCTAAATGATCTGCAGGATCCTCACGTGCGATGGCCAAGTAGCCAGGACAACTTCTCTATGTTTACAGATGTGACGTAATGAAGCAGTGCCATGCTTGAATTTCCCGCGAAAACCTACCCGTACCACTCAAATTAGAAACATTATTATGAGCTAACCGTTGTGAATCGGGCTCAAATAAAGCGATAGCTTTGAACACTGGCTGGTTTTGTACTTTCTCAAATATTAATTTTGGATCATTTTTAACCAAAAAAAGTTACGGACTGCAGTTTTAATTCAACGTGTTACCTGCTGTTTCTTTGAAATTATTTCTGAAATACACTAGCAAATTCTGAGTAAAGATGATAAAGCATACACCAATGTTTTGGTGTAACACTGAATAAAACATGACATTCTTAAGTAGAAAGACTGAAATTGTATTTTGTAAAACATACTTCAATCATTTTTACTTACAACTTTGAGAAATAGTTTTTATTTAAAGTTTCAACAGAAACTCTAAAAATATTGATCATCAGCAGCTTGTACAAATGCCCTGCAGAACGCGAATGTCACGCGAGGAAAGAAAAGTGATTTCATGACACACTACAAAAACAAAAAAAAATCTAAGATTGCTGAAATCTCTCAGATGTTGCAACGAAACACTTTGTTACTGTACAGAGCACATGCATATTTAAAGAGGTCTTTTGTGATTGGTTCTTTGATGTGAATCCACATTTGAGCTCCGTGATGGTTTACTGCCAGCGTCATTTGAGGTTTGCAACACAAAGTGTAGCGTGAAACACCCTTTTGATTTATAAAAGCGTAATTTTTCACCTGTTTTTTGAGTCTTTTGCGACATCTGTCACCAGCACTCAAATGTGCAACCCTAAAACAAAGGGCATGTGCATTTACACTCAATCTCTACATATGGCTGGGATTTATTCTTAAGTCTATATCAAATCATATGTCCAGAGCACCTCATGACCAATGTTTCTGGACTAATGTCACACAGCTTGGCCGGCGCGATGTGGTTTTCGTCCCAGCTGGACAGTTGGTAAAGTGGTTTTGGACGCTGTCCACTTTGTTTCTGAGCGCCGCACAGCTGCTCTCTCTAGTGAAGCTGTTTCCAGCCTCGTATCCTGGCACGTCTGATACTCTCTAGCATGTCTTCTATCAGCGTGGAGCAGTTGTCTTCATGCATAAGAGCTCATCTCGTGTACAATAGGAGGGTTCGCTCTGAGGAAAACCTGTTTATGACACTCTCAGAGGATCTGTGGCCTGCTATACATCGCGCACACACAATAACCTCAACATGCACTAAAGTCTTAATGTAGTGTCATTTTGCTTCCAAAACGATCTGAAAAAAAGTTGTTTTTTTTGTTTGTTTTTTATGAAACTGATTATTGAGCCTTAGACAATATGCATGTTTTTTGTTGAGCATCATATTTAATCCATCAGGCTTTTCTGGCTCATAGAGTCTGAAATAGTGAGAATATGGAGGAAAAATAATAGCTCAGTTTTATTCATAGACTCAAACCGGGCAAAAATATGCAATTTGGTGCAGATGCTGATATTTAGGCTATATGACGAAATTCTGATGCTTGTAATGTAAATCAATGAGCTCTTTATAACAGTAGAGCGGATACATAAAATTATATACATATCAGTCATCACTATATATCTCCAATAATATGTCTTAGTAAGATAAGACTGAAATGATCCAAACATATAATGCAATGCAATCCAATGCTGATTGAGAGATGAAGAAATAAACGCTCCACAGAAGATGTGAGATGTTTTGGAGGCTTGTGAAGATCATTCCTCCGCTGAGGAACAGTGAAAGTAAAGCTTCTGGAAGCAAACGTTCCTCAAAAGATCCTGATGATCAGATTTGAGACGCACTGATTTTTCTACAAAATGATTGATGGAGAATCAAGTAAAGCTGAGCTGCTTCAGTCCAGTAAGTGTTGCCAGAAAAACACATGTGAAGCACCAGCTGAAGCTGGACATTAGAACAATTAGACTAAAAGACTTTTGACTTAATAAAAAACTCTAAACTATCAATCAGATGACAGAAGGCATGGAGTAGATTGTATGAAACAGGTTTAACAGTAAAAACTAGACCTTTTATAGAACATCATTCCCATTAGGACCGTCAACAGCATAAAAATCCCTTTAGCAAAAAGTAAAAGAAAAACTGATTTCCTTTCATTTGCAAAACTTTTCCAATATGAGGCTCTTTTAGAGATACTGTAACGCACTATCCAATAAGATTCTAGGAAAGATCATTCCCAATCAACTGCAATTCCTGCAGGATATTTTGACTAGGGCATCTATTGTGTCTTTCCCTTTCCAACATTCATGACAAAAGGCTCGGCACTCTGTTGTACAGCCCTTATGGACCGACTGAATGCCAAAGCACATGAACGACTGCATTCATCATGAATCTGGACCATGAATGAGTCTCCAGGGATCCTGAAATCACATCATCCAGCAGTATAGCGTGTCAATCTGCCATCAGACGCCTCCAAAGCTACTCTTCTCTTGTGTGTGCAGGAGAGAAATGCATGATTCTTCTGAACCAAAAGTGCCCAAATTTGAAGAAATACCTAAATATGAGTTGATGTTTTATTTTTTTTGCTGCTTTTAATAATCTTTGCCTCCAGATTGCAGACAACTTTGTATACATTGTGCTTATAATATCTGTTGCATTTATCCATTAATTATTAGAAAGCATAAATGCTAAACAGGGTCAGCAACACTAAATACATGTGCATACTACATCTTTTTCCTAAGTTTAAGCACATTTTTTCAGCGGTTGATTATGTTTTATTCAGGGGACGATAGAAATTAATATATTTTTGATGAAAAATCTCTCTCATGCCCCTTGAATAAATCATTACTCTAAAAGTTTGAGGAAAACCAGTGCAACTGAACAGAGAAATGTTGCAGTGACCATTACGTTAATATGCAATTCTATTATTAATTAGATTTTTGCTAGTATTTAAATTTTTTTAAATATATATTTTTATTTAAAAATATTTAAATTATTAATTTAATTCATTAAAATACACAATTTTTATTTAAAAATTTAAAATATATAAAAATATAAAAAAAAAAAAAAAAAAAATATTGGACAATGCACCACAGTACTACCATGGTTTGTTGCACATATACCGGGGTATTCTTTACAGTCTGTTAAAGCATAATATTAATACCATAATATATATAATAATCATTTAGCACCATAGTATATGTAAAATACAATGGAATTAGCAACCAATACCATCATTGTACTATAGTGCAACCACAGGATGTAGCTGATTTACTTTGAAACAATGTTCACTCTAAAACTTCTAATAAACTCCATAATCAATTATGAAAAAATGGAAAGTAATACATTGAAATAAATGTTATATTTTTAAGTAGAAATACTGAAATAGTATTTTCTTGTTATAAATAAATAAATACAGTACTTAATTGTAGTTGTACAACTTTAATTTATTTTTTTATTTACAGTATAGGTTGCTTTTTGACCATTATGCATACTAATTCTATTTATTCTTTTAATATGTTAATTTAGTTTGTTAAATGCATTTATTGTAGATGTTCACTGTCTAAATATCTACTGATGGTCAGCTGGTGTGTGGTTTTTTTCCAGATTGGTGTGAGAGGAAAACTGCAGACTTCTCCAAGGAAAATGGTAAACACTGCTCTGAGTGATGAGGAGAAGGGCATTCAAGACAAGGAAAGCAAGGAAGAGTCTATTCTGGCCATGCTGGGAATCATTGGGACGATCCTCAACCTCGTCGTCATCATCTTTGTCTACATCTACACCACTCTGTAAGATCCACTGGAACTATGACTGGCAGTGAGATTCTGGCACGGAAACCAGGCCGTTCCACCAGGGGATCATGGGAATTCAGACACTGCTGCGACAGAGTCACACGTCCGGAGGGAAAAACACAGAGAACAGATTCCCTTCAAACACAGACGATACCAGGAAGCACATGAGCTGTAAATATGCACGTTATTTCCATATTCCCATCCGTCCCGGATCCAGCGAAACAGGAGCGTTTCTATGCATGGCTCAGTCCACAGGACGTTCTCATTCAGATCCAACAGTGTTTTTTAATAGTAAACACACAATGATGTTTCTTACAAACTTTTGCAGGCGACACTTTCAAGTTTATACTGTATTTAAAACACTGCTGTTTACAATAAATAGCTTCTTATTAGACATGAGCTTTGAAATAGATCTTGATATAGACTGAATTTGGTCATGAGCATTTTAATATACAGTACACACATGTACAGCATTCTGTAGTTTGGCTGTAAAACATGTGGTTGGGCTAGTTTTGCAGTGCATTTAATTGAATTATTTAACTATTTATTATGCAATGCTTATTGGCAGATATTGTTCAGTACTGTTTTGTGCAGGTTAAAGCAGTTTTAGGACACGTGGGGTGATTTATTGAGACATCATTTTCCGTGAAGGTGTTTATTATGTATGTGGATTTAAATATATTACTGTTTCCCATAGTTTTGAACGAGATAAATCTTTTACTCAAACAGACAGACTGTTCATCAGACGTGCAGACAGTGTTGCCTTAAGAATGATCCACACATTCATATCTGCATCATTTCAGATCATATTTAGTTGCTTATTGATGCACAGAAGCATATAAGGCCACATAAGCATATTATTTTTTTAAATTAAAGGAACTAATTTAATGTATTTAATGCAAATAGTTTTTTATTTCTATATTTTGTCCTAATACCAACATCAGACTGTACTAATGTTAATGAAAGCACAAGAATATTTGCAGAATCAATGAATGTACATCATGTCAGTGAAGTATATGTCTGATAATAAGACAGAAAGTATATGGAATCCAGATATCAGTGCATTAAAGTGCCTGTATTTCTGCAAGATATTCTCTAGCCTGTCTGTTTAAATAATCTGACTGTATATTATTAATATGAAGAGTCTTAAGGGTCTTTCCTATCGTTCAGCTTCTCTTTGAAAAATTAACGCAAGGTTTATATTTACAGCAGGAGATGAGAATGGCTGATCATTTAATATCTTTCTTTGTCATCAGATATGAGGACAGTATAGGTTCAGTATTACAGTAATATTCCTTTGTACATAGGCGCTCTTGTCTAAAACTCTTTAATGTATTTGAACATGTAATATTGCTACTGCTGATTTAGTAAAGACTGATAAAATTATTGAAAAATGTTCTTGTTAAATTGACTGCAGTTTTTGTAATTATGGGATGGGTGTTCAGCATGGTTGCCTGGCGACAAGTAGTTTATAGAGCTAAAAAATTTGCTGCCTTGTGTTTGAGCTATCATGATAGAGTGAGTTTTAATGTTTTAATGAAAAGATGAAGTCATTAAAGTTGTGTGACTGTCAAATCTAAAATCTAATATAAAGGACAGACCACAACAAACCACTTAATGTCATACGTGTGTCAAAATAATTGGGGATTTTTAAAGGTGTGCTGGAACAAAGGTTTTCAGAGAAAGAAAGACAGAGGGGAGAGATCTAAAAACAGCTGAACGATGATGCAGTCGAGCGAGTAAACAATGTGTTCTGAAGGTTCACAGCTGCAGAAATACAAATGAGCCCAGGAGCCTTTTTCTCAGGCTTTGTTTTACCTGGATAAAGAGCGTCCAGATGCCAAACAGACAGAAAACTTTCAAAGTCCTCATTCTGCAGAAGCTTTCTCGATAAACAACTGATGAGACTATTATTATCGTGAACAAACAACTGAATCAAAAACTTTGCTAAACTGTTTCTGCAAGACTTTCACACATACAACACAGAACATTTAGCTTAGAAATACAATAGATACATAAATATTAGGCTATAACTGCTAATACATCGTATTCTTCAAACAGTGCCAGTAGTAATGATCTATTTTTAGGCTTACGATGCTTTTGGAAAACAGCCCTGATTGATCCAGTTCAGTAAATGATTTGACAGGCTGATTCAAAATGGTAAGTGATTCACTGGGGTTAAGAATGGGTTCTCGCTCACATGAAAGTGTTGGGGTTAAGAATGAACGACAAGAAGAGGGTTCTTTCTCCATTACAGAGAACCACTTATCTTGGTGTGGTGTGGCATTCGACCACGATGCAGGCACGTATGTCCCCTGCTCGGATCGAGTTGATCCTCACAGAGGTCAGGAGAGTGAAAGAAGGCCAGTCACAGAGACAGTTTCAGAGACTGCTGGGTCTGATGGCAGCTGCGTCCAACGTGATACCTATTGGCCTGCTGTACATGAGACCCCTACAGTGGTGGCTCAAGACCAAGGGGTTCTCCCCGAGGTGAAACCCGCTTCGCATGATCAAGGTCACGCGGCGGTGCCTACGTGCCTTAGACATGTGGAGACAACCTTGGTTCTTGTCTCAGGGCCTGGTGCTGGGAGCTCGGTGTCGCCGCGTAACGCTAGCGATGGACGCGTCCCTCACCGGTTGGGGGAGCGGTCATGAGTGGCCACCCTGCCCGCGGTCTGTGGAGGGGTCACCATCTCGCTTGGCACATCAACCGGCTGGAGATGCTGGCCGTGTTTCAGGCTCTGACACACTTTCTCCCAGACCTAAAAGATCACCATGTGTTGGTGCGCACTGACAACACAGCGGTGGTCTCATATATCAACCACCAAGGAGGTCTGCGGTCGCACCCCCTGTACAGGTTGGGGCACCAGATCCTCGTGTGGTCCCTTCTCTCATTAAGAGCAGTTTACATCCCTGGGCATCTCAATGTGGGAGCAGACATCCTGTCGAGACAGGGGCCGTGGCCCGGGGAATGGATGCTGCACACCGAGGTGGTGAAGCAGATCTGGAAAATGTTTGGCCAGGCTCAGGTGGACCTCTTCGCCACTCAGGAGACAGCGCAATGTCCCCTCTGGTACTCTCTAGTTCATCCAGCTCCACTGGGGTTCGATGCCATGGTACAGACGTGGCCGAGGTTTCGTCTGTACGTCGTCCCCCCGATTGCTCTGCTCCCCGGAGTTCTGGAGAGAGTGCGCCAGGACAGGGTCCGGCTGCTGCTAGTAGCCTCAGTTCTGACCAGGCTGAGTGTGGTTCTCGGACCTGATTTCCCTCCTCGACGGCTCTCCATGGGAGATTCCCGTCAGGAGGGATCTCCTCTCACAGGCAGGAGGCACCCTTGTGCACCCCCGCCCGGAGTTATGGAGTCTGTGGGTGTGGCCCCTGAGGGGGCACGGTTCATAGCTTCCGGTCTCTCAACTGAGGTCGAGACCATCCTCCAATCCAGAGCTCCCTCAACGAGGAAACTGTACGCCCTGAAGTGGAGACTCTTCACTTCATGGTGCAGAGATCGCCAGCTCGACCCAGTTAACTGCCCGGTTGGTACAGTGCTGGAGTTCCTGCAGGCTCGACTCTCTGCAGGGTTAACCCACTCCACCTTGAAGGTCTTTTTGGCGGCGATTTCGGCCTACCACGCCTCTCTTGGTGGACAGTGGGTAGACACCCCCTAGTTACACGTTTCCTCCGTGGTGCACTGAGGCTAAGGCCCCAGTACGGTCCCAGATTCCTCCTTGGGACCTGGTTGTCATGTTGGATGCTCTTTGTAGGCCTCCCTTCGAGCCTATTGAGGAGATCTTGATTCGCCATCTCACCCTGAAGACTGTGTTTCTTCTGGCAATTTCTTCTCTAAAGAGAGTTGGGGATCTGCAGGCCCCTACTCACTTGGACTATACGCCCGGCATGGCCAAAGCCTTTTTGTACCCTCGTGCAGGGTACATCCCTAAAGTTCCTTCCATCACGCCACAGCCTGACGTACTGGAGGCCTTCAGTCCTCCTCCCTTTCGGGAGCCTGACCAGCAAAGGCTTAACTGTATGTGCCCAGTGCGAGCACTGGACACATACATCCACAAAGCTGCCCTGTGGAGAAGGGCGGACCAACTGCTCATTTGCTATGGTCCCCCTCAGAGAGGTCTTCCTTCTTCAAAGCAGACCCTCAGTCGGTGGATTGTAGATGCCATTCACATTGCCTACGAGTCCTCTGACTTCCCCTCGCCGATAGGAGTCAAGGCTCACTCCACTAGGAGTGTGGTGGCCTCCAAGGTCTTCCTCGCAGGTGTCCCAATACAGGACATCTGCAACGCTGCGGGATGGTCTACGCCCCTGACCCTTGTCAGGTTCTACGGCCTGGACCTGCGGGCCACTCCAGGCTCTTCCGTCCTCTTGCTCTAGATGTGCTCCGCATGGATACACACTGGGCAGGGATTGGTAAGTCTGGCAGTGTGGATATCTCGTTCCCCAAAGCGTCTCCAGACGCAGCTCGAGTTCCTGAAAAGGAACGTCTTAGGTTACATATGTAACCCCAGTTCTTCGAGGGAACGAGATGCTGCGTCTCAAGGCCACACTTCCGGCATCCCTGCCAGCGCTTGCTACATTCTAGAAGCTGACGCCGGTTTCACCACACGTGCTTTTATACCAGCTGGTCATTATGTCACCTCGCCCATGACGTCTTGCCCATCCTTTGGACAGATTTCACTTGTATTCAGAGCCGGTTACGCTGAAGGCATCCCCAAAGCGTCTCCAGACGCAGCGTCTCGTTCCCTCGAGGAACTGGGGTTCCATAAGTAACCTAAGACGTTTTTTTAAATCTCACAGTTCTCATGTTTTATTTTATTATTTATTTATTTATTTATTTAAAACATTTAAAAAGAAAATTGTGAATTTTTATCCCCCAGTTCTGACTTTTTCCTTGCATTTGTCATTTCATACCTTGCAATTCTACAAAAAAGATATAAACTCACAACTGCAGGAGAAAAACCCAAATAAGTCACAATAATTTTTTTCCTCATGATAGAAATAAGCTTCCATATAAAATAAATAATTCACAAAACTAACATTATTTATAGTGAGAATGACAACATTTGAGACTGAACTCCACAAAAAGACACATAATGCAAAGAGTCTCGTGTTAGACGCTGATCTTGTATTCTGTGTAATTGCAAAGTGTAATTGATTTCGGGTCATCCAGGTATTTTTACTTTGTTCCAGGGATCAGCGTCACCACAAACACAAACAATGCGATTAAGAAAATGAAACATCACTTGCTCTTCTGTGCTCGTGTCTAATCTTGTGTAAGGAGGAGATATTCTGGACCTAATGCTGTTCATCTCTGGGAGTTGTATTGGAAATCTTTTGTACTATATTGAAAACTCATCTCATCTTTTCACGTTTGGCTCAGGGCCGGTTGTGTCACACCTGTGAGATGATGGAGCTTCTGGTTTTCATCAGAAGGACATTACAGGTTGTCCATTGAATCACTCTGGTCGAGTTAAGGGAGTGAATTGTTTTGGTGGTGAGCCGCCTGTCTTACATAAATTTCATGGACTCTGTGCACATTTCATCTCCCAAAACTTATTCAAGCACTGAAATCCTGCTCTAAACCAGAGAGACACTGATACCCATGACCGATCCCAAATCCAACATAAACCTCAGGAAAAAAAAAAAAAGAACAAAGACGATCTGGGAGATATGAATAATAAAGTGCGTTGTATTTTTAGCTTTTTGGAAGAAGATTGAAAGTTAGATTAAATAGTACAGTGAAAACTATTCAACTTACACCTAACAAAAGCTGTAGCTGACTGCATTCTGTGTAATTATGGGATGCATGGGGTGTAGTGTTGCCTAGCAACAATCAGATCTTCCAATATGCTATACGTATATAGATAGATAGATAGATAGATAGATAGATAGATAGATAGATAGATAGATAGATAGATAGATAGATAGATAGATAGATAGATAGATAGATAGATAGATAGATAGATAGATAGATAGATAGATAGGGTCAGTAAGATTTTGAAATAAATTAATATTTTTATTTAGCAAGGACATTAAATTGACAGTAAAGAAATTTTTAGTGTTAAAAAAGATTTCTATTTCTAATAAATTCTGTTCTTTTGAGTTTTTTATTCATCAAATATCAAATGTATGACAGTTTATGCAAAATTATTAGGCAGCACAACTATTTTCAACATTGATAATAATCAGAAAAGTTTCTTGAGCAGTAAATCAGCATTTTAGAATGATTTCTGAAGATCATGTGACACTGAAGACTTGAGTAATGATGCTGAAAATTCAGCTTTGATCACAACACTCATACATACATTTTTACAGATATTCATATAGAAAACAGCTACTTTAAATTATAACAATATTTCACAATTTTTATTGTATTTTTGACCAAATTAATGCAGCCTTGGTGAGTAGAAGAGATTTTTCAAAAACATTTTAAAATCTTACTGACCCTAAATAGTAATGCATATTTATATATAAATAAAATGCAGAATGAAAAGTAATAAATGTGTTAAAAATAAAAATGAGCCATGAATTTACCATGAAAAAAAATCTAGAATGTGCTCATGGAATATTTCTCACTATAAGTCACAAAAACAAATATGCTAAGAGCAAAATGCTGATGTGTCTTGATTTACTGTAAGACTGTGTGCTGTAAGTGAGCTAATGTTAACGGCAAATATACAACAAATATTAGAGCTAAAATCATCCTTCTGTCATAAGTACATTCTTCATTTTCTAAGATGCCAAAAATAGAAGCACTGACCCTCTTCCAGACGCATTCCTATCATGTTTTCTCGTTTGTTTCTCACTCTCTCCTTTCAGCGTCATCGTCGCCTCCTTCCTCCTTGTCAATCTGACCCCTGACACTGATGATGAGATCGGCCGCTGCTGCAACAAATGACAAGAAAACAAACACATGGATCACTGTTACATCGGACCTGACAGATGCTAACACTGCCAACATTATTTACTTATTTAGTATTTTCATCTTGTTTTCCAGCACAAATATCAGAACTAAATCAGGATACATTTACTGGAGAAGCAAAAAGGAATAGTTCAGCCAAAAATGAACATTTGCTGAAAATGTGCTCACCCTCGGGTCATCCAAGATGTAGATGAGTTTGTTTCTTCATCAGATTTGGAGAAATGTAGCATTGCATCAGTGTCTCAGCAATGGATCCTCTGCAGTGAATGGGTGCCGTCAGAATGAGAGTCCAAACAGCAGAAAATACTATTTTTGTTTTGGGTGAACATTCCTTTAAATCTTATTTTCTGAAAAAAACATGCATCAGAATAAAGTGAGTTTATACTTTAAACAAGAACAATTATGTGCCAATGGGGTATGAAAAAACAACTTGTTTTCTCTTGAATTAAGTTTATTTTTCTGATTCTGTTGGCAGACCATTTTTATTGTTTTATTCATAAACTTGCTTCATTTTAATAGATTTTTCAGAAAACAAGACAAAAATATTAAATAGGAAAGTTTTTTTTTTTTTTGCAGAGTACAAATCAATGACAGATTGAGCAGTAAACACTGGTATCTAGTAGTAGTTTTCTAGTCGAGTCATTTGTCAGTAAAGTTATGCACAAAGTCTGACACGTGTTGATTAACTTTAAATAAGACGCACAGATGCTGAACACAAAAAGCAGACCAAAGACGTTTGCAGAGCAGATGTTTGGCTGATCACACATCTGACTCGTCTGATCCATTAAACTCAAGCTAAGTGACCTTGACTAAATGACAGTCTGGCTTCGAGCTCCAGAGGAGGCTTATGAAAGCAGTTATGGAAACAGTTTGCATAATCTTATGGGAGCTCTTGTGTTGTGCGTGATGTTTGGACAGTGATTATTAGTGATTACTTATGTTAATATTTACTCACACTGGAGCGGCACAGGAAGTTGAGCTTGATTTCTTAGAGTTGGGCAAAAATATATTTATATTTTGTGACAAAATAAAAATAAAAATTAATAGTAATTATAATAATAATAATGCATTTTAAAAGTTAATAAAAATAATAATGACAAAAAAAAAACTTTTTTTTTTTTTCCAGGAGCTTTTGTCTCATACATGGATTATTGCATAGTATTAACATTTGTGGTATCAAATTGATATTTGATATTACATTAATTGATATATGTGCTATGATGACTTTCCGTAAATCAACAGCAGAGAAAAGTTCATCAAAATTAGCAAATATTTTTCTAAAGGCTATTTGTGCATTTACAGACAATAGGTAATACAGTTTTATGTAATGCTAATTTCATGGTAATCTTTGCAATACATTGGAATACCATATATTCATTATTCAGTACTGTGGTATATGTATTCAACAACCCTAACAACATTTTGATTTCATGTTGCATTTAATTGGTAAAACCCAATTTGTGTTATGCAAGATAAACCTCAACACATTATACCGCAAAAATCACCTAGAGATTCATTTTAATAAGTTCAGCCTCCTGAAATCATTGCATTATATAATTCACACACTGACAATCATCACTGCTGATCGGCACCAGTACATGTTCTCTGTCATTTCAGGACAATATTCATTTTTGTCAGTAAATTTCAACAACACAACATGCATTTGGAGTAAAACCACACGATTCCTAAAGCTTTGGTGGATATGTGTGCAGAAATCACATGCAACTTGGAAAATCACCTTTATTTTGCGATATGAAGCTGTAAATAAAAGTGACACTGGCTTTGGCTGTAAGCCACGTTGTAACGAGGTCAGCAGGGACCAAAGGAGACGAGACGCGGAGAATGACAGCCGCGTTTACGACGCTCTTAAACATATTCTGTTTGAACAATGAGTCAGATTTGAGAGAGCCAGCGTTTTACTTTGAAGTGTCACAGTGATTCACAGGCTCAGCTTTCACACACACACTGTTGATTCTGACTGTAAACACGTCTTCTCGCTTTAAAGTAGTGATGGGTCGTTCTTGAACGATTCTTTAATGTGAAGAACGAGTCGTCTCGTCTCGGGGAGTCGCGCATGCGCATTGCACAACATTCTATGGGTCCTGTACTGGAATTAGTTCACCTCCCGAGTATCGGGTTTGAGTCGTTCGTTCATCACGTGACCACTTGCCGGATCAATACATATCAAATAGGCTACTATAAAGTAAAACTGTATTTTTTTGTATGGTGGATCATATTTAAGAATTATCATAAAATGATCAAAATATGTGTAAAAGAAATAAAAATGGTCTGTTAATTTTTTTGAATGCAAACATGCCTTAAAGCATGTTCTAAAATATAGCCACAGTGTGTTATTTTAAAGCTTATTTATTTTATATATATATATATATATATATATATATATATATATATATATATATATATATATATATATATATATATATATAATTTTTTTTTTTAATTGTTTAAATTCATTCGGGATTAGTTAATCTCTTAGCTAGAAAGCTTTTTTGGCACAAAAGTGTTATTTATTTTAAAGCTTATTTGTTTTATGTATTATAGAAAAGCCTAGCTTGTTGTGCAGTATTTTGTTTTAGTTTTTTTAAGGCTCTGTGGCTTTAGTATATTTTAATTTTCTTGTATTTTTTATTTAAATAGTTTAAATTCATTTTGGAATAGTTATCCTCTTTGCTATAGCTTTTTCTGGCACAAAAATAAACAATAAAAAACAATGCAGGAGTGTGTACAGAGTGTTAATGTCTAAAGTGTCATATGTTACAAAAGTATAGTAAGTAACACTATAGTCCAATCTAAAGGGTTAACTCAAAAGACATAAATACAAAAAGGTTTTGTATTTTATGAAGATTAGACTCCAAAAAAATAAATAAATAAAGCATAACCAACTGCTTATTATCTTTATCACCACATGGTGTTATGGAAAAGAACCATGTGACAGAAATTAAAAGCAATAATTTGAGACCAGAAAAGCATCACATAACTGTAAGAGTAAATAATAATAATAATAATAATACTAATACTAATAATAATAATAATAATAATGACTATGCACCCGTTTGTAAGGAAGGTTGTAAATTAACTAATTTCTCTGTCCAGAACTGTCACGTCACGTGACAAAAGAACGAACGACTCAAACCCAAGACTCGATAGATGAACTAATCAATTCTGTTTCCGGCTCAGGCTGCATTGGTTAAGCGTATGGGGCTGTCACGTGATGAACTAACGACTCAAACCCGAAGATTTGTCAGATAAGAGGTGGTGCGCAAATCATAGACTAAAGACCCAGGTAAACAATTAAGTAATATTTTCTGTTTCTTATAGCATTATGGTTTTGTATTGTTTGTAGTGTGATAAACACATTAGTAGTAGATGTGTTTGGAAAGTAACACGTAACATTTGAATTATATTTAGCTAAAATGAACGAAATGACTCGAAAAAAGATTCGTTCATTTTGCTGAACGAGACTCAAAGGTCCGAGTCGGTAAAATGATCCGAACTTCCCATCACTACTTTAAAGTGTGTGTGTGTGTGTGTGTGTGTGTGTGTGTGTGTGTGTGTGTGTGATGCACTGCCCTCTGCTGGAGCGCTTCTCGCCGATGGAGAAATCACTCCACCTGTTTGTTTGGCCTCATCAATATTTCAGCTGTTCAGACAATACTGAGAGTGATGCAACATGCTCAGAAACACAAACTCAAACTAAATAAACTCATCTTCAAACATTTCATGCATTTGAGCAAGAAAACTTAATTGCAACAGTACACTGTAATATATATATATATATATATATATATATATATATATATATATATATATATATATATATTTATATATAATTAATTTATTAATTAAAAAAATTTATTGGAGTATATTAGATAGGAAATGCTATTTTGGTTTTTCTACTTATATATAAAACGTTATATAGAGTTGGGCAAAAATATATTTACTTTTTGGGGAAAAATGAATAAATACAAAAATAAATATAAAACTTTATAATGATAAAAAATCAGTTGAAATGACAAAAATAAAATGAATGCTAAAAATACGAATAATAAAAATCTAAATAAAAGACATCAGCTGTTACAGGAGTTGGCTCATACTACATGATTTCTTTCATAATATAAATATAGTATATCTGTGCTATCAAACTAATGATTTCAAAAGTCTGATACGAGGACCTTCTGTATGTTTAGTTCATCAAAATGTCTTCCAAAGTCTTTTTGTGCATTTACAGACCAGGTATACTATTATTTTCAGCAATTCCAACAGTGCACTGTAAACAAATAGTTTTCAAAGTTAATAATAAAATAAAACTTTTGGAGTATTTACAATGATGAAAAATATGATTTAAGTTTTTCTACTTCAAAATGTCATGTTTATATTCAATGTGCCATTTGCTGTTCTTTATAATTACTAGTGAAACTGAATAATAATTTAAGAGAGAAAATTATGTCTGCATCAGTTTTATTCAGTGTGTGTACTATAGAAAAGTTTTTTGTTCATTTTGTAATTTGAATTTTATAAAACAAATAAATAAAAACTGCCAGCTGTGGCCAAGTGACAATGCAATCATCATTTAAATCTCTTTATGTATTTCATAGTAAATACAAGGGAATTGTACTATATACAGTAATATTTTTGCAGTGTGGCAAAAACAAATCCTCTATTTTGATTGTGATTGCTTGCTCTTAACATGCATTTCTCATGTCAAATAAGGAGGAAAACACAGGAATATGTTTCTCATCATCTGGAATAAATGCCACATTCACATAAATCCTGATTCATTGATAAATAAAGTGCTCTTGACATCTAGTGGACAAACCAGATTACAACATTCCTTGTAGGATAAAACAGTGCTTTAAAATTATTTAAGAATTATTATGCACATTTTTTTTTAATTACAGAGTCATTAATTAAATCAGTGTTTTATTAGACTGATAAATTAACATTATTCAAGCATTATTATTTGATGAACTTTATTACATTTTGTACACTGAAAAATATGGTGTGGGAGTGGGATTGAAACAGTTTTCACTATTAATTACAAAGAAACGACATTGAAAATTGTATTTTCTTAAAACATATTCCAATGATCTGTTTTACTTAAAAAAAAAAAAAAAAAATTATATATATATATATATTATTCCTTAGTGGCAATTTAATGAAAATTACAACAATATTTGTGCATAAATTTCCATGCAGTCAGCTAAACTCATCCAGACAGTATGTAGAAACATGATTTTTCTCTAATAATGCATGCATTGATTAATTTTTATTCCAGCGGCTGAAAGATAAACATTCACACGCCGCACATCGCCATTCACCCACCCGATAACATGAACAAAGACAATCTTTTCATTATCAGTGTGTAAAACTTCAGTATACAGTGTATTTAAATTATTCTTTCCCTAATCCATTGATCATTTTTGCGTACATTATATTTTGTTCACTCAACTAAAGTTTTTGATTTGTTGTATTTGTATGTCTTTAAGTAACAAAGTTTTGTAAAATTGTGATTTTGTTTTTTTGAAGTTACAAATAAAACAAGGAAAATTTTAGGAAAATGTTTTACAGGAAAATACTACTTTTTCAGTATTTCTAATTTATTCATTGTGTTACTTTCCATTTCTTTGTAATTATTTAGCTATTTCAGTGTGAAATTTGTTTCAAATTCCATTATTTTTTTCAGTGCAGCGGTTTAATTTATGAAAACACAATGATTTTAGCTGCCCACCTTCGAGTTCCCATTCAGGCTGGTTGTTTACTTGAGCAAACCTGTGTGAGACGACCTTATCAAAAAGACATCTGCAAACACACACTGACAGGCCTTTAGAGAGCGCTAAACTAAAGCTTGCTCATAAATCAAGCTCTGATTCCATCAGACTGCCCACAATGTGCATCTGAGCCATAGGAGAGATCAAATCAATATTTCACCCTTAAATATTTATGTTGTTCAGAAACATCACATGACAGAAGTGGGTTAACATGCACTGGTTGAGGTCAAGATTGGACTGGCTGATGTTTCTGCTCATTAGCACAATCTATGTGTTTGGAGAAAAGTCTAGTAGCCAGCCCATAGAGCCCCATTATGAACACGGAAATGTTGAGTACACCAAAGTTTTATTGCAGAAATGTGAAGTATGGGTCCCCAGCATACAGAAACTGCCGGATGCTAATTTGCATATGTTGAGCAATTTGGATAATTAGCATAATTAGAATTATTAGCTTAATCGTCCATTTTGGCCACATATTTTGCACTGTATGGCCACTTTCTATAATATGTGAGTGGTTTTAGAGGATGCTGATTTCATTTCTGGCATTTTCAGACTTCAAAACGGTAATTCTATAACAAATTTGGATAAATTTAGACACATTTTTTATTAATTTCGGACAACATTTTAGGTTATTTTCATGGTAAACACAATATTCTCACATTTCAGAATCACAAGAACTCTTGCTCTTTGATGTGAATGTTGATAACCTCAATTTGTTTACATTTCTTGAGGTCCGGTCATGTTTTTATGCAAATAAGCTGTAGCAGTGAGCTGTTGTAGTTATAGTCTAGTTTTAAAGTCAAAATTCACCTTGCAAATATTTTTATATTCTTATATCGCCTTAATATTCGTACAAAAGTCAGTCAAGGGATTTAATGTTGACATTTTAATGTTGGCATTACTTATGTTTTCACATTAAGATAAAAGGTGGACAGAGTTATAATGACAGTATTGTTCAGTACATTGTGAATTTCTATTCAGATCCATTTTGTGGGTGAATCTGGTGTTCTAAAATTAGTTACCATAATTTAAAATTGTTGTATTCTTCTTTTTTAAAAATTCAGACTTCTTGCGATTTCCAGTCTGCAATCCCCAGCCACCAGATGTTGTCATTGTGGATGCATCCCAGCTCATTTATCACGTGGTTTGGCCATCGTCTGGGACAGTGGCAGATCTTGCTGCCAGCATGGGACGTCGGCTTAATTGTTACGACACCCAAACTTTTGTCATCTTTGACAGATATTTGCAGGTGTCTGCCAAGGACCATGAGAGACATAGAAGAGCAGGAGAGAGCTCCACAGAGTACAAGCTCTCATTGACTACACCTCTACCTAGTCGAGACAAAGTCTTGAAAAACAAGCACAACAAACAAAGGCTGAGCGAACTCCTGTGTACTTTCAATGTAGGAAGTAAGATCATGATGGTCAGTAAAGCTGACAGCATTGACACTCATGATGAGGCCGATATATCACTTATATCTTACATGTTAGATGCTGTCAGACATGGGGCTTCAACTGTTCACATTATCAGTGATGACACAGATGTCTTTGTGCTTATGGTTTATTGGTGTTGGAAGGCTGGTATCACAACTAACCTACAGATGGAACAATGGAATGGCACTGTTCTCAGCATAAATGCAACTGCAGAGAATCTGGGTGACCAATGTGGTTCCATTCTGGCCATGCATGCTCTTTCGGGATGTGATACCACCTCATATCCTGTCGGGAAGGGGAAGGTGTCTGCACTCAAGGCCATGAGAGTCGTACCTGGTAAGCTTCTCCACTGTATTGGAGAGACAGAAGCCACAGATTTACAGATCACAAAAGCAACAAGGGCTTCTGGCTCTGTACAATCAGAGGAACTCTGTAACCTTGGATGGAGCCCGGTATGAAATTTACCAAAAGCGCAAAAGGCCCCCAGCACTGAAGGCACTACCTCCTACAGAGCGCAATATGCGCCTTCATGGAAGACGTGCCCACCTACAGGTGCTGCTATGGAAAGCAGCTGACCAGCCTGATCCACCGGCTGTGGATATCACCTTGTTTGGATGGGACAAGAAGATGGGTCTAAAGGAAGGAGAGGAACTGATTATGCCCACCCAGGATTCAAGTCCAGTTGCTCCTCCTGCTTTGTTAGATGTTGTCAGCTGTGGTTGCAAAGCCGGGTTGAAACCTTGCACATCAGCAAAGTGCAGCTGTGCAGCTGCAGGTCTGGCCTGTACCAGTTATTGTTCCTGCAAAGGCAATGATGGTATATGCTGCAACATACTTACACAACACCAAGAACACAAAGAGAGGGATGAAGGGTCTGGAGAAGATGATGACAGAACAGAAGAGGATAGTGAAGATGATGAGGCTGCGTTTTGTTAATTAATTGTGAGGCATAGCAGTTTGCCTGAAGGTGGTAGCCAGTGTGTGCTTTGTGTGGTGCGGAGGTGAAGCCCTCTTGGTTAGTCTTGCGGGCTGACCCGGGTTGCCCAGACTCAGTTTTAACTCTTGCGTTTGGCGGAGTTTTAACTGGGTCCTCGTTGGATCTTGCGACTTGCGGACCAACCTGGACAGCCCTTCTGCCATTCTGGCATGGCCCTAGCGACTTGCGGGGCCTGTCTTGTATGGCATGTATATATTGAATATTTACATGTTTGGCATGGTGCGAAGGTGAAGCCCTCTTGGTTAGCCTTGCGTCTGGCGGGCTGACCTGGGTTGCCCAGATTCAGTTTTAACTCTTGCGCCTGGCGAAGTTTTAATTAGGTCCCCGTTGGATCTTGCGACTTGCGGACCAACCTGGGCAGCCCTTCTGCCATTCGGCCGTTGCCCTAGCGACTTGCAGGGCCTGTCTTATATGGCATGTATATAGTGTATATTTGTACATAGTTCGTTGATCGCACATGGTGATGGGCTTAGGTGATGTCATCTCATTGGGTGTCTTAAAGAGCTACCCCATTAATATGTATCGTACAGTTGCAGGATCCAAGTTATGTCAAATACCCGCATTGCTTTTTCATCCAGAAATGCATAACATTCAGCCTAACAAAGATTCATTGTTTATCCAAAAAGCAATTTTGAATCTTCAAAAGTGTCAGGAGGGGATTCAGCCTCTCTACACCCTGAAAACAATGCATCGACATTCACAAGAGCACTCATGATTCTGAAATATTTTGTTTACCATAAAAATAACCTAAAAATATGACTGAAAGTAATCAAAATTTGCCTAAATAAATCAAAATATGTACTAAAATTAGCTCTTTGAAATCTGAAAATGCCAGAAATGAAATCAGCATCCTCTAAAACCTCTAAAACCACTCACATATTGTAGAAATTGGCCATTCAGTGCAAAATATGTGGTCAAAATGGACGATTAAGCTAATAATGCTAATTATGCAAATTATGCAAATTGCTCAACATATGCAAATTAGCATCCGGTAGTTTCTGTATGCTGGGGACCCATACTTCACATTTCTGCAATAAAACTTTGGTGTACTCAACATTTCCGGGTTCACCTACTTGGCTACTAGACTAGAAAGCAGCAGAACTTTTTTGGTTTTTCCAGGCATCCGTAAACGTGCTTCATGCAGCAGTGCAGCAAACACTAAAAGTGCACAGAGAACAGAAGTTTCACAGCGAGGCTGAGAGCAAACACCGGCACTCTTGAAATCATGATGCTCAGCGCATTAAATATGAAAATGTTACAAGACAGCCGTCCTGGATGTCACATTGTTTGAGGATGCAAAACAGACAGTGAAGAGGAATGACTCAACAAGGTGCGATCAAATAAAGTTCAAAATGAGGCATCATTCATTATTCGTCTTTAAAGCAATAGTTCACCCAAAATTAAAATTTACAGAAAATGTCCTCCCCCCAGGCCATCCGAGATCAGGATGAGTTTGTTTCTTCATCAGATTTAGAGGAATGTAGCATTCCATCACTTGCTCACCAATGGATGCTCTGCAGTGAATGGGTGCCGTCAGAATGAGAGTCCAAACAGCTGATAAAAACATCACAATAATCCACACCACTCCAGTCCATCAGTTAACATCTGGAGAAGACAAAAGCAAAAACAAATCTATCATTAAGACGTGTTTCACTTCAAACCATTGCTTCCAGCTAAAATACAAGTCGATAATCCATAATAACGCTTCCTTCAGTGAAAAAGGCCATCTCCTGTTGTCTCTCACATCAAAATTCAGCCACATATTTGTTTAGAGCTGTTTTGGACAGTTTTGGCTTGTAAACAGTGCTTGATCTGTGCAGATTCAGACCAGACCAATTTTTCACTGGAAGAAGCGTTATTATGGATTATGGACTCATATTTTGGTTAAAAAACATCTTAATGATGGATTTGTCTCAGCTTTTGTCTTCTCCAGATGTTAACTGATGGACTGGAGTGATGTGGATTATTGTGATGTTTTTATCAGCTGTTTGGACTCTCATTCTGACGGCACCCATTCACTGCAGAGCGTCCATTAGTGAGCAAGTGATGCAATGCTACATTTCTCCAAATCTGATGAAGAAACAAACTCATCTACTGAAGGTTCATTTTCATTTTTGGGTGAACTATTCCTTTAACACAAATTATTTAATACACATTTCATACAGATGAGCTACAGTAATATAGCGATGGAATTAATTTCTCAAATATGGCTAAATAAAAATAGCCTCCACTTATTTATGTCTTTGTTAGCATTTCTAAAATTAGAAGTCTTAAAAATGGATCAATTAGTATTCATTTTTCTAGCTAAATGTCATTTAAAATCACACGAAGGCAAGTGCAGCACTTTATAATCACAAAGGCATCAGTTACAAAAATAAACCATGTTTGAATTTTATAAACAATACAGGATGTGTGTGTAATCATCAAATATCACTAAATAAGAAATCGCTGAATGTCTGGTCTTAGTTTATTCTCTTCTTTCTAATGGGATTGAATTGAGTGTCCTTTGGGAAATCAGCTGAGAAACAGAGTGACTTTAAAGTCCCTGCCACCAACGTCCTGTAAAACACACAAAACCACTCAATCATATGAGGACGTTATGACGTCAAAATGACACAATCTAAACTAAACTAAGAGTGAAACGATGTGTCATTTATTTAGAGTACTTTTTTATATTGATCTAAACGAAAAACGTGGTTTAAACCTGCTTTGTTCAGCTCAACGGAAATCAAACAACCCCTCCCATAAAGAAACTATTTTGTTTAAATGGTATTTTGTTGTCTTTAAGTAAACTAAACATTATCTAGAAAAACATTTTTAGTCAAACATCATGAGTATTACTTTCGAATGTTTTCTGAATGATCTGAAACTTTTAAAAAATATGTATGGCAAACTTCTAAGCTGGGTTATTGGGGAAGTCATGGCCTAATGGTTAGAGAGTCGGACTCGTAATTCAAAGGTTGCGGGTTCGAGTCCCCGGCCGGCAGGGATTGTAGGTGGGGGGAGTGAATGTCCAGCGCTCTCTCCACCCTCAATACCACGACTGAGGTGCCCTTGAGCAAGGCACCGAACCCCCAACTGCTCCCCGGGCGCTGCAGCATGGCTGCCCACTGCTCCGGGTGTGTGTTCACGGTGTGTGTGTGTGTGTGTGCGCGCATTTGTTCACTACTCACTGCTGTGTGTGTGTGCACTTGGATGGGTTAAACGCAGAGCACCAATTTCGAGTATGGGTCACCATACTTGACAATACGTCACGACTTTTTAACTTTTTATTATAGTGAACTAAAATAAAAACAATAAGAAAAGTGTTCCTTGAAATAAAAAAATAAACAAAACTAAAAAGGAAAATATACAAATAAAGAGTAATTCAAAATATGAATAAAAAACTGGTCAGATGATGCTGAAGTTGAAGTATGATGTGAGATGAGGACGTGACAGCAGAGCGCTGAGGCATGAAATCAACTCAACATGTTAGTCACCGACATATTGTGAAGCTGAAGTGCTGTAAATGTGAAGCGCATAGGAAAACTGGACTCTCTGAGTCAGGAGTTTCCTGAGGAGCCGAGCCGAGCCGAGTGAAGTGAATCCAGACCTGATCAGCGGTGACTGCGGATGACATCTCGACACACGATGCTCCAGTACAGGATGATGATGATGACGTTCAACATCACCTGAGACATCACCAAATCTCTCCAGCATCTCGGCTGCTTCTCCTGACATATATGCCATTAAAATGAGAGTCTCCTGCTCCTCAGATGCTTCTCCTGACTTCAGTAATCTCCAAATCAGACTCATCTCACACCTCAAAATACTGAAACTGATGCATTCAGCCCAAAATCAAAAGGAAAAAAATAGGAAATTATATTTTTGCAATATATTTATAATTATATAAATGAAGATCACAGTGAAAAACCATTCAAGGGGACCAATTATGCAAAAATCATATTTAAAGGTGTTTGAACAGTTGTGTGGTTGCAGTGTGTGAAAACAACCAACCTGTAATGGTAAAAATCCACCCACTCATTTTTTTATAATCCCAATAAATCACGAACAGTCTCTCAGAACAAGCGATTCCAGATTTCTCCCAAGGTACACGTCACCTTAGGGAAAAAGTCTCGCCCATTTGTGACGCTCTCTGCCCTATTAGCATAAACACAAGCCTGAGTGAGAAGCAGCAGTCCGCCATTACTGGAGACATACAATGTCAGCGCCAAAGAGGCAATTCAAGTGTTGTGTTTTGGGATGCACTAACTTACATAGGAGCACCATAGACTCCCTCCATCTGAGGACACTGTGGTTAAGTTTCATTTTCGAAGGAAACGTACCGAAAAAAAAATCGATAAAGTCATGCCAATCATTTTGCATGCTGGATTTTCGCAAAGTCTGATTCTGAAAAAGGGATCAATACCAACGCTTCGTGCATGAACGTCAGATCCAGACAAAGTAAGCGCTTCACATTTTGTTTTCAAATTGCCTTTCTGAAAGAGCTTCTTGGCACTCTGTAAGGCTAATGTTGTTAAAGCTACCATCGTCTCTGCCTGTTTTCACTGATGCTGCGTTCATGTGCTACCAGAACTATCATAAATAGGAATGTGGTAGTCAAACAATGCAAATGAAAGCAATGAGTCAATCGCTTGAGAGTTTCTGACAGTTTCAGTGCTTGAGATTGTTGTGTGTTGCCGGTGTGCTGGCGGAAGCATAAGCTTTTGAAGCTCCGCCCTCTTTTGAAAAGGGGGCGGGGAGCACCAGCTCATTTGCATTTAAAGGGATAAAGACAAAAATGGCGTGTTTTGGCTTGTACCCTGAAAGTGGCAACTTAAACAAGCTATACAAAATAATATGTGGGGTATTTTGAGCTAAAACGTCACATACAAACTCTGGGGACATCAGAGACTTATTTTACATCTTGTAAAAAGGGGCATAATAGGTCCCCTTTAAATAGTATTGTATTGTGACATTATTTTTATATGATCATATCATATATGTGTTCGGGGACATTGTCAACATTGTCAAAAAATTGTCAACATGCAAAAAAAAAAAAAAAAACATTTTAAGAACAGTTTATTTATTTTTTGATCCTGAAGACTGGGACATTTTCTTGACAATTTTAACAGCAACTGAAATCATTCAGGCATTATAAGTGTGATCACGCATGACGTGACATGACACACAGAGAGAGAGAGAGAGACACACACACACACACAGAGAGAGAGAGAGAGAGAGAGAGAGAGAGAGAGAGAGACACACACACACACACAGAGAGAGTCTCTCACAGCTACAACACTGTGTTCATCTCTCTGTTCTGCTCTCTCCATCTCCAGTCGTTCATGATCTCTGTGTTTAATGATGGATCTGTAAGGATGAACTCGGAGGATGTTTGGAGACGTTTCTGCTGTGAAAATCCCTTGAGGAACTGAAGAATCACTTCGTCCAGGAATTACACACACGTGATCATCATGGATCTTTCATTCATGGCTGCGCAGGTATGAGATGTTTGGCATTATGCATTAAAGATATGAGTTTTATATGAACATCAACCTGTTCACTTTAAAGCGGTGCAACATGTGAGTTTAGAGCTCAAGATCCTCATCCATCCACTGACGTGATTTCACTTCTTCTGACAGCTTCTTCATGCCTTTCGTTACAATTTAACCAGTACCAGAGAGACTGGCTTAGTTTACTGGCTTACGTTTTTGATATTTAATATTGATACTTATGTATATTTATTTATTTATATTTACTGGATTTATTCTGGTTAACAAAGTCTCACGTCTCCTCTCGAGTTTCAGGAGAGAGATCATGTCCCAAACTGTGCTCAGACTAGCCAAGATACCAAAGCCAGTCTCGCTATGTTCTCAAACAGTTTTCAACATGAGATCTGAACTGCTCCACATTCACTTCATACCTATATATTCATACTATGACAATTATTAAGAAATTTGGGTCTGTTTTTAAAGTCCATTTAAATAAAATGTTAAAATGTTTTTAAAAAAAATTATGTAAAAATTTTAAATGTTATATAATGATATATTAACTATAAACAAATATTGCAAAACAAAAAAATGCTGTATGATATAATGAAAAGTAAAATAGATAAATTAATCAAATTAATATTAATATTAATTCATTATAAAATAAATGCATAAAAATACATATATAATACTACGAAGATACGTTAAAATTATTATTATTATTTTATGTTTTGTTTATTTATTTGCATTACAATAATGACAAAATGCCAAAAATACACTCACCTAAAGGATTATTAGGAACACCTGTTCAGTTTCTCATTAATGCAATTATCTAATCAACCAATCACAGGCAATTGCTTCAATGCATTTAGGGGTGTGGTCCTGGTCAAGACAGTCTCCTGAACTCCAAACTGAATGTCAGAATGGGAAAGAAAGGTGATTTAAGCAATTTTGAGCGTGGCATGGTTGTTGGTGCCAGACGGGCCGGTCTGAGTATTTCACAATCTGCTCAGTTACTGGGATTTTCACGCACAACCATTTCTAGGGTTTACAAAGAATGGTGTGAAAAGGGACAAACATCCAGTATGCGGCAGTCCTGTGGGCGAAAATGCCTTGTTGATGCTAGAGGTCAGAGGAGAATGGGCCGACTGATTCAAGCTGATAGAAGAGCAACTTTGACTGAAATAACCACTCGTTACAACCGAGGTATGCAGCAAAGCATTTGTGAAGCCACAACACGCACAACCTTGAGGCGGATGGGCTACAACAGCAGAAGACCCCACCGGGTACCACTCATCTCCACTACAAATAGGAAAAAGAGGCTACAATTTGCACGAGCTCACCAAAATTGGAAGGTTGAAGACTGGAAATGAGGTCTGATGAGTCTCGATTTCTGTTGAGACATTCAGATGGTAGAGTCAGAATTTGGCGTAAACAGAATGAGAACATGGATCCATCATGCCTTGTTACCACTGTGCAGGCTGGTGGTGGTGGTGTAATGGTGTGGGGGATGTTTTCTTGGCACACTTTAGGCCCCTTAGTGCCAATTGGGCATCGTTTAAATGCCACGGCCTACCTGAGCATTGTTTCTGACCATGTCCATCCCTTTATGACCACCATGTACCCATCCTTTGATGGCTACTTCCAGCAGGATAATGTACCATGTCACAAAGCTCGAATCATTTCAAATTGGTTTCTTGAACATGACAATGAGTTGACTGTACTAAAATGGCCCCCACAGTCACCAGATCTCAACCCAATAGAGCATCTTTGGGATGTGGTGGAACGGGAGCTTCGTGCCCTGGATGTGCATCCCACAAATCTCCATTAACTGCAAGATGCTATCCTATCAATATGGGCCAACATTTCCATTTTAGTATTTTGATTACAAAATGTCACATTTATTTCAATATATTACTCACCATTTCTTTATAATTATTTGTGAAGTTTACTAGCAATTTCTGAGTGAAAACTGTTTCAAAGTAAATCCTACACCATTTTTTTTTTTTTTTTCAGTGAAGATATTTATTTTATGGGTCAGAGTATGTCACAGTCTTCAAGTTTTCTCAATGAAATATTTTTCTATTGTAAGAACAAATCATTTTTATTTCAACAGTTAATTTGAACTCACTTTGCAAAGACCATTTATGTCTTATTTGAAAGTAATTTTTTAGCATCCTTCACAGAGAAGAAAGAATGTGTAAATGAATGAACACTCCTTATTCAGGTACATCACATATCAATGAAGAAAAATGGTTGTTTTTTTAGACTCTTCGGGCATTTTGACTAAAAGAGAGGTGTTTTATCAAGACCAGGCTGATTGTGTATCATGTAATTGTTGAAATGCACGTCAGAAGCAGTCGAACAATTGCAACTATTTATCTTTTGATGACTTTTCGATTGCAAATGAACGCAGCATACCTACTGCAAGAAATAATTCATGAATCGAACATTGTGAAAAACACTATTGTTCACAAACTCCATATCAGACTGAGTAAATGCATCTGCCATCAACACCAGCTCCAACATGAGCGGACAGCAGGTGCTGAATAATCAGAAGTGTCCCACATCATCGCTCAGAGAAAGTCTCGCGGCGGCGGCGGCTCACGTTTCAAACAGCAGGAATGAATCTTAGAGCAAAAGTGTCAGACGGGCCCCCGGCGGCATCAGCGCGGCTCCAGTGACCCTCCAGAGTCACTTTCCTCTGTGCTTCTTCAGTGCCGCGAGCGCTCGACACAGACACACACAGCACAGTCACGAGTTCACACTTTACTCACCACAAATCCAGAAAGTGCATGCTGAATAATAACATGTGGGTATAAACACATACAGAGATTACTATTATGGAGCATAAATGCTACAAAAATAAAATAGATTAAGTATGTTTTACAAGAAAATACCATTTTAGTATTTTGATTACAAAAGGTCACATTTATTTCAATATATTACTCACCAATTCTTTATAATTATTTGTGAAGTTTACTAGCAATTTCTGAGTGAAAACTGTTTCAAAGTAAATCCTACACCTTTTTTGTTTTTCAGTGAAGATCTGTTATTTTAGTATTATTTATACACTTTTATTGGTATAATATATAATAGCTTTTATTTTTATATTTTCAAGTTTCATTTGAATTTATCTAAATTGTTAGTAATTTTATGTGATTTGTCATTTTTTTCTCTTTTTTTTCCGTTTTACTTGTTATTTTTAGGTCGTAATTTTAGTGCTTATTTTATTTAGCTCCCAATACAAAATTTTTCATTTAATTTTCATTTTCATTGTTTTCATTTTTCATAAATACTTATTTTATTTTATTTTATGCTAAGTTTTCATTTTCAATTGTAAAAAACGTTTTAGCAATGTTACGTGATTTTGTCATTTTTATTATTAATTAAAAAATACTATTTATGTTTAATTTATTGTATGCTTCAGTTTTAATTTAGATTTTATTTATAGTTTTTTATTTATTTCCAGTTAGTAATTTTAGTGCTTCATTTCTGTTTTTCATTTAATATTTATATTTTATTTCAATTTCAGTTAACAAAAAATATTTTGGTTTAATTTTATTAAACAATAATAACCCTAGTGAAGATGTGTTTAGTGTTTGTCATAAAACACACAGTGGCCTATAATAAGTATCTGGACACTTACAAATGATATTCATATTCAATCTATTGTACTTTTACCAAACTTATTTTTCTCAAATATTTTGATTGCAAAGTGTCTTTATGCATCTTTCTTTTCAGCTAATAAACTTTTTTATATTTGTGACCCTGGACCAGAGCCGATCCTCCCTATACGCAGAATACGCAAGCTGCGTCAGGCCTCCGAAACACCAGAGGGCCCCCTTGCTCTCAAAGACACAATATTTAATTTTAGTTTTGTTTTTGAATTTGGTCAGCGGTTATGACAACATGATAATTTCTTTTAATGCGGTGCGCTGTCACCCTCTCTACAAAAATCTGTCAAATCATGTAATGTGAATGTCATACAGTCTATTGCTTGAGACAAAAAAAAAAAAAGCGTACCGAGCAGCGGAAGAGATACTGTTTCTCGAGTGCTTTCCGTGAGCACGATTCGAGACGGAGAGAAACACGGACAAATGCGTTTCATCCATTCTCTCACCCCAAATCCCAATCATTTTTTGAAATTGACAACTGAAACTGAAATGGAATAAATAAGCTTTCCATTGATGTATGGTTTATATTTGGCTGAGATACAACTATTTGAAAATCTGGAATCTGAGGGTGCAAAAAAATCTAAATATTGAGAAAATCACACTTAAAGTTGTCCAAATGAAGTTCTTAGAAATGCATATTACTAATCAAAAATAAAGTTTTTTTAAAATATTATAGGTTAGGAAATTTACAAAATATCTTCATGGAGCATGATCTTTACTTACGATGCTAATGATTTTTGGCATTATTTTTGACCCATACAATGTATTGTTTGCTATAGCTACAACTATACCTGTGCTACTTACGACTGGGTTTGTGATCCAGGGACACATTTTGTATCTAATGCATTGACATTCACACATTTTGAATGCATTTTTGTGTCACTGTACAGGGGTCATCATGTACTGTAAACTCTGATGCATTTCATGCTGTCAACATTATTTATGACCTGCTCATGAATCCAGTGCTTGAAAAACTGAGAACGGAGCACTAGGAGAGCAGGAATCGCTGGCATAGTCATTTATGAATTGTATTTCAGTGGCGTGTTGTTTGGAGACACTGTAATTCTTGTTCTACTGATGCTTCAGACACAAGTTCTGCTCCCCAGCTTCCTCAGCGCTACAAGAAATCCTTTGCGATGCATGGCACGCTGAGTTAAGTTAGTTAAAGTGAGTTAAACATGTTAATATGTTTGGAGATTGATGCATTAAAACACATGAGGTTAGTTTGGTTCTCTAAAGCAGGGATAGGCAACGTCGGTCCTGCAATGCTGATGTCCTGCAGAGTCAAGCTCCAACCCTGGAAAAAAAACCACCTGCATGTAGCCCTAGTAATTCTGAAGACCTTGATTAGCTTGTTCAGGTGTGTTTGATTAGGGTTGGAGCTAAACTCTGCAGGACAGCGGCACTCCAGGACCGACGTTACCTATCCATGCTCTAGAGGAATGTCCACATACACAACTACTTGAGACATCACATTCATAATTTATTTCTTATTTTAGCCTCACCTCAAAACACCATCTCAGAAGTTTTTTCATATCTCAAATGTCTTCAATGGAAATCTGAGTAACGCCTCCATTAAGTGTCAACTTTTTCTCAGATTGTTCTCCTAAAATATCCATAAATTTTATAATAAATATTATATATATATATATATATATATATATATATATATATATATATATATATATATATATATTAGTGCTGTCAATCGATTTAAAAAAAATAATGAATTAATCGCACATTTTTTCTGAAATTAATCGATTAATTCCACCTAACATTAAAATTTTTAGAATGATTTTTTTTATTGCAATAATTTCATATTCAATCCTTAAATTAATGTAGAAACAACATAAAGACAGTATATTTTTAATATCTGTAGCATATAATGGAATATTATTTATGACTGAAGGCCAGTATCACTAATACTAATACTACTGTCTCCGTGAAATTGTTTTTAATTTTTTTTCCTAATATTCATCCATTGACTAGCCATTCAACATTACAGTTTAATGGAGTATAATTTTAAATTAAATATAGACCTACTGTAGATGAATCCTTAAAGCTACAAAAGATATTGATTTCCTCTTCTTTTTTTTGATGAAAAGACATCATATCAGCTGGGTTATTAGGCTTTTTGGCTGTTTAAGAACCGCCACTGTGGATCTGACACGCATCGTGTTTGTATTTTCTCACATCTCTGTACTATTCTGACCCAGTTTACAAGTTGAATCGGGTGGGTTAGATTAGGGGGACAGTGCTGAGCTGCTCCAGGACAGTTTGGGAAACCACAGCATTTCAGAGACATGTTCTCGAATGACTTCAGGCAATCGCCTTTTTGGTAACTTCATGATTTAACTGACAACATAACTATGGCATTGCATGCTTGTACTGTAGTTTCTTTCCCGCTTTGAAATGACACTGAACAGTTTCGAGTGCAGTACAGTTTCTGCGCTCGTTTGACTCATGCCTGCCGCTGAAGTGAAGCTGGAGCGTGCGTCTGAAACGTCTCCCGTTTGATGTGCTTGTAAAGACGTTCTGCGTTTAAATAAACGCAATTTTGGTCAAGAAAAATTAGGCCGAATCAGCCAATTAAAGTTTTTTTTTTTTTTTTTTTGACATTACTATTACTGTAATGCAAAAGTCTTTACATTTTTTAAATCAATTTTAAATCTTAAAATTGTAACATATTTATCAAGATAAGTTTTGGAAAAAAAATTTGGAAAAAAAAGTTGTAACACATTATGCCTTACCGCATTTAATTTATGCTAATTTTAAAATCATTACATAGCTTTCTTCTTAAAAAATAGACCCAAATAATTCACTAGTTGTATTCCATCTATAAATTGAATTTGGAGAGCAGCTAATTTAATCCTTTGATGAGAAATAGCTCATATTGATACTTCTGACTTTTTATTGCACTTTTAAACAGTTTGACATTATTTTTGTGAAACACACATTTACTCCTAAATTCTCATTACTTTAATGAAGAAATCTTTCATTTTAAATCTTTAAACTGTAAAACATTAATCATTATAATATTTGTTTTACTGAATTTAATTTATACTCATTTTAATTTGTTATAAAATCATATAACCTTTTTATTTTTAATAAAATGTATTTAAAAAGTAGACACAAATGAACCGATAGTTGTCATCCAGTTAGAGAATAGAGCAATGAGCAAAATTTAGAGAGCTTTTTAGATCATTTGATGAGAAATATGACTTCTGATTTTTATTTCAGACTTTGGTCTCTTGAGCAAATTTGAAACATTAGTGCGATCTCCTCTGAAACCCACACATCTCTGAGAAGCATCTAATTTGCAGAATCGTAGTCGCACCACAGTAATCTTTTGTATGGAAAGCTTTAGATTGCTCTGTGATTGAACGGTCAATCACCTGCTTTACGGACATCCATGAAACGGCCCATAACACAAACTGAAGGAAATTGAGTTATTGTAAGGACAGCGGGATATAGAGTTATTATTCTAATCAGCTTCTGATTGGTACAACTGTGGATTGAACTGAATCTGCAAGAGCTCTATCGAGACACAGCTGACTCAAACTGAAGGACAAACATCTGATTCACGGCAGAGCTGAATACCACGTCACACACATGAATAATGAAGAGAAAGTTCATGTTTAGAAGCTTCACAGGATCTTCTTTGTTCCAGTGTTGTTGATTACAGATTATGGTGTTGCAATCTTGCCTTTTTACACTTTAACGTGCCATAAAAGACATTTCACAGTCCAATCAAGTCCCCCATTCTACACTTTTACTTTTCAATAATCTGTTTCTCATTTTACATTCAGTTTTTTTTTTTTTATGGAAGCTTATTTCCGCTGCAGGGAGGGAAAAAATAATAATAATTGCCTTTTTATCTCACAATTTTGACTTTTTTTCATGCAATTCTGATCATGATTCACAACTCATAATTGCAAGATAGAAACTCAGAATTCTGAGATGTAAATTAGTTTCTTGTCCCTTGTTTCTGCCAAGGAATAATATATATATATATATATATATATATATATATATATATATATATATATATATATATATATATATATATATATATATATATATATATATAAAATTTAATTGAGATTAAATATAGCCTGAATCTTCAGATATAAACTAAAAATTGTAAAAAGAAAGGCAGAATTGTGACACGTTTGTCAAGGAATAAAAAAATAAAAGAAAGCTAATTCTGACTCTTTATCTGACAATTCTGACTTTTTCTCACAATTGAGATTGTATATGGTGCAATTACAATAAGATTTTTTTTTCTCAGAATTATACTTTGCAGTTCTGAGTTTATATGTTTTTGATGCAGTGAAACCGTTTGAGCCAAAGAGTGTTGCAGTAACACTCATAATATTATGCAAAACGTTTTCTAAATGTAACCAAAATGTATTCAGAGTATCCTTAATTTTCACTGATGATGCACAGGAAATAAAAAACAAAACATAAGCAATATTATCAAAATTCATCTGCATGAAGCTCTAAAACTGATATTATTCCCTGGAAATTCTCTCGATGCTTCACAGACATGCATCGGTGCCCTCCGTCTGACTGAGCTAATGTGCATTCATGAAAATATCACTTTTAGCCCCAAACCTCGTTTCTTCTTCTTGTGGAAGTCGGTCATGTTGTTGCTGGAGGTCTGTTTCCATCTCTTCCTCTAGTGTCCTGTCACAAACATCATAACGCCTCACTGGAGATCCTGCCGTTGATCAAGTGAAGTTGAAAACTACACCGCCTGCAAATGAAATGATGTGATAATTGTTAAAGATGGCTTGTCAATCACAGATTATGAAAAATATGACCCAAATGTGAGCATGAGCAGACATACAATTAGCTATGTTCTGTTTAAGATCAATGATATTTAGAGGTTTTTTTTTTTTTGGTCCATTTTCCCTGAAGAGAAAGACTGTATAATTACTATGCATAAGGTTTTGTCAACTTTTAACCTCAACCTTTTGCCAACTTTACCTCAGGTACAGACTAAACATCACAAGCCATTTCTTTTAAATATTTTGATTGTGTTTGTATTTTTGTATTTTCCGTTTTCATTTTAATTTTATTTAAAGTTTTAGTAATTTTCCATTTTTTGTAATTTCCATTAGTTATTGTCTTTTTTGAATATGTCCAAATAGTTTTTATTATTTATTTCAGTTTTATTTTTTAAATATATTTTATTTTACCGTACTTCAAGTAACAAAAGTTTATTCTTATGCATTTTAATAAAAAGTAAGCAAATTTACACACAAGTTCTCATTACTGTAATTTAAATCTTGACATTTTTAAATAAATGTTAAATCTTTCAGTTGTAACATTTATCATGATTGTATTTGTCAACATTTAATTTATTCTAAGTTTAACTTATTTATTTATTCATTTTAAACAACATTTTATTTTAAAACAATTGTCCAAAAGGAGTCAATATTTGTCATCTAGTAAGAGTATAGAGCTTTACAATGAATTTGTAGAGCAGATAGTTTGATAAGAAATATTTTTGACTTTTTATTACAGACTTCCGTATGAAATCTGAGCGGAGTTTGAGACATAAATGAGATATTTTCTAAAACTCACACATGTCAGATTACTGGGGTGTTTTTCTCAGGAGAAACATCTGAGAAGTATTAAATTAGCCCATAGCACATCTGTACATACAGGTTATTGTCTATTGTCTTTTTGTTCTGTGCAAATGTTTTCACATATTTATTTTGTTATCTGTGTCTTGTCACGTGTCATCCTGTCTGTGTACTGGAAGCTTCTGTCACCAAGACAAATTATTTTCTTTTTTTTCCCTATGGAGTCACAGTACTCTTTTCTATGGAAAGCATTACTTTGTACATGGAAATTACAGCATTTTACTGCATAATGTATATTGCTTACATATAAAGCACTGTGCATGAAATAATGCGCAGTATGCATTAAGCGGTATGGTAGTATTTCATCCAAACACAGCTCGGTGTTATATGCTACAAACATGTCACTACATGTTCTGTCTAGATCTTGCTGCCCCAAAATGACCCTGTTTCCCCTGAAACAAACCCTCAGTCATATGTGAGCAGGACACTGGGAATCAGGTTCAGTGTGTGTGTGTTCACTAATAGCCCATGCAGGAGAACAGGACACCTGCTCAGGGCTTTCCAGCACACCAGCGGCCGTTCGTCTGGAGAACATCTTTATACCACAGGCTCATGTTCTTCTGAAACCAAAGCACTTTTATAAAGTCACAGCAGCATATTGAGATTACAGCTTTAAACTCATATAGTATGTGATGTAGTATTTGTTATGTAGCTTCTTTCCACCATGGGATAAAAAATTAAAAAGAAATCTCACAATGCTGACTTTTTTTTTTGTAGTAATTAACTTGCAATTCTGAAAAAGTCAGATTTGTGGCATAAAAACTCACAACTGCAAGAAAAATAGTTTGAATTGTGAGATATAAACTCAGAACTGCAAAACTGTGAGACAAACTCCTCACAATCTTATCCTCACTTTTCTCTCTTTTTTTCTTTTAAATTGTGAGTTATAAAGTCAGAATTGTGAAGAACAAAAAAGGTGCAATTACTTTTTTTATTCTGTGGCAGAAACAAAAAATACTAATTTGCAAAATGTAAACTTAATGCTGAGAAAAGTCATAAACTCACAATTGTGATGAAAAAAAGTCAGAATTGTGAGATAAAAAGCCTCAATAAACCTTTTTACTTTTTATTCTGTGGAGGGAAAAACAAAATTGCAAGAGATAACTGAGGGGGAAAAAGTCAGAAATGTGAGGTGTAAACTAGGAATTGCAGGAAAAAAGTCAGAATTCTGAGTTTGCATCTTAATTTTTTCTTAGAATTGCAAGTTATAATGTCAGAATTGCAAGACATAAACTTGCCATTTTAGAACAAAATGAACTGTGAACTGAGATTTTTTTTTGTGGAGGAAACTATTTGCAAGAAGTAAACTCGGAATTAAAGAGGAAAAAGAGTCAGAATTGCGAGATGTAAACAATTTATCAGTGCAAACATTCAGATATTACTATGGTGCACCATCTGAATCACTCTGAAACCCTTTCTCTGATATTTGACTACACGCGGACATTAAATGTGCTTTCACTGTCCAAATACTTTGTATTTCCCACTTGAGTAATTCAGTATAGAAGTAGGTCAATTCTATCAGGAAAAGTCATTAACATGACAGAGAGCTGAATGGAGTGTGGATTTGAAAATGCATTTGTCATACGGCTGTAATGAAGCTTTTGTTTAAAGCTCTTTCCACTGCCGTCCGTCTCTTCACGCACAAGTCAAATTTCTTTTCCAGCTTCAAAGGCTTAAATACTGAAATGACATTATAAAACCCCGAGTGGGTGTGTTTTATAAGAACAAGTTTTAATATTGAATTTTTCCACTTCTAATGAGTACAATTGTGCATAAATAAAATATTGTTTCTTTTATTAATAATGCATGCTTAAAAAGCAAACACATTGGTTTGTAATGTTGCTTGCTGTTGTGTGTCAGAACACAAGTTTCATTCCCATCATTCATTTGGTCAAGCCATTGCTATTTTAGTATCAATGATATACTTTTATAGTTTCTGTTAATATTATGACTTCATTTTATTTTTATATTTTCGGTTATTCAGTTATTATTATTAATATGTCTATATAGTTTTTTATACATTTTAGTTTTAGTTTTAATTATTTTAGTACTTCAAGTTAAACGAGAAATTTTGCTTTAACCACTAACTGAAATAAAATAAGTTGAATTATTGTATTGCAAATCATTTCTCATTGATGTACAGTTTCATTTTTCTTTGCACTTTGACTGTTTGTCTTTCACGCAACAGGAAATGGAATAGGGAAATAGGAAATGAAATGAAGTTTGTACTACAGTGAGTCAGCAGCATGAGCCGTCCCAGAGGTCACTGTTATTTATCAACATCATAGTGGTGATCAAATTAATGCATTAAACAGTATTCTTTTCAAATTGAAGTTGAGAAATTCCTTTCATTTTTTGGAAAATAAACTTTACATTTAAATCTTATTTATTCATTCATGCATTCTTTCCATTTATTCATCCAAATTTAGCTAAATTCGGTGACATTCTGTTATATTGTAAATGGTACGACACTAATAAACTGCCATGAAGAAAAAAAAATTTAACTAAGTAAAAACACAAACAATAAATTCACAGCAGAGTCAGTTTGCATCTGGATGTAACTGCAATCTGTAGTTTTTCCATCTCACACAGAACAACAGAGAATCTGTTACAGCCAGATGATCTGAGCTCAGTGTTAAAATGTTTTAATGTTGTTTGAGGATGTAGTCTCTGAAATGTATGCCCATGTAAACGACACCACCTATTATCCTATCCTTAGAATGTATTTCGTCCAGCACTCCACAACCCTTATTAGTCATGCATTTATCGATTGTGTGGCAGAATCAATAAGTTACAGGGCTGTAAAAGCAGCGAGGTGAACGGTTCACATCCGCTGTAATGTGTAAACACAGAGGTCTTGAAGAGCCTCATCATTAGCCTGAGACAAACGAGCACAGTTAGTGTATCAGGGTCGTTATAGTTGACTAAAACCATAAAATATATATATATATATATATATATATATATATATATATATATATATATATATATATATATATATATATATATATATATATATATATATATATATATATATATATATAAAATATTAATATATTATATTTATTGTTCAAGTAGCCTAATATATATATATATATATATATATATATATATATATATATATATATATATATATATATATATATATATATATATATATTAGGCTACTTGAACAAAAAAAAAAAAAAAATTAAATAAAATACTTCAAAACAATCTTATTTTACTAAACTAATTTCTCATTTACCTTTATGTACTTGAATATTTTACAAAAATATTTTTAAATAAATGATTAATAAACAAAAAAAATCTCAAATAAAACAACAAAATGAAAAAAAAAAAAAAAAAATTACTAAAACTAAGAAAGATGAAAAGTAAATCTATTATTCAAATGTATAATAGTATCTGATCTCAATAATCAAAATACTGAAATAACACTATGTCTTGTCAATACTACACTGCTAAAGTCTGATCTTGGCTTCACTTAGTACTGCAAATGCAAAGCTAAAAGCAAGCTTCATAACAAAAGTTATAAAGGAAATATTATTACTGTTCAAAAATGTATTTAAATATTCCTGCTTATAATCAGATTGTGTAGTTACAGTAATCTACCAGCCAAACCTTTTCTGAGGAAAGGCTTTCTGTGTTATTTTAAAAGATCACACTTCCTTTGACTCATACTGTATGTACAGCAGACGTGAGACGAGGTTCTTTATCGCTCCAGTGACCGGCGCTGTTGGGCTTTGATTGTCTCACTCAATAAATCACCATCACTTCCCACTTTCTAAATATTTATGGCACATTAATGAAGCGTGAGTTCCCTGAGAAACATGCCTGAGGCCACAAACATGCTCTCGTGTGCAACAGCTGTCATGAGTTTTCCTTTAACTATACCACTCAAAACAGACAAGACGACGCTCTGAGAAATATTTGGTCAGTCTGTATACAGATATTCCTCACATGCAACTCATAAAATAAAATCGCAAACCCAATGATGTTACTTGTGGTATTTTCTAAGTAACAAAGTATTACTACCATTACTCAGTTAGGGTTAGTGACGTGAGCAGAAGAGTGAGAATGTCAAAGATTTTTTGCCGAATGGGTTCATCTTGTTGGGTTCTATTACTGGGTTATTTTGAATATTTTTTACCCAGGTGCTGGGTAGTTTTTCTGCTGGGTTATTTTTTTCTACCCAACCACTGGGTTGAGCCTGCTGGGTAGTTTTTGTGTTACCCAGCCTTTGGGTTAGTGGCAGGGGCACGCACTCACAGCTGAAACTAATACACCCCTCCTCTCCCTCCAATGAAACAACCCATCTTCACCGCGATCGGCGGCACACTCTTCGCCAAGGGTGGAGTCATCATCGTAGCGGGCGGCAGAACCATCTTCGTCGCGGGTGGCGGAAGCAGACTGATGATCCCCGGACTTCCCTTGCAGGGAACCAAAATCAGCCGCCTCCTCATTTTCTGTATAGGCCTGAGTTTCTGTTACAGGATCTTGTGGTTGTAGAGAACATAAAACAAACGACCAGGAGAACAAAGTAGCATCAACACGCTATATCCATTTATTTAACATTAAACTCAGGCAAAGACAAAGGGAGAACTGAGGACTTATAAAGGAACGAGAACAAAAGAGCAAACAAGATGATTAATATAAAACAGGTGAATGGAATAAACGATGATTAACTAAACTAGGACAGGAAAAACCAAATAAGGGCAAACAGGAACTAAACGGAAACCGACACGTGACACATATGTTCTCTAATCTCAGTACTGTTTGTTTATGGGCAGGTTATGGAGTCAGTCGCGACATCTTTCAGCTACAAGTGAAACACGAGGTCGCGGTCTGAAGTTCACAGTTCCCCGGGCGAACAGCAGCACTTCACCGGCTCAGATTTCGGCGACAAGGAAAAGGAATTAGAGAGAATGTTTGAATATTCATTAAAATGCTTCTTTTAAATGTTACAGTTTTTATTTCTATAATGCTTGTTAAACAAGTTTAAATGTATGCAATATGCTGTATTCACCCAACTAAATTCAATTTGTCTTATATATTTGTCTATGGGTGTTCTTGCTTATTAATTAGAAATTCTGTGTGTGATTCCAGCATGTGTTCTGACCAATATTTAGTAAGTGCTGGGTTGCCAAATCTAGTGCTGTCAAACGATTAATCGCATCCAAAATACAAGTTTTTGTTTAAAATATGTATGTGTACTGTGCATATTTATTATGCATATATAAATACACACACATGCATGTATATATTTCAGAAGAATATATGAATATAAATATAGACATGTAAATGTGGTTTGGGTTTTTTGCCTAGTCCACCGGGGTATTTGCATCGGTAATTGGGCCAAAGAAATAGGAACGGCCCTTTGAGTGGACTAGTTTTCTTTTGTCTTTTGTATTTTTTTGTTTCCCCCACTGTTTATATATATTGTACAAGGACACTGTATGCTTAGTGTTTAAGCAGAGCTGAGCAATTTTTTTGCACGTCATTTACTTTGATGAATGGTGTGAATCACAAGGTTCATCTTTTGTGTCTTGAATTTATTTAGGGTTTTGTGTGATTTGTTTGCTTTTTTTTTTGCATGGTTTGATGCTCAACTCTTGTGTGTAAGGTGTCCTGTGTAATAAAACAACTCTGTAAAGCCATCAATAAATCTTGGGGATTTATTTAAATGAACCTGAGTTGTTGATGTTTATTTAAAGGGACACATGTTTCACACACACATATATTATGCAAACAAAAACTTTTCTTTTGAATGCGTTTAATCGCCCTAACACTACTAACCTAAGTTGGGTTGTTTTTAACCCAGTGTAGGGAGCACCCTAGCAACCTATAGGGACACAATAGCATCCACCTACACAAAGGTTTAAAAATCCAGGTAAAAATTCAGTTGAAACTCCTGTGAATCATAACCAGTGACCTGTTGACCTCTGTGTGTTTCAGCTTCCGATGATGAGTGGCGCGTTCATGGATGCATCTCCGCTGGACGACTGCATCGCGGAGCACTCACTCTTTAACTCCTCGGCCAGCGTGAACGAAGCACCTCCTGCATCATCAGCACCTGTCCAGCAGGAGGCGCCGCAGCGTGTGTCCAGCGACGCCGTCTGGCTCTGGATCGCCATCATCGCCACCATCGGAAACATCGTGGTGGTCGGGGTCGTCTATGCTTTTACTTTCTGAGGACGGAACAGCTATGTAAGATTCTCGGTGAAGATACAACTGTTATTTAGTTGTTTCTCTTCATCATTCAGAGACGTGCAGCTCCACACACAACTGAGTCGTGAACATATGAGAGGATCCAGTTCACTGAAAGAACTGGACGTCCCTAAACATCTCCAGAGACAGCAGACGCAGTTCTGAGAAGTGCTAGTTAATCATACAACTGCAGAGAGCCTCGTTTTAAAAATAAAACCATAAAAAGTGTGCTACTTCAAATAAAATAAATGTTAACTGAACTATATATAAAAAAAAAATTCAGCTAGTTTCCAAGGAATCAATTCTCATTTTCATTTAACCTGATGTACTACAATAAATAAAGCTGAATTAGAAATTAATAAAAAATAAAATAAAAACACTAAAAATGACAAAAATACATTATTGGTATTATTTTAGTTTTACATTAAAAAATTACTTTATTTTTATATTTTCCTTTTTTATTTAAATTTTAAGTTTTAGTAATGTTTTTGCTGAGTGTTTCTGGCATTTTTCTTTCATTTATATATTTATTCATCCATTCATTTATATATATGTCTTTGTAGTTTTTAATTATCTTAGTACATGAAGTTAAACTAAACAATATGTAAAATTGTTTCAATCGTGAAACAATAACACATAAAATTAAATATTTTATTTAAAATATATAATAATGAAATAAAACAATAAATCATTTTTTTTTTAAATAATTACTGGAGTTACAGTTATTTTATTTTAAGTAATTATTTATTTTATGGTTTTACTTTTAGATAACAATAATAACCCTGGTTTCGGTCCAGTGATTTCCAGAGCCAGTTTCACTCCACATTGGTTTTCTACTTATGATCCAATAAAATCAACATTTTATGTACATTTAGATGCTCATGTGATTAGCAACCGTATATTCAGTCAAATGTTGTTTTCACACTAACAAATATCAGAGTAATCCAATATGATAAAGAGAACTGAATCCCCATGGCATCTCCCATATGACATGAAAGCATCTAAACGCTGATCCGGCTTTGATCATCTCTGGTCCAGTAGCAGCTGTTGCCATGGTGATTAATCCTCTCTAATTAAGGACACTAACAGACTCTTAAGGATATGCAAATAAAGAGTTACTGTAGGGAATATGCTCATTGTTCAGTTTGAACAGGCACAATATGAACTCAAGTGACTTAAATTCATCCTTTATTTCTGAAGACACTGATTTATAATGGATTGTGTTCAGACAGGCATACAGACTACTGTACAGTAAAACTGTAAGACACAATGTGCATGAAACTCCCCCATTATATTTTCCTCTTACAAGGTTTTTGTGCTTTTATTTGTAAAGCCTGTCTGACGCTATTCATGGCCTTTTTTCTTAAGCTCTCGACAAACATGACCAGATCATAAAAAGTGTAGAAAGTTAACGCTCAGTTTGTGTATAATATATTGTTCAAAACCACAGTTGAATGAATATGTTTCTGTAGCTTTTTGGGTGAAAAGTGAACAACTATTAAAAGCTTAACAACCAGCATCCCTCTGGTTTCCCTGTCGCCTAATTCTTATCTCACAGATGATTACGGCTGTATCAGCGTCAGTGATGAATTCAGTCCTCAGCTGGATGAAATATTAACCTGATATCCTCATAATGAGCCCATATGATGATGTGTTCCTATTTAACAAGCTCTATTTATACACAGTATTGTCAGCTCAATCAATCTAAAGTCAATCAGAAGCTCTCAGGTTTCTCAGAATACATGATATCACTTCCCATATGCATTGTGGATCAACATAAACGTTAAACCTCCCAGAATGCATCAGTGCTGGCAGTTCTACATGTTAAAGGAATAGTTCACCCAAAAATTTATATTTGCTGAAAATGTACTCCCACTCAGGATATCCAAGATGTAGTTCAAAGTTTGTTTCTTCATCAGATTTGGAGAAATGTGTCATTGCATAAGTGTCTCAGCAATGGATGCTCTGCAGTGAATGGGTGCCGTCAGAATAAAAGTCCAAACATCTGATAAAAATATCACAATAATCCACACCCCACTCCAGTACATCAGTTAATATCTGGAGAAGACAAAAGCCATTATTAAGACAAAGTATTCAAAATAATTATAAATTTCTAATGAAGATGTTACAGATTTAACATTGTACTGTATGAGCTGTGCCTTACAACACTTATGTGAGCCAGCAGGGGGCGCTGATGCTTAAAGAGTTCACTTTAACCAACATAACCTGAAGTCTATAGTATAATATTGATTGGTAATGACAATAATAATAACTATGATTCACAATAAAAATGGTAAATGATGATAATAACTACTGCAAACAAATCCTGAATTAAGGTTCTTCTAATAACAGTGATGACGATTTACTGAATGAACAGAAATCACTTCAAAGAATAGTTCATCCAGTAATAAAACAGCCATTAGTTAAATATAATAACATTATTTGCATATGATACTTCACTCTCAGAAAAACTGTACAAAACTGGGGCCTTTGAAAAGGTACTAATATGTACAAGTTTATGTACTTTATATTGAAGTACTGTACAGTTTAGGACTAAATCAGGTACAAGGATGAGTCTTGTAGTTTTTTCCAGAGTGTTCGTGTGAGTAGATGAGAATAAATAATGACAGTGTCTTCATTTTTGGGTGAACTGTTCCTTGTGTAAATCGTGAGCTGAAGTTTTCCATCATGTCACAGGAGAGTGTGTTTATCTTCACTTATATAACGTGATGAGTGTGTCTGTAAACTGACGTGACATTATAACCATCACAAACACTTCCTGACACGACCATATGCAGCTTCCTAAATCAGCAGAGAACAGCCATTACAACATCTGAACCGCTCACAGACACTCAAAAGAGATTCCCTAATGAAGATGGTGCTTCAGAGATCACAACACAACTGCCATACGGCTCCACAACAACCAAAAACATGCTGTCTGAAATAAATAAATAACCTCATTCTGAGAAAACTAGGAAACATGGCACAAAATAGTTATAAATAATAAAAAAAACAAGAACGGGGGTTTTAATGTAGTAATGTATATAGTTTTTTTAAGTGTGGTTGTACCTATGCATTACCATGTCCAAAACATAATAAAATAGATAAAACCAAAATCAACACTTGTTCCTCCAACACTAGCATTCTCAATTCTATATTCTATTCTATTTCTATGTACTTGTTTTCTTTTTCTTTTTAAAGAGGTCATGTGACACAATTCCTTTCTCTTTGGAGTGTTAAAGCTGTTTGTGCATAGATAAGGTCTATTAAAGTTTGCAAAGATTAAAGTCTCAAACCCAAAGTGATATTCTTTCTATAAGACTGAACCATGCCTTCCTAAAACACCTCATTTTAACACGCCTCCACACATCTACGTTACGATGTGGAAAGATTTGCATAACAAGAAGGCATAACTTTTATTCTCGCTGTAGTATTGTTGTCGTGGAGACGCTGTGTGTTTCCAAATATGCTAAGGTGCGTAATATTTCCGTCATATGCTTGAGGTATTCGGCCAATCACAACGCACTAGATAGCTGGCCAATCAGAGCACACCTCGCTTTACCATCTAACCCTAGCTCCCTCATTCTATTTCTATTCTTTCTAGTTTTCATTCTTATTATTTATGATGATTAAAAATGTCACTTTGGATAAAAGCATCTGCTAAATGAATAAATATAAAAACAATTTGAAATACCATGGTAGGATGTAAAAAACACAAACCAACATGGTATTACAATTCTTTCACCATCCAGTGAGTGAGTGAGTGAATGAATGAATGGAGACTTCTGAGCAAAGAAGAAAAAATAGCACACAATATTGTTTGAGGTATTGTTCAGAACCGAATGGAGCATTTTATTTTTAAACTGTGGTTTTAAAAAACACTTAGTTTAACTTTTGCATTGCCATGCAACGTCAAAAAATAAAATAATAAATAAACACCCTGGTAACATATTTTAAAATCAGGGTTAGACCCTGGAAGACGTCCAAACAGCACTGCATAATTAGAGTTTTACTGGCAGAAAGCAGTTACGTTCAAGAGCGTTTCCTTCACGAAGGTCATTTGAGTGCGCTGTGGAAACTTCTGTGTTCTCTGGTTTGGTTCAGTGTGGTGCGTCTGGAGCGCCGGCAGAGCTTTACTGAGTTAGACAGACAGCATTAGAAATCAGTACTAGCTTAAGATGACTCCATGCCGTCCAGACATGAGCATGAGCACGTTCAGCCGGCACACATGTTTCTGGACTTTAAATGTGACTGTGGTTTTGGGTGCTGGGTGAAGTGGGGAACGACTCTGAAAACTAGGCAAATTGGAGCCAATAAACTTATGGTTTCTTTTCACTGGATGATATTCAAATTCTGCATGCATTTTAGTTTAAATTGGCTTTTTTTCCCCGTATTATGAAAAGCAGATTGTAATTTTGATGAATTAGCATTTTTGCTGTAGCACTTTAGTGCTATTTTAGTATCACTGATACACTATTATAGTTTTTGACTTAATTGAATTTTTTAAAGATATTAATTTTGTTTTGTTTATTTACATTTTTTAAGTATAAAGTTTTTCACTTCGTTAAAGTGAAAAATTTGATCAAGATAATTTTTTTGGCCATATTGCCCAGCCCTATCTAAACTAAACATTTCAAAACCTGTAATACAAAAAAAGTTAGCAATGTTTTAATGTATTTTTTTTAATGTAATCAATCAACTGGAGAAGTATGGTGATATATTAGATACAATTTTTACCTTTTTTATGTTTTAACACATTTGGTATGTGTCAAGTTTTTAAAGTCTGAGTAGTGAAAGTGACCCATCAGTCCCTAGTGATCCAATGGGGTGTTTACTCATCAACAAAACACCTCAGAATTCCCATCGGATGTAATGAAATTGTCATTTGAACACAACATTTGAACATTTACACAACATGTTGACTGTGATTTAAGCTTGAAAATATGATTTGGAACTCTGTAAATCATTTCCATCTGCTCAAGTTTCCAAACATGTCCAGTATTTCCCGGACTCTCTTCACTTATTGCTTTTGATGAAACTCCGCATCTCAGAGGGTCATCGATATTGGCTCAATATATTGCAATGATATCAAACAAAACAAAGAAAGAAATCTGGTTGCGTTTGCTTTCTTTACACAAAGAAAAAAGGTCTTCACAATCTTTCAATCAAAATGCAACAACTCGCTTTCCTTTTCATTCAACATCATGATCCCTTTTAGCTTTTTAATACTGTTTCTGATCTCATTTCATGCTAAACTTGCTCCATCTGACATTCTAGTAAGTACCAGCCTATTTCATGAATCAACCGATTCCCAATGAACGGGCCTGGACCTGCACTTTCTTCTCATTGAACATTCTTTTTTGACTCATAAATAAATCAGACTATGCAAGAAAAATTGTTTTTGAACCGCATTTCAATTTGACTAAGTGTCTTTCTCAAGGGAGCGATGCTGAATCTACAGACCAGAACTGAATCCTCTGAACCACATAATTTCACCCAGACATTGTCCTATTATCAGAAAAAAATCGGACACATGCACCATTCAGAATTCTGCAGTATATAATATGCATCCAAAACATGCTATTTTTGCATGTGTGGCACATTGGGATGATCTAAACTACTGGTCAGGAATTGGGAACAATTCAGATTTTATTTATTTATTTATTTTTAATTTAAGATGTTTCTTCTGCTCACCAAAAAATACAGTTCAACCGTAAAATTGTAAAATATTATTCCAATTTAAAATAACTTTTCTATACGAATATACAGTTGTGGTCAGAATTATTGGGACCCTTGGTAAATATGATCAAAGAAGACTGTGAAAATTAACCTGCTTTGTTAATCCTTTTGATCTTTTATTTAAACAATTCACAAAAATCTAACCTTTCATTGGATAATAAGAATTTAAAATGGGGGGAAATATCATTATGAAATAAATGTTTTTCTCAAACACCCGTTGGACACAATTATTGGCACCCCTAGAAATTCTTAAGAGTAAAATATCTCTGAAGTATACTCCCATTCATATTCACAATTTTGAGCACTCCAGGGTGATTATGAACATGAAATTATCCAGCCATGGCTTCCTGTTTCACAGAAATATAAATAGGAGGGAAAACAAAGCCCAAATTCCCTTAATCATCCATCGTAATGAGAAAAACTAAAGAATATATTTCTGATGTGCAGCAAAAGATAATTGAGCTTCACAAATTAGTGAAGTGGCTTTAAGAAAAGAGCTAGAGCAGTGAAAATCCCCATTTCCACCATCAGGGCAATAATTAAGAATTTCCAATCAACAGAAAATGTAATGAAAATGCCTGGAAGAGGATGTGTGTCTATATCGTCCTGATGCACGGTGAGAAGGAGAGTTTGAGTGGCTAAAGACTCTTCAAGGACCACAGCTGGAGAATTGCAGAAAATAGTTGAGTCTCGGGGTCAGAAAACCTTAAAAAATAATTGTCAAACAGCCCCTACATCACCACATGTTGTTTGGGAGGATCTCAAGACAAATTCTCCTAGCTCATCCAAAAACAAACTCCAGCATATTCAGTTATCAGACAGGACTGGCACTTCAAATGGGACTGACTTCTATGGTCAGGTGAAACTAAAATATGAGCTATTTAGCAGCAAACACTCAAGATGGGTTTGGTGAACACAGGGATAAAAAGTACCCCATGTGTACAATGAAATATACTGCTGTATTTGTGATGTTGTGGGCCTATATTTCTGCTGGAGGTCCTGGACATCTTGTTTAGACACATGGCATCATGGATTCTATCAAATACCAACAGATAAAAAATCAATAAGTGACTGATTCTATTAGAAATCTTATAATGGGCCATGTTTGGATCTTCCAACCGTACAATAATCCAAACACAAACCTCAAAAACAACACAAAAATGGGTCACTGAGCACAAAACCAAGCTTCTGCTGGCCATTCCAGTCCTCTGACCTGAACCCTGTAGAAAATGAGTGAGGTGAACTGAAGAGAAGAAGCACCGTCATGGAGCTGTGAATCTGAAGGGTCTGGAGTGATTCTGGATGAAGGAATGGTCTCTGATCTCTTGTCAGGTGTTCTCTAACCTCATCAGGCATTATAGGAGAAAATTTAGAGCTGTTAAACTGGCAAATGGAGGTTTCAAAAAGTATTGAATAAAAAGGTGCCAATAATTGTGTCCAACGTGTGTTTGAGAAAAACATTTATTTCATAATGATATTTCCCCCCATTTTAAATTCTTGTTATCCAATGAAAGGTTAGCTTTTTGTGATTTTTTTAAATAAAAGATCAAAAGGATTAACAAAGCAGGTTAATTTTCACAGTCTTCTTTGATCATATTTACCAAGGGTTCCAATAATTCTGACCACAACTGTATGTTAAAATATAATTTATTCCTGTGATCAAATCTGTATTTTCAGCATCATTACTCCAGTCTTCAGTCACATGATCCTTTAGAAATGAGTATAATATGCTGATTTGCTGCTCGAAACATTTCTGATTATTATCAATGTTGAAAACAGTTGTTCTGGTGCACATTTTTATGGAAATTAATATACTATTATTTAGCAAGGATGCACTGAAGTGATTGAAAGAGAAGTGACTGTAAAGACATTTTTAATGTTACAAAACTTTTGAACTGTCTATTTATTGCTCAAACTGCCAAAACAGTTTTGTTCAAAATCGGATAAAAATGCCAAACTTCTTGTCCTCACTTGACATCAGTTTTCAGTGTTTATCACTGCATAATATATTATTTTAAAAATATAGTACACAGTGTATACACAGTATGCCCTTTCTGAACATAGCAAATCAAATACAGTAATGTGCATAATGATAATGAGCCCTTATCAGAGATCCATTAGCATTAGTGTGATTTACATTAGTAACGTCTGACAGCTGCATATCCTCAACAGAGCAATAACTGTAAGTGTTCAGTAAGTGCTAAATGACACTCTTATTTGGGGCTATAAGACACTTTTGAGAAGTGATTTTAATCTTGAGGTCTGTAAACGCACAGCTCAGCCTTAATAATGGCTTTGTGGTGTCCACTTGCCTCCACTGGGATTTTTAAATGGAAACAGCATTGGAATTGCACCACACAAACTCTTCCCATCAGAGCTGAGCTTTCATCATGAAGACAATAAAGTTCAGAACATCTCTATATATATATATATATATATATATATATATATATATATATATATATATATATATATATATATACATACACACACACGACTAAAGTGACACATGACCGGATAACATTGAATTAATTTTCTGTTAATGTTACTTGATGAATGTTATTCAAAATTGAGGAATTTTGAGGAATCTGCGAATGTTCCGTTAGCCAGAAAAGACAATCAGCTTTATTGTGCTTGTCTGTTATCATCAAGAAAATAAAGAAACATTTTTACATGCTCTTCAGTAGGTTGTGGGTGGTTGCTAGGGTGTTGCTATGCTGTAAGATTTTTTTCCCCTAAGAAATTGCAAGTCAATTTCACAATTAGTTACAAAGAAACAGCAAGTAACATTTTATTGAACAGAAAATTATGAAGTAGAAAGACTGAAATGGTATTGTATTGTAAAACTTACTCCATTAATGTCAATAAACTTAAAAAAATAATTACAGTGTAAAATACCTGTGTTACTGCCAGGCAAAAATTGTCAGAAAAAAGCCTGATCACATTTTAAAGATGAAGTTTAATACTTATTAGAGTCCCTGACTCTAAAAGAGATGTTTACCTCAGTTTTGAACAGCAAAAGTAAAATCAGCAAACAATGCAAAAACAGAAGATTAGTTTCTGGCAAAGATTCATCACTTGAAAATCTAAATTTTCTATTTTCACCTCCATAATGATGTAAGCAGCAGCTGGGATGTCAGTGGGTTTATAAACACACTTTCACAAGGTCATGACTTTATTTCTCTGATTCAGAGCATTAAAATGGACAAATAAACCAAGCCAAGCAAGATTTAAACCCAATAAAGAAAGACTTGAGGGGTCACAAACACCCCTGGACTCTCATATCTGTCTGGATATTGACCAATAAAGGGAAACCTGCTGTATTATTTATTTCAATCCAGACAGCTGCTTTGAGTTTTCCCGTAAAAACAGAAGGGAAAGGCCGGAGGGTGGAGACCAGGTCTGACATCAGAGTAATGTGGATCTCCCACTCATTTAAAAAGCAGGCCATGCCGTGAGCTCACTAAAGCACGGCACACAGGAAAACTGCACATCCGCGGGAGAAACCACACATCTGGATTCACTTTTTTGGAAGAGTGAGGTACGTACAGCACTATTTCAATGACAAAACCGTGTAGAGCTGATGTCTGCCAAACAATGGATCATTTTACCTCCTGTGAGCATTAGATGTGTCCACTGCACTGGATAACTTGCATTCTTCTTCTTTGATTTTAATCAGATCAAATGATTAAGAGCCAAAAACTATTACAACATTTGTTCTAAGGAATGTCCTGAAACAACATGTTCTGTTTCTACCGAAGTAGAAGAACATGGGGGGAAAGCAAAAAGAAAAGCTAAAGAGAAAGGCAGTTTTAGCATTTTTAATTCACTTTGAAACTGCATTACATATTTGGCAGATTTTGTAATAACTTAAACAAAATGTACATTATTGTCAGGTTTATTTGTATCGATCTAAATGCCTGAAAAGATAAATGTGTCAGCTGTTAATATTGTTTCATGTTTCTTTATCGCTTTTCAAATACATTTTGTGATATATTTGCATTATGCAAATCAACAATGAAGTGATAAATAATGAGATATATACAGTATGTTTTGCTAACAATACCAATGTAAAGTGCTAAAGCGGCTAGTTGTTTCTATGGTTACATCAATAGTGAGCATGACTTTGTGAGCATCAATTCAAATGGACATATGCACACTGACTAACTACTGATGTATTTACTACATTAGTAAATGTGCATTAAATTGATCAAAAGGGACAGTAAAGACATTTATAATGTTACAAAAGATTTCTATTTCACATAAACGCTGTTCTTTTGAACTTTCTATTCATCAAAGAATCCTGAAATATCATGGTTTCCGCAAATATATTCATCAACACAACTGTTTTCAACATTGATAATAATCAGAAATGTTTATTGAGCAGTAAATCAGTATATTAGAATGATTTCTGAAGGATCATGTGACACTGAAGACTGGAATAATGATGCTGAAAATACAGCTGCAGATCACAGAAATAAATTAAACATTTACAATATATTAACATAGAAAACAGCTATTTTAAATTGTAATAATATTTCAATGTTTTTTGATCAAATAAATGCAGCCTTGGCGAGCAGAAGGGACTTTCAAAAACATAAAAAATCATACCGACCCCAAACGTCTGCATGGTTCTGTATATTAGTTCAAGCATTAATTAGCAGTTTCAGACAGTCCCATAATTCCCATCCTGAGATAAACAGACACAAATAAGACTTAGTGCTGGGGCCAGCTGCATAAACCTGTAGCATCTATGTTAAGATAGTCTTAGCTAAAGTGTAATCAGTCAATCAGTGAAAAAAAAAAAATAGATGACTAAACCTTTTATGCAACTGGCCCCTGGTTAACGGCGATTAGAAAGTCTGACTAAAAAGGTTCAAACTTCTGACTAACTGATCAGTGAAGCTATTAAAAAAAAAAAAAATTTGTAAGTTTGCTCATTTCCTTCCCCTGCTGTTTTTTCCAGCTAATCAGCAGCCTGACAGACAGTTTCCCTAATTACACTGGAAATATTATGCAACTACACAATGCTTTCATACCGTAGATGCCACTTCCAGGATTCCAGGAGTTACTCACCCACAAGCTGTTCCAAATCACGGCTTCATTTTTATGTGAAAACATAATATTTTGCTCCTTTCAATACATATGGCATATGGGTTTGAAACTGTCAGGGTTCTGTCACTTCGGTGTAGTTTATTCATGGTTTTGTGACGGAGCCCTGACACTCCCTTCTTGTCTTGTTTTCTGGTGAGCGTGCGGCTTCGAGTATGCTCAAGCTGCGCACTCTCTTGTCTGCGTGCTCTGTTTCATGTTGGGTCGTGGTGTTTGGATCCCGGCACTCCCGTCTTGTTCGGCCTCGGTTCTGGTTTCGTGTCAGGGTTCGGACACTCACGCTCCAGGTTTGTTCTCGCTGTGGGAGCGTGCGATTTCGAGTTCGCTCGGGCCGTGTGCTCCTCTGTCCTTTGTGTGTGTGTTTTGTTCGGCATGTGGTTCGGTTTCGGCCGCATGCTTTTTTCTCTTGTTTTGTCTTGTTCTGCTTGTGTTTTTTCACTGGATGCCTGCTTTCATGTTTGTCATATTTTGTGAACATGCAGCTTATGAGTCTCCTCATTAGCTGCATGTTCGTGTCCTGTTTTGCACATGACTAGTGATTTTATTTTGCTGGCCGTGTGCTTGTGTTTTAGTTTTGTGTGAGCACATGGCTTGTCTTGTTTGGTTCGATGTGCCATGTGCTCTCATGTCAATCGTCTTGACCCCACCCACCTTGTTTCCTGATTATTGGTTAATTTGCCCCACCTGTGTTTACTCGTTACCCTCCTCATTTGCTCCCTTTATTAGGTGCGTTCGACTTCATGCAGCACTTCGCAGACCGATCGGCGGCTGACTTGAAGCAGTGCATGCCAGTTAGAAAATTTGTCCGATTTGAAGCGACGCCGACGCTACGTCACTGTCACGTGTGGCATCAAAGTACCGCGAGAGCGTTACGAGAGCAGCCGGCTCACTCAGCCGGCGCAGTTTCTCCAGAGCGACTGCAGGAGCGCTGATGACGACACAGCTGTTTCACGATTGGCCAAATTCACCACATGACAACAATGACGTGTGTTTCTAACGTCTTCAAATCCAATACAGCTCACAAATCTTGTTTTTAGAGCAGTACAAGCTTTTTTACTGTAGTCGCAATGTTATATTGAGTCACGTTTATCATAAAACACTGATGAAAGCATACATACCCATTTTATTAGTATTTAAATAGTTTACGTTGAACTTTATTCTTGAGCAGATGGCACTGTATTAAGCAGTATATAAAAAGTGTTTCTGTTGCTCATGAAAACGTTTCTGAAACGTCTGTGTATTTGACAAATGTTGCATTTTATTCACTTCATCTTTGATAGAGTATGCAAACACCACGTGAGTGTCACTAACGGGAGCAGAAAGTGTCCAGCTTGACATATCCGTTTTCAACTCTGCCCCTGACTGCAAGCGGCTACTCTCGTTGATCGCCGTCTGTAGCCGTGCTTCAAGTCGAACGCACCTATAATCTCCTTGTGTTTGCAATCCTGTGCCGGTTCGTCGTCGATGTTGCCCCGCCCCGCCCCTGCTCACTGAGGCTGCATGTATTTGATTAAAAATACAGTAAAAACGGTCAAATAGTTCATTATTATTGCAATTTGAAATAACTGTTTTCTATGCGAGTAGATTTTAAAATGCAATTCATTCCAGTGATGTAGTCAAGAAACATTTCTGATTATTATCTATGTTTGAAACAGTTGTGCTGCCCAATATTTTTTGAAAACCATCAAAAATGACCATTCAAAAGCTGGGGGTAACACTTTTTATTGACGACAGCTAACATTACAAATGATTCTTTGTATGAAATATGAAGCACCACAACTGTTTTCAACATTGATAATAATCAGAAATGTTTCTTGAGCAGCAAATCAGTATATTAGAATGATTTCTGAAGGATCATGTGACACTGAAGACTGGAGTAATGATGCTTAAGTTGCTGGGGTATATTTGTAGCAATAGCCAAGAATACATTGTATGGGTCAATTTTTGATTTTTCTTTTATGCCAAAAATCATTCGTATATTAAGTAAAGATCATGTTCCATGAATATATTTAGTAAATTTCCTACAAAAAATATATCAAAACTTAATTCTTGATTAGCATTATGCATTGCTAAAAACTTCATTTGGACAACTTTAAAGGCGATTTTCTCAATATTTTGATTATTTCTCTAGTGAAAAATAAATACACTTAAATGTATTCGAAATGCATTTATTTCATGCTAAGTAAACTAAAAATACATTTTAATATGTACTTAATAAAATGACCTGCAATTGTACTTTTAGTATACTAAACTGGTAAACTTAAAGTCTGCTAAATTGGAACAACTAATGTTGTACTTAATTCACTTTAATTGTGCTGAAGTAGTGCTGAAGTTCAATTAAAGATATTCAAGTTTATTTGTATGATATGCTTAGTATATTTGATTGTGTTAAAGTGGAACTATTGCAAGTATACTTCACCTGTAAAAAGTGATAAATTGACTTAATTTAAAAAAATTTAGGAAACCCCTTGCCTTAAAATTATCAAGTAAACAATAATTAAAAAAAATTAAGTTAAGTGAATTGTCATGTTCACTTAACTTTTTTTTTTAAATGATTATTTACGTGATAATTTTAAGCCAACAGGTTTCCTCAATTTTTTTAAAGTTAAGTCAACTTATCACTTTTTACAGTGCAGGTTCACTTTAAATATTTAACATTTAAAAGACTGATATTATTTAAAGATCATACAATTCTCTTCAAAAGTGACATTAAAACACATTTTAGGCTTAATATTAAGAAATGCGCATTGTGCACAAATAGTACGCTAAATAAAGTTGAATTAATTTTTATAACAGTAAGTCTCGAGTTATCTGTCAGTAATTATGTTAATAGATTTTAACTATACTTAGCATGAATCAAATGTATTTTAGATTCCAGATTTTCAAATAGTTGTATCTCGGCCAAATATTGTCCGATTCTAACAGACCATACATCAATGGAAAGCTTATTTATTCAGATGTATAAATCACAATTTTGAAAAATTTACCCTTTTGACTGGTTTTGTGGTCCAGGGTCACAAATGGTTATTTTAAATTGTAATAATATTTCATTAAAAATAAAATAAATGCAGCCTTGGTGAGCAGAAGAGACTTTATTTAAAATGATTAAACTTAAACTGACACTGAACATCTCTCCACAGATATCCATAGAAACATGGAGCACGACATACAAGTAACAACATCATCCATCCTTTCCACAATCCCTACGAACGTCTCCGGGAACAACCTCACCAATGACACCCAGTGTCCGCATTGGGAAATGTGGGACTGGTTGTACGTCATGCAGCCTACTTTCATGTTCACCATCTGCGTGCTGGGAATCCTGGGAAACGTCTTCGTCCTGCTGGTCTTCGGCCTGCATAAGAAAGCGTGTACGGTGGCGGAAATCTACTTGGGGAACCTGGCGGCTGCTGACCTCCTGTTGGTCGTGTGTTTGCCATTCTGGGCCATCAACAGCATCGATGGGTTTAACTGGCGATTCGGCTTAATCATGTGCAAACTAGTCAACACAGGCATCAGAATGAACATGTTTTGCAGTATTTACTTACTAGTGTTGATAAGCGCCGACCGCTACATTGCACTGGCCCATGCATTGTCACGCGGTAGAATGAGGCGACCGCGGTGCGCCAAACTCAACTGCATCGCCGTCTGGGTTTTCGGATTAATCCTCAGCATCCCAACGCTTCATTTCCGGGACACTCAATTCATCCCGGAGCTGAACATCACGGCTTGTATTCTGAACTATCCAAACCCCAACATCGGCCTCATGTGCGACATTCTTCTCATCTTGCTGGGCTTCATCGTCCCATTTTTGGTGATCTCCTACTGCACGCTGAAGATCATCCGAGCTTTGCGCGAGCAGGTCATCGACCGCTTCAATGCGGAAAACACTGAAAGGAAAGCCACCGTCCTGGTGCTGGTGGTGCTGATGGTGTTTCTCTTGTGTTGGGTGCCGTTCCACCTCGTGACCCTCATGGATATCCTGATGCGCTTTGGCATCTTCAGCGGATGCGACTTTATAACTGCAGTGGACATCTCTAATCAGATATTCACCTACTTGGCTTTGAGCAACAGCGTGTTGAACCCGATACTCTACGTGATCGTAGGCAAGAACTTCAGGAAGAAGGTCAAAGAGCTGATGAAGCAACTTACAGAGAAAAAAAATGATTTCAGTTCTACAAGATCACAGCTCTCGTCAACCTTAAAAACCTTCACGACATTTTAAGAACGTTATTTACAAACTGTCCATAGGCACAAATTAAAATTATAATTTATAATGTTTGACGTACGCTAAAAATGAAGTTGTAAATATATTATTGATGTATGTTTTACAAGAAAATACTATTTCAGTCTTTCTATTTCAGATTTAATTCAATGTGTTACTTGCCATTTCTTTGTAATTATTTGCTAAATTTACTTGCAAAAATTTAGTGGAAATTGTTTGCATATATCCTACACAAAATATTAAGACCATTATGTATAAAATATCCGTAGGTGCAAATTAAAATGAAAATGTATGTTTAATATGTCCGTTTTGGTGTGATTTTGAAACGTTGTAAATAAAGCTTAATGTTTATGAAATGGCTATGTGGTGTTTTATGGAAAAGAAAGTTTTTGCATGTTAATGCTAAAAATCATTAAGCTCTGAAACTATAATATAATAATAGTAAAATACAGTCAAATCAGTGTTATTTTAGTATTACTGAGATACTATTATAGGTTTTTTTCTTCATTTTTATATTTTTTCCCTTTTTATTTTAAGTTAAAGTCTTATTCATTTCGTTTTGTGCTTTTGCTAATTTAATTACTGTTGTTGTTTATGGTTTTACTCATTTTTATTTACATTTTTAGTTTCAAGTAACACAAATGGTTTTCATTTTAGTTAACTTTAATACACCTGTGCCAAATTAAGTACAACTATTAAAAATCACATTTATACTTAGAACTCAAGGTTGCACAGATGTTTCTAAGTCATTTTGGAGAAAAGTGTGTCCGAAATGAATATAAATGTATATTTATACATACGTATATCCTTATCCTTACAAAATATTGCAGAGAATGCAGTGACACTTGTTCAAAAACTATATCACAGCACTTTTTGTCTGTGTAATGCATGTTAAATATCAGACAGAGACGGAGAGACAATGATTTCTTCAGACTGTGTTTGTTTCCGGGGTAAGAAAATTACTAGTTGGAACAGACTTTCCAGCAATGACTGTATACCCGTTTCTCTTTGTGAGTCTATGAATAACAAGCTCCTAGTGTTTTTCCAGCGATACCTCAATGGCCAGACATGTTCTTAAGAGGACTGTGGTTGGTAACACAGAGTGGTGGGACCTTTATGATTGCGGATGGGTGGCTGTACTATAATCTGTCAGAATTCCCTCAAATAAAGCATATATTAGTGGTGTAAATTCATCATAGTCTGTAAAACAAAACCTCCTTCTTTAAAAATAACATCTGTTGGCTGCATCGCCAGCACCTCAAACATTTTTATGCAACTCTGGCCTCATGGATTTGATTTTCAGGGGTATTTTTACCTTCGTGAGGGCTTATTTCTTTTTCTAAACACATGAAACAAATCCAATACATAACTGAATGGATTAATAGAAATACATTCTCAATCTGAATCGCTATATAACAGTTGTTTTGCTTTTGTTTGTTTTAAGTGTTGCATTTTGTTTGAGGTCATCAATGCAGTATTTACTTTTGTTTATGTTTCTTCAATTTTGTGAATATATTGAATATACGTAACAATAACCAGCATCTTCATAAATTACATATTTGAACTCTTACATTGTGAGGGTCATACATGCATCTGAATGAAAGATCTTAATATAAGACTTCGATCTTAGATAAGCTTTTTCAATACTGCCATTTATCCCGCTGATAAAATGTCTGTTTGGATCTATGCAGCAATGGAGAGGTGTGGTTACCATGGAGCAGTGTGTCCAGGATGGACTCCAGAGTAGCCCATCTATCACTTCAAAACCAAGTGTTTGGTCACGGGTAACTAAGAAGGTGAATAGTTTAGCAATTATTATATTGATTAATAATAAGAATTGTTATCATTATATACTGTTTTTTAATGGGAGTCATACAACATTACAGATATCATGTGTATTTTCCTTAATTGTTTTTACTATAATGTGTATTAGTGTATAATGTATATTTCAAATATCCTTTTAGGCTGACCCACAACCAGTAGCTCAGGGCAATTTCTTGAAACCTGGCAAGAAGATCAAGCTACAAGCTCCCCTCTGCCTTCCCACTCTAAATGGCTCAGATGGCTCACCAAAAAAGCTTTTTAAAGCCCTGAAATTAAGTTCTATCTCTAACAAATCAACCAGTTGGTCTAATGTAAAAGACTCAGTACTATATGCTGTATGGCAGAGTAGGTAAGGTATTTTCACCATTTCTTTTAGGAAGTTGTGCCAGACTGCGCTCTCTTTTCTGTCATGTGTGACAGCAGTGAGACAGACACAGCCTCTGAGACAGGTAGTCAGGATTTCCCCAGCAGTCAGGGAGAGCAGGATGCTCAGGGAGAGGATTTCAATGTGTTCAGCAGCTTAGCTCAGCCCCACGATGAACATGGTAGTGGTCTGAGCTGTCTAAAGTGCACAGCATTTTATGATGCATTCATTAAACTGAACCCAAATCAAGTGGTGGAACTAGAGAGAAACACAAGGAAACAGAGCATAGAACCACTCTGGCATGATGCACGCAAGCTGCGCATAACAGCAAGCACAGCCAGCAAGGTGCCTCAGCGTGAGGCAACTGACCCGGCTAAGTTTCTTAATGAACACCTTTACCCAAAGTTCCAGGGGAGTGTGGCCACAAAGTATGGGAAGGAAAGCGAGAGACTTTCTAAGGAGCAGATTAGAGAGAGGGGCTGCATAGTGATGGACAGAGGGCTGGTGGTGTGTGAAGGAGACCCATGGCTGGCAGCAAGCCCTGATGGTATCATTGATAACAAGTTGCTAGAAGTAAAATGCCCCATCACACTCAGTACTTGCACATCCCTTAATGATGCACTCACTTCCACAAACCAAGACATCAGAGTGGAGGGCGGGCAGTACATTTTGAACCCAAAAGGCCCCAGAGGTTACTACAGGTAGTTACAGTTAGGGATGCACTGTCTCGGGCTGAAAACATCCTGTCTTGTTATTTGGACCCCAGTACAGCACCTGGAGCTTGATGTGCCTTATGACAATGGTTTTGTCACCACAAAGGCTACGTAGCTTTTACTTTAAACACATGCTACCAAACATTGTGGATTCATTTTTTGAGGGAAGACTACAGTTGAGTGACCACTACATGAAAATGGTCTCAAAAGCAGCTCAATAGTGGTGATCTGAAATCAGTCTAACAAGAAAAAGGGTGTGTGTTTTTTTCTAAAGAAAGCATTGGTTGTTCCAGCTTTTTACATTAAATACATTAAAAACAGCAGAAATAATATTCATCAATCAGTTAACCAACAGTTGTTAGTGTTCTTTATTGAATATATAATTTCATTTTATAATTACAATCTATGTGAAACATTGTGATACACAAGTGCAACACTACAAATGTTACAATTTCATGTTTTTCGTTATTATAATTAATGTATTTTCATTTTAATTTATTTATTAAAAAAAGTTATCAAATTAATTTGTGGTTCAGTCCTGTTTCATTTTGGTACGAGTGGTTTCCCCAGATTTGAAAGTGCTGCACAAACAATTAATATTTTATCTATTGTGCAAAGACTGTTATCATTTCTCCGTTTGACCATGCTGACTGGCAGGGTGTTCCGCAGAATTCTGAATGACTTCAGTTTTCCTATGGCCCTTTCCACAAGGATTCTTACTCGTGACATTTTTCTAGAGTGTGTCACCTCTAATCCTGTCAATTGTTTTCTTCCCTTTGTAGATGCTGGTATATGAAGACGGACACATTTGGTGGCAAAATATTCAGGAAAATTGAAGCCTCGATCAGCCATTACATGTTCTCCTTGTTCAAGGAGGTCAATCAACCCAGAATTTTTGGTTATAACCTTGTCACTAGCATGCCCACCCCAGACTTTTGATAAAAATGTAATAGCTCCCGTTGGACTAATACCAACAAGGAACTTCAGTGTTATGTGATTTGTAGTGGGAGTGTGTGATTGCTCGTGTTTGCAAACTAGTCGGCCTCTCAATGAAAACTTCAGTACAGTCTATTATACATCTAACTTGTTGGAAACCTGTAGTTTTGAAGGTTTCTTCTGATTGCTTTTCTGGAAGGCCACCGGACAAGGCATTGTAATTCTTTAGCATCACATCGAGCCATTCATGAAAGATGTTTGAGACAGTTCCACAACTCACTCTGAAGCGAAAAGCTAGGTCTTGATGAGGATGAGTTAAGCCTAGACGAAGCTTCATCAGGACTACAAGAAACTGCTCTGGAAGGGTAAGTATGGTTGATGATGCATTCCATATTGATGACAGGTAAGTGAGGAGGGTGAACAACACAGAAGCAGATGGTAGGCCAGTGTAAAAATGAGTGTGCTTGTCCTCATTTAAAATAAAATCGGATAGACTGCCAAACATATGATCTTGTATAGTGGTTTTTCTTGAGACTCCAGTTTCTTCTCCAGTGAAACCATTTTTCTTTTTAACTCAATGTTTTCATTTTGTAGTTGGTCAATGTCTGCCATTGACAGATCTGTACCCACATCAGTGCATCCTTCTTCAGAGTCAGCCTGGGTAACCTCTAAGCAAGGTGAATCCATGGGCTCAACCACAGATGATCTCCTCTGATATCGCTCCAGCTTCTGTGAACCACCAGTAGTGGTGTTTTTGTGTGCAAACACTGATGGAACATAATCAGGATGGCATGGGTCCACTGATGGTGCACCTAAAGTAAAACGAGTAACAGGAACAGTTAAGTGTTCACAGTACTGCACCTTGCTGGGCATCATACAAACTTTGCATAATCCATAACTTTTCTGGTTACATGAACATTTGAGTAAAAAATGCATTTCTATGATATTGTAAAAAAATATTAATAAAAATAATATTAGTAACCTACTAGTACAATGAACTTAGATCAGTCAAATTTATTTGTAACACTTTTCACACTGCAAATTGTTGCAAAGCAGCTTTACAGATAAAATATATAATTGATAATGTAGTCAGTGAAAATGTTGTAAAAGCCCTTATTTAGTAATTCATTTAAAGCTTCCTTAGAAAAGCTTTGCATTATTGTATTATGCCCCCAGGGAGCAAACCAAAGCCGAATGTTAAATACTGTATGGTATTTGCATAGCATTGATTGAAAACCACTGTGGTTCTTATCATTCATAATGCTAGTTCAAATCATAGCTTAAGCTAATCAACACAGAGCAAACGTTACTGTTTAAAATCAATGTATACAATGATTTAATTGGGCTTAAGCCCCGAATGTTTTGTCAAAAGCCCCGAATCTTTTAGGTTTTTTAAAATAACTTCAACTTTGTTCCATTTCCTCTGTCTTTCTGACAGGAGCGGCAAAAAAATTAAACAAAAGCTCTATTACTGTGCGTGGTGTCGGACGGTACTCGACGCGTCCGCACGAGCGCGAAGGTGCACGCGGCAAAAATGACGTCATCACTCAGCTTGTTTGCCAACTGACAAAAAACTAACGAATTAGGCCGTGTTCACACTTGGCGTCTTTTTCGAAGCTGCCGGCGTCTGTTTTACATTATAATCCTATGGAGTAAACAGTGTTTTCAAAAAAGTCCTGAGCGCTGTTTAAAACGCCACCGCCGGCGTCTTTTTCTGCAGCTCAGAGCGTTTTTTCAAGTTGAAAAAATTTCAACTTTTCTGAAAAAAACGCCCTACGTCAAGCGCCTTTTTGACAGCTGACCAATGACAAGCGAGTAGCGAGATCTGTCGTTTCCATAACAACAAGAAGAAAAATGGAGAAGGTGCCGGTAGATAGACTGCTCGTACTAGTTTCGGAGCACAAGGAGCTGTATGATATGAGCACAAAACTCTATCATAATATTGGTTCCTTCCCCGTATAATGTCGTGCACCCACAAACGTCGTTGTGAATCGACATTTTCTTTCCCGTTAACTTCAAAAGCCAACGCAAGAGCCAACTTTTTACTCTTTCTTGACATTTCTGCAGTACACAGCGCTAGGCTACTGTTACAGCTGTTGCTATGACAACAAAAGACGCTCTCAGCTGCTATTTGTAACAGACGCTGCCAGCTTTGTTTTTCATAAAAAAAACGCTTGTCAACTTTTTCTAGTCAAAAAAGACGCCAAGTGTGAACACGGCCTAAGAATATAAATCATCTTCTTCGTCGTAGTCATCTGGCGGGCTGTTGTATGTTTCACCGGCGTCGTAGCGAGCTTACTGGCTAATAATATGGACATAAAGTTTATACGGAACAGTAAACCTCACCGGCCGTGTAGGAAGAGAATGGAGAGTGAAAAAGGAGCAAAAGAATGGAGATGTTTAATATGTTTACTAAATAGGTTAGATATACAGAATTTCTGTATGGTTAATAGCTTTTACGTGTATATATTTATTAAATTCGGAGAAAGGAGATAAGTCTGAAAATGAGCAAGGAGGAAAAATAAGTGAGTGAAGAGGCAAGGACACGAATACACCTGTGGAGCAGGAGAGGCTGGAGGACAAGAGGAGGAGAGATGATGAGGGGAGTGAGAAAGAAGTGAAAAGCAGAAGTTAAGAGAAGGAGAGAGGAGAAAAATGTGTGATGAAGAGTGGAGAAACAGGAGAGAAGAGGACAAGTAGAAGTCTGGATTTGAGGAGTGGAGAAGAAAGGGATGAGTGAGTGAGAAAGCAAAGAAAATAGAGATGAAATGAAATATGAAAGCAGGTGAATTGGAAGAGGGACAAGAGATGAAAATGCGTTTAGCAGTAAGGAGTGAAGAGCAGATGAGTAAAGAGGAGCACAGATGCCAGAAGTAAATGTAAGAGAACAAGATTTGCATTTAATCTTTTTTGCATCTTAAGTTTGTGATCAGAAACACTTATTCTTTCTTTGGTTTATACTTTCTTCTTTCAGTGGAAGACATTTCCAGAGATGAGTGGAGCATGAGTAAGAGAAGAAGAGTCAGGAGAAACGTGACCAGTAGTCAAACAAATAAAGTACCATAACATAATAATGTTGTTTATCATACTGTGCTATTTCCCAAAGAAATATAATATAATATAATTTTAGTAAATATTCTTCTGTTGGCCTGATATTTGAGTATTGAAGACCACTTGACTTGGCACTGCAGCATTTGCTGTTTGCTAGCAGAGCAGCCTAAATCTGATGTAGCAAACTTGTCAGCTAAGCACAAAATAAACAGAACTGAACTCTTAAGATTAGTAATGATGTTTACACCAAATTCTAATTTTACCTATGTAGGCTAACTTAAAATTCAGATAATGGTTGCCTCTTTTTAGTTGCCAGGGGTGAAAATGAGTCATCCTTAACATTTTTGGTGTTTTGGATTCACTACAGCTGGAGAACAATTAAATACAAAATAGGTTATAGGCTCTACTGGGTGATTTTTTATTTTACTGAGTAACATTCATAATTTTCCCATATAGTGTATAGATTTTTAGGCATTCTATTATCTCAAACAGCCTGAAAAATAGTGCATTTAGCTGACGTAATTGGGAAAAAATCTCCACGGGGGAGCATGCATGGGTTTGGGCTAAGCCCCGAATGTTTACATCGTCTGGCTCCGCCCCTGCTCGGCAATGGCGGACCGGAACGGCGGGAAAAAGCACAATCAGCCCTTTATCTTCGAGCTCACAGCGCAAATATAATGTCGTCATTCATAATATGCTTGTGCAAACACTGCAGCTTTACAAAGCTCATCGACGTCTTTCACTTCCACCTCCTCGGAGGAAGACAAGCGGAGCGTCGAGCCCTCTCACTGGGGGAAGAACCCGCGGGGCGGGCGCTGGATCTGATGGGAAAGGAAGAAGATAGGGGCTCGCCCGTCTTCATCCCCTCCACCTGATCCATGTGCGAGAGCCGTGAGGAACACTAGCAAAGGCTCCCTTCTCGAAGAGAGCCCTCCGGGAGCGAAGCGTGCGTAGCGGAAGCCGCTCACAGTGTGCCGCTCACTCCCTCGAGAGCCGACTCCGCATGCTTCGCGCCCAGGCAGACCACGCGCAAACTGTGTGTATCCCCGCTCGTGATTGTAGTGAGAGCAGGGAGGAACACACAGCTTGAAGCGTGATCCGACATCACCCTTACTTACTTGCGGCCTTGGACATAGTGCTTTATTTTGACAAACAACACCAAATAAGACTCACAAAACAAATAGCAGACACACAGAACGCTTGCTGAATGACAGAAAGCTGAAGCCGGCTCCACCTCACGTGCCTTTATAGCTTCCTGGTCGTGACGTCACCCGCCCGTGACGCCTCGCCCTTCCATTGGACTGATTCTACAGATGATTCAGAGCACGGTCACGCTGAAGGCGTTCCCAAAGCGTTTCAGACGTAGCTCAAGTTCCTGAAGGGGAACTAAAATATTAAAACTGAAAAAAAAAAAGTATAAAATATTTTTGTTAAACAAAAACAAAGCTAAAATATGAATAAAAGCTATAATAGTATCTCAAATGGACTAAAATAATACTGATTTAATGTATTTATAGCTCTGCAAAAGCAATCTCAAACTCTCCGCTTCACAGAATCTGATCTCATGTTGTCAACAGAACATCCAAGATAAATATTACTTGTGAATTTCGTCATTTCATATATGCATTCCATATTAAATATAAAAATACTACTCCTTAAAACATCAAGTGAAGATAGTTGTGATAACGCTCCTAGTATAAGTTATTCTGCCGGGGCAAGTTTTTGTGAATACAGAACTAATCTGAGAGTCACAGTGCCTGCAAAAGCACTCAAGAGACCCAGAACTGATTGCCAGGAAGTCATCAGAGGTACATTTTTGGCCATTACATAATAAATAGTATTCCCACAGCAAAAAAAAAAACAAAAAAAAAACATCTAAAGCTAAGACTGACCTCTGCTGGTAGATGCGTTACATTACAAGTGTTCATGATCTAATAGAGAAACCTTGTACAATACATCTATCTATCTATCTATATCTATCTATCTATCTATCTATCTATCTATCTATCTATCTATCTATCTATCTATCTATCTATCTATCTATCTATCTATCTATCTATCTATCTATCTATCTATCTATCTATCTATCTATCTATCTATCTATCTGCATGGCCTCCAAAACCTTTAAACTTCAAACTACTTCAAACTAAAAACCTTCAAACTTGCGTCAAGCTTTTAAAACTACTAGAAACTTTCAGGGTTACTGTAAGCCCACACCAAAACTTTTTTTATCTAGTTATATAATATGAGCTCATAAAAGCTGCAGGTGTAATAAATACAGATGATAAAAATGTCAAACTGTTTGCCCAATTTGTGTCATTTTCAGTATTGTATGTTCTATTAGTATTATTTGAAGTATATAATATTTTCAAATATCGAACCAAGCCAATTAATTCCAGCACCACACAAGAGTTTTGGTCAATATGCATTATGTTTGCTTTACTCTGAAGGCTTCATTTGTCTCTCTTCAGTGTGTTAACAGTGTTTGTGTCTTCAACTAGGGAAGAAAAACTCTGAGTATAAACAGATTCAGCCTCAGCAGCTGCTCAATGGCTCTGGAGGAATGAGGCTGTAAAGACTGAACACTCCTGCAAGAACAGGAAGACTGTGAGGCGAGGAGAACGCAGGAATATCAGTCCACCGGAAAAATACAGAAAACAGAGAAAAACTGAAAAAGTAAGGTAAGTAAAGATAATATATTATTTATGAATCAAAGTTTGTGCAATTTGTTTTAACAATGAATTCCCACAATTATAAACAAATAACAATTATAGTTCCCCAAATTGGGGATCAAGTTTGATTAAATCAGAAAAAATGTCAAATTAAAACAAACAATTTTAAAGTAAAAACAATCAAAATATAACACTTAATAAAAAATATTGTATTAATACAATACATATTTTATGTGTTTACATGTAAGTCACAAGACATCAGGGAATTATGAACATGTATATGTGTTTTTTAATCATTGAAATGTTAATATTTACCTCGTAAAATAGCGTAAAATATTTTAGATCAAAGTGGTTTGGATGACAAAAAAAATCCCTGTAATAAATGACACATTATCAAGTGTAACTTAAGAGTTTTATTTTTGTTTAGTTTTTAAGTGTTTAGATTAAACCCCAAATTTAAACAAATATACATCAGAAACCAAAGTTCCTAAATTTAAATTAATATAGTCTTAATAGATTTCCATTTTGATATTTACACACTGTAAAGTTTAATTTAAGAGTCACTCTGGAATAGATTAGACACCAAATCTCTGATGTCAGTTCAGAAAGTTTATTTGTATTCAAATTTTGAACAAGTTTTTATTTTTATATTTTCTGTTTTCATTTTAAAAGTTCATTTTGTTGTGTTTTTGTCATTTTTATTAATTTTCTAATTCCATTTTAGTACAAATTAAACCACATTAAAATGAGAATCTAGCTGAAATAAAATAAGGTTTGTAATATTTTACTTTAAGAGTTTATTTTATTTCAAGCCACAAAAGTTTTGTTTTTTATGGTTTTAGTTTTAACTATAAAAACTCTGGTTCTAAACTAATAAAGTTTAAAACAGCAGCTCCCAAATTTAAATAATTATAACATTAACAAATTTCAACTGAAGTAAACCAATTGAGAAGACTGCAATAAGTTGATGATGTTCAATCTGATCTCCAGCAGCTCTTTTATCTTCTAGAATGCAGTCAGAGCTTGTGTCATTGGCGACGCTTCAGCCTCCAAATGCATCCGTCACTCCATCATACCTGGATTTTTTCAACTCAACCGAGTGGCAGCTAGTCTACTCCATCATTCCACCGTACATCTTCACCGTGTGCTTGACAGGAATTCTGGGAAATTCTTTCGTATTGCTAGTGTTCCTGCTCCAGGGAAACCGCTGGTCCGTGCCTGAGATCTATCTTGGCAATCTGGCGCTGGCCGACCTCATCCTACTTGTCTGTCTGCCGTTTTGGGCCATGAACATCCTGAACTATTTCATGTGGTCTTACGGAGAGATCATGTGCAAGGTGGTCAACCTCTCCATCACCGTCAACATGTACACCAGCATCTACATGCTGGTGATGGTGAACGTGGACCGCTACCTCGCGCTCGTCTTGACCATGAAGGCCATGTGGCTGCGACGGAAACGCTACGCCAAGTTCATTTGTGTTGTTCTTTGGCTGTTCGGTTTGGGAATGGGAGCTCCGACGGCTGTCATGCGAAAACTGAAAGATATTCCAGGTCACCGAGCCGCCGAATGCTACCTGCATTATCCCGACACGACTTGGAGACTCGCTCATCTTCTGCAGCTGAATCTGGTGGGCTTCGCTCTGCCGTTCCTGGTCATCACGTTCTGCTGCATCAATATCATCCGGGCTTTGAAGCGACGGAGATACAACGGTTATTGGGAGGACAGAAACGACAAGAAGGCTACGGCCCTGGTGTGTGCCGTCACCCTGCTCTTCCTCATCTGCTGGGGACCGTTTCACTTCGTAACTTTGCTGGACTTACTCTGTGATCTAAAGGTTTTGGATGAGAATGAGTGGTCTCACTTTCTAAACATCGGAAGCCAGTTTTCTGTGTACCTTGCGTTCTCAAACAGCTGCCTGAATCCGATGCTGTATGTTTGCTCAGGAAACTATTTCAAGAGGAAAGTCAGCAGCATCTATAAGAGAAGGAAACGCTCCTCGGATGTGACTGCGCTTCAGCGAACGGGTCTAACCTCTACGACAACCGCCAATCAAATCAAGCCTGTTGTGTTGTATGAGAAAGACTAGACTGAGATTTTTACAACGTTTCTAGTATTCTAGTATTGATGAAATTATGAGGTTTTTAATCAAACTAATTTTCATAAAATGTCTCAAGTTTCAGATGGAGCGGCATTTACTACACAGAGCCGTATTTCACTGACAAGCTACACAATATCGCATTCATAATCGCGGGCGATACATCGCTAACAATGAACATTATATTGCGTAGCTTGTCAGTGAACTACGGCTCTGTGTAGTAAATGCCGCTTCATATGAAAGCAGGTGATGGAGATTTACTACTAATCACAGAACCAGCTTTACTGACGAGATGCGCATGATCATCGCATTCGATTATTTGCACAGCCTTACCTTTAAGCATATATGTCTGCACTGGAAGCTCCTGACACCAAGACCTTTTGTGTGTAATAAAGCTCTTTTTGATTCTGATGCACAATAACATACTAACATAACCAAATGCACAATAATATATTTTGGCTCATTCTGGCTTTAATTTAGCCAAAACAAAATTGTAGCCAAAATCTGTGTCTCGCCTACATAGACAACGTCCTAATCAGGTGACTTTCACACAGCAAGCACCTCTTTAAACTTGACAAAACCACAGCACATATGGTAAAAGAAAAAAAAAAGTGAGATGTTGCAGCGGTCAAAGATGCTAACATGATGCTTTACTGATTGGAAGAGAGCTCAGATATGGTTCACTGTTAACACAATTCAGTGTCACGAATTCATTAAAGGGGTCAACGGATGCCCTTTTTGCTTTTTAAGTCTATAACATTCTTTGGTTAAAATTTCTCAGTAGTGTAAAAAACACCTTTTTAAACCTGTCAAAATCAGCTCTGTTTTTAGCCAGCTATTATAGTCCATGTTGCTTTAAATGCTAATGAGCTCTGCTGACCCCGGCCCTCTCTTCCGTGGAGTGACGAGCGGACTGTAAACGTCAGCCACGAAACTGGCTAACTAGCACATTATTAGGAAAGGCGATTTGCAAAGATTCATAAAAAACCCTTATACTCACTTCTTCTGGATAACGAATGATTTTAGGCACATCCGGGATCGGCACATTCCTTTCAAAGCAAAATTAACTTTAATCCTCTGCGTCTTCAGTGGATCAGATGTCGGGAGTAAATGATGACTGCTTTATTCATTATTACATCCAACAACAAAACACCTCAATCACTCACTCAGAGACATCCTAGTCTTCCCCTGCACCAGAGACGGACAGCTCTCAGCTCACTCAGGGCGGGTCTAACGTAAGACGGTCTTGTCAATCAACTCTCATAGGAGCAGCCTGTACAGAACTAACTAAACTAGCACAGATTTCTGTTTGTGTCTGTAAACATTGCTTAAACTGTCATAAAGCTGTCGGTGAGGTCATTCGACTTCTAAACCAAATATGGAGAAGAAACACTTTAAACATAATATTTACATTAAACCGGCAAATGAATGTCATTAATTCATCATTACAAAACCAGCTACAGCAGTCAGATTCCTTTACATTACTAGAAATAACACAGCGGCTGCAAATCTGTATTACGATGAGTTATCAAATTGGGTTCTTAGAATGAAACTTTGTCAAATAAATCGTGTTAGCCTAGTTAAAAAAGCAGGCAATACATTTGTAATTTCAGTTATTTTTGCACATCATAATCTTGTGTTTCTATGTTTATTATTATACCTTGCTGCTATCTTGTAAACATGCAAATACTCAACAACGGATAAGCAAATTATCCTCTACTAAACCACACACAACTGTGCCATCATCTCCCATGAACCCACCAGGACATTTATTAGGAACGGCAACATATCATACAGGGTTTAAACTGCAGTAGTCTGATCCTGATCACTGATATAAGTGATATCAGAAAAGACCACTACAGAATGCATACACATGCATATTGTGTGTATTTACAAAATATATAACATATTTATAAATAAAATACATTTGAATGACTGGTACACTGGGTTAAATACGACCCAGTGCTGTGTAAATATTGGACAGAACACATGCTGGGTTGTTTTCAACCAACAATTGTGTTAACCCAACCTTCTGGCCAGTAACCCAACTGCTGGGTCTAAACTATTTCTTATTTAACCCAGCATTTTTTTAGAGTGTACCAGTCATTAAATTATTTTTATTTATAAATATATTTGATTTTTATTTGTTTTATTATATATTATGTATTTTGTAATTTTGAAATAGTATTATCATTTTAATCTTAATGAATGCACATGTACATGCAACACAAACAGAATCAAGTATCCAGACACTATTTTATGATGCATTATGTGCCAAAACTGGCACAGTTTTACTGCATACTCAGAGGTCAAGTATGTACTTTCTCCAGCACCAGAACACAGTTCTAGTGTACTACGAGTACAAGAACTGGGATGCAGCCAGGATGTAATACTTCACTTCAGAAATGACATATACAGCCAGGCAATTTCCATGTAATTCTTCACATAAACCACTCTCATTCCACATAGTACATCACATGTAAAATGCCTCAGTTATCTGCTGTTAATCCAGATGTTTAAACTTTCCATACGTACGGTATGATAACACTTCTGCATCTGCAGTTCATCAGTCTAAAAGGAATTTGTGCAGAGAGGTTTTATGACACGAGCTGGTGAGACAGAAGAACAGGTTAGAGAAATGGTTAAGCAACCGTCCAGATAAAATACTGCTGAAAAGTGTCAAATACTAAAAAACTGTAATTGAAATCTGATCAGCAGTTTTTTAATTGGTTAGTCTAATAAATCTAAAACAAATGAGGATTAAAGGGCTTATTTAATACAATGTGTTGTGGGATGTGAAGTATTTATATGGAATACAGATGGCCTTAAATGATAAAAAATAAATGTTTACCATTAAGACCATTTATATGGAATACTGTATTCATGACAAATACTTGTAAGACAAGTCGGGACTTTTTATGTTTGCAAATAAAATAAGCAAATTAATTATTTCTGTTTATGACAAAACTTAAGAGTTTAGATTAAATAATAACATTTATTAAATATTAAATATAATAGCCACTATTTTATAAGTAATAAGTAAATAAATAAATCGGAAGTGATCACAAATGTATATGTAATCCTAATAAATAAATATATAAGTAAATAAATCAATAAATAAATAGGAAGTGATCACAAATGTACAAGTAATGCTATAAATAAATAAACAAATAATTAAATAAATAGGAAGTGATTGCAAATGTGTATTTTATTACACATAAAAAGAAAACATAGATAGATAGATAGATAGATAGATAGATAGATAGATAGATAGATAGATAGATAGATAGATAGATAGATAGACAGATAGATAGATAGATAGATAGATAGATAGATAGATAGATAGATAGATAGATAGATAGATAGATAGATAGATAGATAGATAGATAGATAGACAGATAGATAGATAGATAGATAGATAGATAGATAGATAGATAGATAGATAGATAGATAGATAGATAGATAGATAGATAGATGCTGAGGAACAGTGAAAGTAAAGCTTCTGGAAGCAAACGCTCCTCAAAAGATCCTGATGATCAGATTTGAGACGCACTGATTTTTCTAGAAAATGATTGATGGAGAATCAAGTAAAGCTGAGCTGCTTCAGTCCAGTAAGAGTTCATCTGGACATATTACTGCAGTTATTCTTACATTAACCTGATAAGAATCAGTAAATATTTGACAGCAAGAAGACACATGAAGCACCAGCTGAAGCTGGACGTTTGTACAATTACACTAAAAAGGACATTTACTTGATTAAAAAGTCAATCAGACAACAGAAGCCATGGAGTAGATGGTATCAGGATATTCAGCAAAATTTTGATCATTTACAGGCCTTACGAATGTGTGTATTAAATATGATACAGTAGCTTTATAGGGTTAAAAACCTAAAGGCTTCTGTTTAAAAAGTTTGTAAAAAAATATATAAATTGTGAATATGTGTGAAATTGTTTTGATGACTTCACGGTTATTTTGAGATGTGGAAATAATCATTTATAAATGAGCAGGTGAGTCCAAACCTGTGCATTTGTTTGGCGTGTGTATTTGTTTCCAGAAAAGAAAAGAGAGTTGTGAAATGCATCTTATCTGCTGCAACAAACATGCAAAGCTGTTATCGAAATATTGTCTGTGGTTTCTGAGAGATGTTTGACTTCACCTGTTCATCTGGCAGAAATGCAAAACAAACCACTGCAATTAAAACGCTTCGTGTAAAGAGGAAGTGGCTCACCTAAAAGAAGATTTCTGTCATTATTCACTCACTTACTCACGTTGCTTAAACCATAAGAATTTATTTATTTCTACTAACACAAAGAACACAAACAATGGGAAATTTTGCAAAATGATCATGCAGGTAAAATATCAAATTTCAAACTGCAATCTTACATAGTGATGACGGATAACTCAACCTCATTATCAAAAACATAAAGACAGTAATCCAAGAACAACATGAGTGACTCTTTAGGGGGACAAAAGCCTATAGTAAAAAAGAAAAAAAGAGCAGTATTAAGCATAAGAAACATAAATAGAAGAGCGAGAAATCATATTTCGGGAAGGCAGAACAGTCACTGTCACCTTCTTGAGTGTTTGGTGGTTTCTGCACACTGTGGTTAAACAGAAGCAAACAAGGAAGTGATGTTTGCTGTTATTTCCTTCCATGTGGAGGAGATCGTTGTACGTGCAGTTCTTTCATGTATATCTTTATAAATCTTATCATATTTCAATTTTTTGTCCAAAAAAACTGATTCCTGAATCGCTGCACTTATGGTGAGTTTAGATTTGATTCTCTTCAGATTAATATTCAGCACATGGGCTTTTTATGGTGTGACACGTACAAAGGTTTGTTTGGTTGATTTACTGCAACATTCTAGTGAAGCTACAACATTATTCTAGTAATATTTGGGCTGTTTTGTGATAGATATTGTGGGTCAGTAAATAAATCCACTTAAAGAGAAAGTTCACTCCTTCTGACATCATTTACTCGCTCTCGTGTTGCTTATTTCTTTTGTATAAGCAGATCATCGGCAGAATATTTACCCTGCTCTTCCGTACAGCAAAAGCAACCAGTGACGGTTGAGCTTAAGCATCATAAAAATGAAAAATAGTCCATATATTATAATATTACAAGTCTATGTTACAAGGAGGGTACATTAAAAGTCTTCTAAATCAATATGATAGTGTTATGTGAGGAAGAGTGAAAATGTATCTCTCGAATGGCTTAAAAATGACTTAAATGTTATGCTTTAATCCAAAAGAAACTTAGATTGCATTAAAGGTGTTTCAGTTCAAGTATTACTTGGGAATCAAATGTCAGTGTTTGATCTACATCAGAGGTTTGGGATCACTATGATTTTTCTTTGAAATAAACAGTTTTTTTATTCTGCAAAGATGCCTTAAATTGATCAAAATTACATATCAAATGTTACAAAACATTAACATTTCAAATAAATGTTCTTTTGACCTTTCTATTTATCAAATATCAAATGTATGACAGTTTCTACAAACATATTCGACAGCATAACAGTTTTCAACATTGATAATCAGAAAAGTTTCTTGAGCAGCAAATCGGTGTATTAGAATGATTTCTGAGGGATCATGTGACACTTTGCATTACAGAAATAAATTACCGTTTATAATATATTCATATTAGCTATTATAGCAAAATAGCTTTTTTTTTTTTTTGTAATCGTATTTCACTATAATATTACTGTTTATACTCTATTTACAATCAAATAACTGCAGCCTTGTTGAACAGAAGAATCTAAATTCTAAAAAATCTCAAATTAAAATTAAAAACTCTTATTGAAAATTAAACATTCACTTATAGAAAAGTGTATCAAGAAAAGACGTTTGAAGCAATGGTGACTAAACTAGTTTTGCATGAGTAATTTGGTTCAAAATTGCAATTCTGTGAAGTAAAACTATCACACAGTAAATTATGTTTATCTCTAAACTAGCTTGAGATGAACAACTCCGGCACGAACGAAACAGAAGACTGCTACCCGTCTGCACATCCTGAAAAGATGGCATTCGTAGGCCTGCAACTGGCTGTGATCCTGATCGGCATCCCGTCCAATGCCTTCTTCCTGTTTGTGTCGTATCGGCTCATCCGTCAGAAGAACGAGCTGGGCGTCTATCTGTTTAACCTGGCTCTCTCGGACTTCTTGTTTATCATGTGCTTACCAGTGTGGGTTCAATTCGGCATTTACGACATGTGGCCTCACGGCAAGACGATGTGTGTTGTTTGGGTTTTCCTGCTCTTCACGAACTTCTACACCAGCGCTGTGCTTCTGAGCTGCATCGCTGTGAATCGCTACATAGCCATCGTTCACCCGCTCCAATTTTGCACTTTTAGAAAGCGCAAGACTGCGGCAAGCGTGAGCATTGCTGCTTGGATTTTTACTGTTGTATTAAATGCAATGACCGTGCATCCAGACAGTATCTACGATGAGGATAACAAAATCTGCTTGGATTTATTTCCTTTGCCCCAAAGGCAAAGAATAGTCAATGTTGCTCGTTTTGTTGTAGGCTTCCTCATTCCTGCGTTGGTTGTGGGTTTCTGTTATTGGCGGATATTTTCAGATGTGAAGAGAAACCAAGCGCTTGGGTCAGTGGAGCGCCGGCATGTCTTCAGGCTTCTTGGATGCATTTCGTTGACCCTTTATTTGTGTTTCGGACCTGTGCACATCATGATGGTTTTGAGGGTTTTGCTGGAGGATTGTCCATATCCCAACTGGCTCTTCATTGCATATAAGGTCTGCATCTTCCTCGCGATGCTCAACTGCCTGGCCGATCCACTCCTGTACTGCTTCACAAGCAGAACGGGTCAAGCCAACGCTTCAAATATGTTACTCATCCTCAGGAGAACATGGAAGAAAGAGTGTCAAAAAGAGATGGAACAACAAAGCAACCAAATCCTTGGAACTGGTACCGTTCCAATCACAGAAGCACTCTTTAGGACTGAATTCAGCACTGACCGCTTGTGATCGGATCATGCTGATGTTTATATATGCTATCCACCTTTCTCTTGCTGTAAAATGGGCATGGCCGTTTGTAAATTCTATGGGTCTAGCTTCCGGTCTCATCCGCGTCCAGCTATTTTTATCTGTACAAAACTATTTGTTTTGCTGCTTGATATTGAAAATAGGTGTCTTACCATATTATTTTAATATTTATCTTAATTATGATCATACTGGTTTGTAGTTTGTAGTTTTACCGTTTACTGCACGTTGTTATTCTCCTCGTTATTTACCTATATAGCGGCTAATGAACCGGAAGTCTCACCCATAGGTTTACTTCCGCGTTGAAGAAAAAGGTGGATACTGTTTTTAAAAAGCTACTGAGGAATGAACTGAAGCTTTACAACTTCACAAGCCGAATCTGTCTGCCTAAGCTCATTTGTCCAAAACATCCAGGTTGTAAAATGTTCAAACAAACTATTCCTTTTTAAAAATCACTGAAAGAAATGATAACTAAGGAAGAGTTGACATTTAAACACAAAGACTGTCCGTGAACTGTCTGTCTGCATCAAGACGATGTACACTTCCGAAAAGCCTTGGTCTTGAGACATGAGAAGTGTTTCATCAGCATTTCCTGTTGATTTCATCTGGTGGAGGCACCAGGTCGCACAGTTTCATTTTCACACCAATATATTGCTCAAAATATTATAAACATCTGAAGTGTAACATTAAATATATTCTGAGTGTGATAGATTATACAAGGCTGTGTCCTAATTTGATAACAACATTGCCTTGCTTTTCAATAATACAATTTTTCTACACTAATGCATACTGTTTATGACTTAAAACTACACAACTGTTCAAAGGTTTGGGGCATATGCAATATTTAACATTCATACACGATGTGTTCAATGACTTGCAGTTGCGTGCGCATGGTGGCACAAAAACACTGGTAACAAGTGAAGGGAAACGGGTAAAATCCATGGAATAAGAGGGAAAATATTTGAATTTGAAGCTAAACGCAGATGTTTAAACAGACAGACTATGGATGAAAATTGCTATGATGACTTTTAATGCATACATTTGATTGACATAATATTCACATTAGGGATATGCCAGAGCCTGTATCAAATTTTCATGTTGCGATTAATTGCTAATGTTTGTATCACGGTATACGGTACTATCACAATATTGAACAATAAAGCAATACACACAAAAAATGTTTTATAAAGTTACAAATTTTTACATAAGTGCAAAAGAATTATAAAGACCAATAGGTCTCACTTTACAATAAGATCTCATTAGTTAACTTTAGTTAATGCATTAACATTCACAATGAGCAATAGCTACATTTGCTACAGAAGGTCTTAATCTTTGTTAAAAAAAAATAAACAACTCTGTGTTAGTCTAAGTGTTATTAAATATTGGAATTACCCAACATTAATGAATGTTTAGAATTAATGTTAACTAATGAAGCCCTAATGTAAAGTGTGACCGAACAATAAAGAATCTAAACACTTTCAAACAATATCTAGGGCATGTAGTTCAGATTAAAATGTTAAAAAGTTTGACAATAAGTAGCCTATTAAGTCTAAATATTTAAATATTTGTCGCTGTGATGAATACAGGAATCTGAATGGCTATTTAAATCATTTAAACAGCTTTCAGAAACAGAAAGGTGTTTCCGCAGTTTCCGGGGTAACAGCTGCATTATGTTTAGCGCCATCTGCTGTCAGAGAGTGAAAAGCTTCATACAGACTGTCGGCCCAAATCCGATTTTGTGCATATTCGGATGTAAACTGATTTGAATAACTGACTGTCCACACAGTGTATCGCAACTGTTCATATCCGATTTGTGTGTCCATAAGCGCTGTTTCGTTTTTACTGAATGTACCTTGGTTTCTATGATAATGCCATTGCATTATTATGCCTACGCTAACAATACAGTTTGCTATACAGATGTTGTCTTACCGTTGCGGTTGCGCTGTAGTATTAGCCGATATTTCTTCGTATGAGGCAGTGGCAGAAAAGCAGGAAGCTTCAATGTGCGGCTTTATTCCGCGCTGCCGTCTCCGCTACTTTGCTTTTTTCTTTTTGGTCTCCGCTACTTTCAAAAAACAAAAAGGTACGTATACTAGCAGTATACTGTTTTTTTCCCACTTCACTTGCACTTCAAAACGACACAAGCTTGTTTCTGCAAAGATGTTCAGCATGTTTTCTGCAAAAACGTCTGATGTGTTTACGTTTTACGTGGCGTGAGGACGTGAAAAACTACGATCTGACCGGTCAGACTGAAACGGATTTCCAGAAATCCGATTTAAGTCAAGTCAATATTATTTGTATAGCGCTTTTAACAATGCAAATTGTGTCAAAGCAGCTTTACATTGGCTTGATATAAAGCTGGGTGGCTTTATATCAGCTTTACAGTATTTAGACGGGGAAATAGTTTGTCAAAATAGTGTCATTTTCCTCTGGCCAGACAAAATCAGCAGTTTAAATCTAGGCTAAAGTAGAGTCAGATTGTGCAAAGGATTCATCTGGTTCCTGTGGTCTTGTCCCGATGACAGGGTCTTCACTGGGGATCAGTCTCTGGGGCTCATCTAGGTGTCCTGGCTGTAGAGGTCATCTCTAGGTGCTGATCCACCATCTGATCTGGATACAGTCTGGATCTGAGTGGCTACGGTGACCTCGGAATAAAAAAGAAACAGACTAATATTAGCGTAGATGCCATTCTTCTAACAATGTAACAAGTACATCAGGTGTTTTGGGAAGTGTTCCCGGTTCCGGTTGACCTAATTAATGCAGCCTAACAATACTTTAACGGATTTGAATCATAAAAATGTGATAGTGTATTATGTGTAAGCCAGGTTAAAGAGATGGGGCTTTAATCTAGATTTAAACTGACAGAGTGTGTTTGCTTCCCGAACAGTGTTAGGAAGATTGGTTTAAAAAGGATTCCAAACCACATACGAATGTAGCTCAAAACGGATTTCATGTAGTGCGTTGCCATTCATCTAAATATGATCGGATTTCAATCGGATTTGCACAAAAATTTTGTCTGATAGTCTGAACAAGGCTAAAGTGCGCTTTATCCAGAGCGTCTCTCGCACGCTCTGCCATGCGCTTCTCATCCATGCTTGCACACGTCCATGATGCAGCATACAGTTGATGGGAAAAGTATTCTTAAAATGCATTCAAAATTCTGAATAATTTGTAATAAATAATTATTCTTGGTATTTTGAAGTGCCCACGATAACAATATCATGCATGTTCATTACCGTGATATAGCGCATTACCGAATATGGTGTCTTGCTGAAAATTAATCGTCTGCCAAAAACTGATTGCTGTTTGTAACTGCATTTTGTGGGTTTTAAAGTAAAGTAAAGTCGTAACGTATTGTCAAGTATGGTGACCCATACTCGAAATTGGTGCTCTGCGTTTAACCCATCCAAGTGCACACACACAGCAGTGAGTAGTGAACAAATGCACACACACACACACACCGTGAACACACACCCGGAGCAGTGGGCAGCATTTATGCTGCGGCGCCCGGGGAGCAGTTGGGGGTTCGGTGCCTTGTTCAAGGGCACCTCAGTCGTGGTATTGAGGGTGGAGAGAGCGCTGGACATTCACTCCCTCCACTTACAATCCCTGTCGGCCCGAGACTCGAACCCGCAACCTTTGGATTACGAGTCCGACTCTCTAACCATTAGGCCACGACTAATCTGCCAGGCACCTTTTTTTTATGTATTTGCGCATTATATCGGCCCTATGGGCATGTGGGGTGCCTTGGAACTCTCTGCCTGTTCACCCTTTACACAAACTAATCCTTCCTTCTGAGGAATCTCCCTCCTCTGCTTCAGTCATCTATCTCTTTCTTCTTGAGCATTCATACAAACCTTTATCTATTACTGCTGTTTGGGCTAAGGATCTTAATGAGGATGTGCATGTTTTATTTTGCGATCAGGCATGGGGTATGTTTAAATTGTCTTCTAAAAACCCTAATCACCAAATGATTCATTGGAAATTGCTGCATAGGGTTTACTTGACTCCAATGAAACATTTTTATGTGAATCTGTCATCCTCTCCTAAGTGTAATCTCTGTTCCCAAGGAGTTTTAGGCACGTTTTTGCTTTTTTTGGGGGGGGGTACCCCTCTCTCTCACCTTTTTGGACTCTCACTGGACCTATCATATCATATTCCATTTGTTGACTCCGTGCCATTTTTTAGGAGTTTTAGGACTTCACCTTGTCCGTCCAACAAAGATCTTTACTGTTAGCTGCTCTCACAGCAGCAAAAACATTGCTGGTCAACCGCTGGAATCCTCCTCCCACAATGGACAGATGAACCTGGACGGTGTATTTGTTGGACATGTCGCTGTCAAAGAACCAATCAGGTCACATCTGTCACCGATGACGATAGAACTAATTATAATTTAACTTTTTGTTTTAATGTGTGGTTTATATAACAGAAGACATTTTATTAAATAAAAATTGTTCAATAAAAAAATAAAAAAGGTATTAATAAAATAAAAATTGGTCATTCCGAAGCACGCGAGAGTCAGGTGACTTCTCTGGCATTTTTAGCGGTATCGAGTGGATTACTTTTCTGCCAGTGGACTAAACGGACTCATATGGTAAATCTTCTTTCTGAATTCCAGGTGATGTTTCTTCAGCGCTCAATTTCGTGCTACCCCGAACATATACATAAAAGGTGTACATGTATTTTGAAGACTTCACAAAATGATTCACTGTTTCGAAGCACTAGAAACACCACACACTGTGGTTATGCCTGCTGGTCAAAACTGTGTAAATGCAACAAAAATAGGCCAAGCATGTGTAAAGAAAACTGATTTTACAAGCCAATTGATAGTTTTCAGTCACGTGACCGTCTCGAAGACTTGGAGAGCAAAACATCCATAGAACTGCTGCACAAGCGTGTTTCCCAGCCGCAAATATTTAGATCACCTCTCAAAAGAATAAAACAAAGGTATTTCTGAACAAAATGCAAGTTTTTGGTAGTCGCAAATTCGATCGAATTTCTCCCATTTTAACTTCTCTGCACTAGCTACCAGTTAAACAGAGAATAGAATTAAAAATTTTAGTTTTAGTTTTTAAAGCATTACGCGGCCTCGCTCCAACTTATTTATCAGATCTTTTACGTTGTCATAATCCGTCCAGGGCACTTAGATCTGGCAACCTTGGAGTGCTTTCTGTTCGTCGATCGAGGTTAAAACATTGAGGAGACCGATAGCGGGCCCTAAACTCTGGAATAGTCTCCCGGTATCAATCCGAATGGCGTCATCACTCTCCTCTTTCAAATCTAAACTTAAAACACATCTGCTGATTGTGGGTTTTTAATGTATTACTCAAATTTCATGTATGATGTCTTATAAATTGTTATAGATCCTGTTTTTTATTTGAGCTTACTGATCTGTACAGCACTTTGGTCAACCTTGGGTTGTGTTTAAATGTGCTTTATAAATAAACAATTAATGAATGAATGAATGAATGAAGTTTTGGCCATTTGCAATAAGCACCCGCAGCGATATTTCAGTGCGACAAAACATTGTAAAAACACTTAAAAGTGCCTTAATATATTTAAAACAGTAATATTAAAAGATCAAATTCAGTAATCACCACATTAATGATGCACAGTTTAAATAGGCAAGCAGATGAGGCCGGAATATGAACGCAATGCTTAACGGCTCAGTGTTTTCCTTCTAATGGTTTTCTATGGGAAACCATTTAATGTGAAACTTTGCACATTGCGTTTATATTCTGGCTTCATCTTCTTGCCTGTACAAAATATACATCATCAATAAGGTGTCCACTGAATCTCGCCTTTTAATATCTGCGCTTTACTACATACGATGCAATCTGCGTAAAAATAGCTGGCAGTCAGTGCAGCTAAGCTTTGATTTGCCCTCCAGGTGGGCGTTACTATAATGGTGTGCCGTCACGTGAAAACTATCAATTGCAAACGTTTTATTGAAAGTATAATACAGTAGGCTATAATACAGTATCTTTTTTATTCATTTGTGAGGGCTGTTTTATTTGTTTTACGGAGGGCTTGTCTAAAAATTTCAATAAGATAATTATTAACTACTCTTCCTCTTAATTATGCAAATTTCTTGTTAAAAAATGTGTGAAAATTTATTAAAATGATCTGAAATCTGGTAAAAAATCATTGACATTGTGATGACGCGTTTCAACGCCTCGAAAGTTTTTTTATATATATTTTTTTTTCTAAATGTACATTTATAACACTATACTTTGTATTATATCACATTTGCCTCAAATTATCAAAAAACTAGTTAAGCGTCTACACCAGGGTTCCACAAATCTTTCCCTGGAGGTCCAATCTGCTGCAGAGTTTAGCTCCAGCCCTGATCAAACTCACCTACCTGTGATTTTCTAATGATATTGAAGACTGATTAGCAGCAGGTGTGTTTGATTAGGGTTAGAGCTAAACTCTGCAGGAGTGGGCCAGATTTGAGGATGCCTGGTCTACACTCTTAAAAATAAAATCAGTTTCTCTCTATTTTTCACGAAAGTCGTGAAAACACAATCGTGCAGTTTGCGGGGAAAAAAAAAATGCAAAATATATATTTGTGCTAGTCTCCCATTCATTGCTCTCGAAATTTACCCAACTATGATGACTCCAGCTGCTGAGACACCCGGAAATGTGAAAAAGGTCTATTCATGGGTTCACAGAGATTGCTCCCCAGCAAACCGTTGAACTTTCAAAACATTTTGAAGCAGTTGTGATGTACCAAAGCCTCATTTACAGAGATCACATGATTTTGGCAGTTCGATAGCACTCCGAAGCATTCGAAACCAATGAGTCGCAAAAGTTTCGAAACTGTGCTTCAAAAGCGCACATAGGTTTAGCACAGATTATTTAAATAGTTTAGGAATATCTACAGCATAGCAACATCTAACATGAGCTAACTTGTTCAGAATGATTCTCATCGAACTGTTGTTCTGCCATGTGTTATATGCAGAGGCTGAAGGAAACAGGCTGAGTCGTGGATCTAAGTGAACAAAGAACCAAAACACAGGCAGACAATGGCATAATAACATTCAACAACTGACCAAGCACAAGTGAAACACAAGGGCTATTTATACACAAGAGAATAAGCTTAACAAGATAACAAGGGGGCGTGGTAAATGGGAACCTAATCACAGGGACCCAATACACAAAAGAACTACAAACCGACTACAAACAAGGCACAGGAAACACTTCAACATAAAAGTCCAGACAGGCACAGAAAACATGTAACACCATGATGGTAGTTTGTAAATGATGATAGTTATGTTGTTCTGACTAAAAGACAGTTTACATACTAATGTCTTTTGTAGGCAAGGCTGAAAATGCAATGCATATTTATCTTAAATTTTAAAATTGTGTTTTAATTTTTTTTTTAATGCAATGAAGTGTAAAATTGAGCTTGTGTAGCTGTAAACATTTGCATTTATGTTCTTGCATAGAATATATCATGATTTCATGTCAGATTAGTATTATCTACCAACGATATATATCCAGCAAATGACGAAGATAAAGAGGGTCTTGTGGTTCTACCCAGCCTACAGAGTTCAATTTGACCTCTCCAAACATGAACATTATTACATATTAACGCCATATGAGGCCAAAGCTGTATATGACAGACACCATATTTAACATCCTGACCAGCTGAGCAAGAACATAAATGACTGAATGAAAAGTCAGCCGTGACATGATTAAAGGTGATGCCGTGACAGAGAGATGTGAACAATCCATCACTATTAATCAGTTACAGACAGATAAGTGGAGGTTACTTCAACCTCGGACACATTTACCTTCTGCTTTCATACAGTTGATTACTGTTCCCCGATACTGCTGACATGATTCATGTTTCCAATAAAGCATGAGAAAACCGCACATGCATGACCTCAAGTAAGCAACTCTGTGTTGAATGCATCTCAAATTTACTGAAATGCAGAGAAGCAAACATCATATATCACCATCTTTGTTGGTGCAGAAATGCATCTCACCTGTTCCCCAAAAAGACAAATTCCCTGCCTTTTCTTCTCACTTGAGGCTGTTTATTCACAGGTTTGATGCATCTTGTTCGCCACACTGCATTAATTTGATCGGTAAATGCTGTGAAAATGTTCCAGCAGTGAAGGCTAGTGGAACAAACTCAATATTCCGTGTAATTTTCTATCTGTAACTTTACCACTGACGATATTTGGCATTCCCAACCCTAAATTATATATTTGCAAGTGCCCCAACTGTAAAAAAAAATATATAAAAATTACCATCATTTGTAGTGATTTTTAACCTCATCACAAATCGCCCATGCAAATATGCAATGTTATTGTGGTTGACTGAGTGTTGCTGATTAGTTGCTAAGTTGTTCTGGGAGTTTATTGCTATGCAGTTGCTAGGTGGTTGCATTGTGGACCAAATTAAGAGCCCAACCTCAAGAGATGATTTGTTTTGGTCCCTAGAAATGGCTTGTGTCCCTTCTTCAATCAAGTCAAGTGTGGGATTTTTTTTCAACTGTTTTGTCATCCAGCAGATGAAAACCAAACACACTTAACAAGAGGCTGTTTTTCATGATTTGAAGTGTTATTCCTATTTGCAGCACTAATTAAAAGCCTAGTTTAATATACATTTTTAAAAGAAGTATGAGCACTACTAATAATTAGGCTTGATTTGGCATTATTGACTCTTTTTTTGTGTCCAAAAACAAGTCATGTTTAGATCTAAATTTAAGATATAGGAATTTGAATTGCATATAAAATTCACAATTTTAACAAATTAATAAGCTACTCCTATAATGTAGAAACATTAATTTGGATCTTTATCTTAAAACAAATTGGATCATTAAATCCAATTTGTTTCAATCTCATATACTTGAACTAACTGAATATTGCTTGTTCCACAGCTAGTCGTTTTAAAGGTCGCATGGCATGAAAATTTCCCTTTATGAGGTTTTTTAACATTAATATGAGTTCCCTTAGCCTGACTATGGTCCCCCAGTGGCTAGAAATGGCGATAGGTGTCAACCGAGCCCTGGGTATCCTGCTTCGCCTTTGAGAAAATGAAAGCTCAGATGGCCCAATCTGGAATCTTCCCTTTATGTCGTCATACAGGGAAAGGTTACCTCCCCTTTCTCTGCTTTGCCCGCCCATGAGACTGTGCGAGGAGAGCGAGAGACATCATGGCTTGCAAACGAGCGAAGCATTGTTTTTTGGCACTTCAGATCTGTTCTACTCTAGGAACTGTCACATACTGTAATACAACTGAATGCCCATTAAAGCTGTTCACATTTACATATTTTCTGTTGTCATACATAAAACAAGTATAAATAGTAAACACGACCAATTAATAAAACATGTTAACCCTGAATCACTCACACTATACTCCTTAAATCCAGGAGAGAGACCTCGCGCTCACGGGGCAGTTCTGGAGACATCTTCCAACTGAATGATAGGTTTAAAAAAAAAAAAGTCGCTAGGTTTGTTAGTATGTACCCGTTATGGGAAAAAAGCCGCCAAAAGGGTCTGAAAGTTAATAAATATTATTCTAAAGTTGCGCTCGTGTGTGTGAGACACGGGGGCTGATGGCAGCGGGCGGTGGATATTGTTGCGGTCCACCCAGGTAAAGTCTATGTGTGGGAAACACTGACCGTATCTAGACACAATATTTTAAACTAACCATTAGGAGACGTCCTGCTGTAGCCGCTGAGTTGCAACTTCTTCATCTGGTGCGTCTCCATCCTGATCAGATTCTGGGTCAAACTGAAAAGCTTGAATGACTGCGTGCCTACGAGCCATTGCCATACATCCACTGTCAACATTAGCGCATGGTACCGTGGCGCAAGCTGCAGGACACACCCACCCTCCACCTTGCCCCGCCTCTCTCCTCCTCATTAGCATTTAAAGCTACAGACACAGAAATGGCACGTCCTAAGGAAAGCTCATTGTGGGACTGGCTCGTAGTGGCTGAAATTCGGCACCAAGGCTGAATTTCGGGAACGAGATTTCAGATACAGTACTAGGGACCACTTAGGCCTATATAAAAGCATCCAAAAAACAGCATGTCATGGGACCTTTAAGCATGTTTCACCATTTTAAACTGAATAAAAGTAACTGTTTTCGCAATGAACAGATTCATACTCATTCTAAGCCATTTAAATAAATGCATTTTCAAAAAGTTAATAAACTATGGCATGAAATCTTTTAAGAAATATGCATTGAAATAAGTTTATTAGTTCATGTTAAAATGGTGTAATCCAAATGGATGAAGGTTTTATATGCAATTCAAATACATTTAAAATGTATGCCTATATTTTTTTTATTTTATTTTTTTATTCTATAGTACCATTTATGGGATTGAACCTGACTTCAGCAGTTCTCTCACATTTGCATGAACCCCATGTGATAATCTTAACGAACCCTTCACTCAGGGTGTGAAAACTCCCTCAAAATAATGAGTTTGTGCTTTCTGAGTGTGTCAGAGCACATAATGTCAGGTGTAGATCTAATGTGCTGCTGGGAACAATGACTAATGTGGTAATCTGAGCAAATCAGACCTCTTATGAGAGGTTAAAACCCGGAAACATACTCTACACAAACACATAAACGCAATGTATGTTATGTAATGTACGAACTGTGATTTATTTGCATTTTTGCACACGTTTCCAGGTTTTCAACCTGACTTTCCAACTTGAATGAAAATAAAAAAATCATCATCAGTAAATGCAACAAAGCCAAAGCCACATTTCATGATTTATTTTCCCAAAGGCACTCATTACATTTGATGTAATGTTTGCACAACCGTTAATGTGATCACCATGACAACACAGAGCATGACTACGATTACCGTAATGTTTTCGAGATGTAACAGGAATGCTGTTCACTCCAGCTCACATCACTGTGACGTTTACATCAGCATTACATGATCAACACCATTATTGCATGCTGTCTTAGCTGAAATGTACATTTTGTGTGTTTCGTATGCATTTGCGTTGACTATTGTGGATCAAAAAAGTAAATGTTTTATTTATGCATTCACACTTATCTTAAATATCACACCGTATTTTTGAATTACAGTGGAAGACTTTGTTCTGTGGGCATAAAAAAGTTTGGATGTATATGAACTGATATCAGGTGAAACTTAACAAATCAGACTGTTTTATGGCAATAATGGAATAACTGTGGATTTACAGCAACCCCAAAAAGTATTTGCAAAAATCTGTCTCTAAAAAAGTAAAACAGCAGTTGCAACTTATTTTACCATTTAAAGTCAGTGTTAAACATCATTTGCAACTCATTTTAAAGGTTTTATGGTGTGTTTTTTTTTTTACATTTTTGGAGCTTTCCAATGAAGAAAGAAATTCATGCAGGTTTGGAACAACATGAAGTTGAGTAAACACTGACAGAATTTCCAGTTTTTTGGTGAACTGTCTCTTTAAGGTGATGTCAGTCAGTATTCCTTGAGCTCTCCATGTCTTTTGACATTTTTGGCAACTTGTCATTTGTCACAGTGAAAATCAACTGCAGTTGATCGTAACGAGTCCAAAACTTACAAAACATAAAGGCACATGTTTACCCTGTCATTGTCTGCCTACGGTTGATGTTCTTTCTGCTCCAGTCTTTTATTTCGCTCTTGTTCTTTGGCCTGAGCTGGTGCGAAACCGTTCTGCTGTTTGGGTTCCTCAGGATAGTGAGGCAGACATGTGAAGCCAGTGTTGGCCTCCATTGCTATTTTCTCTTCCTCCATCTCCTCCTCATCCTCTCTTCTCTCCTCTCCCAGAGTAACGTTGCTGCTGTTGCTGCTGAGGACATCGCCCAGCCTGCTGGCGTCTTCTGGGATGTTCCTGCAGAGATCTTTGCTCCTGTTGCGCTTGGCCAGTTTGGTGAGCGAGCCGAAGCGGTTGAAGAGGTTTTCATCGGAGGACACCTGCTGCTCGCCGTGCTCGGCCTTCAGTCGCAGGTTGTTCAGTTTAGTGTCGATGCTCTCCTGCGAGGAGGTCTTAAAGCGGCCGGCGTCCAGACTAGCGAAGACGGCCCGTTTTTCAGGCGACAGCATGTCCAGCGAATGCGCCCTCTGCTCCAGACCCAGACGCCTGCGCTCCATGCTGCGGATGGTGGCCGCCCGCTGAAGTTTGTCATGGATCTCGCCGCTGAGGCGCCGCCGTGTCTCGCGTAACTCTGCGCGAACATTTGCTTTCCATTCTGCCGCATGGGCCTTAAACTCTCCAACCTGTGTTAGATGAAGTAAAACATCATTTGCAACTAATTTGACCATTTCAAGTCAACATAAACCATTACTTACAAATCATTTTACTATTTAAAGCCAACATAAAACTGAGTTTGCAACTAATTTTACCATTTAACATCTGCGTTTGCAGCTAATTTCATATTTTGTCATGATTTCTGTGTTCTGCATTATGTGTCCACACTGTCATGTGCTGGTCCACCCTGTGTCATCTTGATATTTTATAATAATATTTTAAATAATAATTCAATCATATCTATATAATTCAGTGTGTTCAATAGCTAGGTGTGTGGGCAATGCAAACAAAATACTGCATCTAAATATCACAGTTTTCTCCAAATAAGAAAACAATACATGTGTGAAGTGTATGAGTTTCTTTAAAAACACATGGTTTACATAAAATCTTTTATGTATTTATAATTTGAAAGCAAACAAATAACCCTGTTTAAGAAAGGGACATCATGCAATATCATTTGCATCCTAATTTTGCAATAAAAACATATTTAACAGTAATATATATGTCCATGACAGGGTGGACATATCTTATGGTTTATGCTTCGAAAAATGGCCCATAATTATCTAAAACGAAAAATGTGTGGGAGCTCAGCTAATATGTTTCTATAGTACTTGAGTGTCTATTTGTGATATGACAAAGTAAATGGGAAATTAAAACCAAAATTTTTGAGTACTGTGAGGGTTGAAAGGCACTCTATGGTGATATTGACCCTGATATAGCATTATTTGATATTATGGTTGTGACCAGTATTATTTTAACATTAACTACCATAAAATAACTCTGTTAACTATTGACAAGAAAGACTACATTACCAACAGCAGTCAAATCAATGACTACTTGCCTATTGATTAGCATTAACCAATAGTATACATGCCCTAGTTAGCATCAGCCGAAAAGGAAAGAACAGGAATGTCTATGCAAAGAAAACAGGGCTCTGATGGAGTGAAATAATGTTGTATTGTATATTGTAGATCATATTTGACATATCATACCTCTTCTTTTGTTTTCTTGGACAGAACCCTGAACCAGTCTCCAATCATGCTCAGGACCGCAGCGAAATACGCCAGACCCACCAAAATCCAGAACCAGACCAGAGGCTTGTACCATTTCATGTATTCTATTTTTCGATCACCACCTATTACAATTTTAATAAACTTTATCTTACATATAAACAGAATCAGAAGGTCCAAAACCAATATTCCAGTGGAATGGTATGGTCCTAACTATTCCATTCCATTCAAAAGATCAAAACAAGGTCACAAAATATTTAAAGTCAATGTAAAATAGCATTTGCCATTTTAAAGTCAACATGAAAAAGCATTTGCAACAACATTTACTATTTAAAGTCAAAATAAAACAGCATTTGCTATTAAATTAAGCAACCCTTAACTGTACAAGACAAAATTATGTAAAATGCCTTCATCAGTGCACCTACCTGCTACATAATCGCCAATGCCGACGGTTGTGAGAGTAATGACAACGAAGTAAATGGCTTCTAAAGTACTCCATCCCTCGATGTGTTTGAAAATCACCGCTGGGATGGTGACAAAAATGATGCAGCCAGCGATGATGAAGAGTATGGTGGAGGTGACGCGGATTTTGGTCTGACTGATTTGCTTGTGTTTTTGCTGTAAAGGGCAGCAGATGCATGGGAATTCATGTATGTACATAACCAATTATTAATTAATTATCCTCAGTAGAATATCCTCTAAGTAAGTCGACTCACCCTGAAAACTTTCTCCACCTTCAGGATGCTCTTCATAAACACGGTCCCTAGTTGATCACCGATCCCAGCCAAGAGGAAGCCAAACAGAGGGATGCCAAATATGGCGTAAAGGATGCAGAAAATCTTGCCGCCCTCAGTCCTGGGGGCGATGTTTCCATAGCCTGTAGATGTGGGTGGAGAAGACAAGAGGTTATTTAATCGTTATAAAACAAATGCTCTAGTTGACCCCCTCTATTAAAACCACATTCATAGATCCAGAGGGAGACAATTGGTGGCTTCCACCGAGAGAACATGGCAGTAATTACAGACTGCTGAACAAAAGAGAAGTTAAGGACAGACTAAACAATTTCAGTCAGAGAGGAGATCTGGGCTGAAAGCCTCATGTGTTCTGCAGTTACATTCAAGAAGGTCAGTGCAAATCTTTTTCAAAGCAAAACATGAAAAATCTAACTGCAATGGGTAAAAATGTATTAAACTGAATTTCCCACAAATTTAATAAATTAAAGTCAATGTAGAGCAAAACAGCATTAACCTTTTAAAGCAATGTAAAGCAGCATTTGCTGCAAATTGTACCATGTAAAGTCAATGTAAAACAGCTTTTGCAACTAAATTTGCCAAAGTCAACATAAAACAGCATTTGCAGCCTATTTTACCATTTAAAATCAACATAAAACAGCATTTGCAGCCAATTTTACTATTTAAAGTCAACATAAAACAGCATTTGCTGCAAATTTCACCATATAAGTCAATGTAAAGCAGCATGTGCTGCAAAAGTTACCATTTAAAGTCAAAGTAAAACTGCATTTGCAACTAATTTTACTATTTGAGGTCAATGTAAAACAGCATTTATCATTTAAAGTTAACATACTGTAAATAATTTGCAAAAGTCGAGTAGAAGTGAATTTGAAACAAATTTTATAATTTAAAGTCCAAGTAAAACTGCATTTACCGTTTAAAGTCAACAAGAAACAGCGTTTACAACAAATTTGACTATTTCTCATAATGTAAACAATGTAAAATTGGATTTATTTCTCATAATGTGACGTATTTGAGAGGTGTTATTGAGGTGGTTGGTTTATTTTACCTATCGTGGTAATGACGGTTCCAGCGAAGAAGAATGCGCTGCTGAGGTCCCAGTGGCTGGAGTTATTGGACGTGTCTCCAATGGGACTCACTCCGGCACTGACCGCATCCACTGCATGCTGGGAAAAGATGCACATGCAGAAAAAGACTCAGACAGCCATTTTGGAAGTGCTTCATTGACAGTAAGTGACTAAAGTATAACAATATTAGCAAATCATTTTAAAAAGTCACCCTACACAATGCCAGACACTCCAAGAACATCAAATTTCTCAAAGTAATTCACAAGAACGCTGATTAGACTTGGATGTAATTGCTAAGTGTCTGATGTGATGTCAAGCCACCCGCTTTGTGTTTCAGTGTCTAAAAAACCCGCTCTGAAAATCAATCTGCCCCGTCTGTCAGTAATTTGATCAGGTTTTGTGGCTCTTCTCAAACTATTTAAAGAATAAGTAGTATAAATGGATTAGGCTGAGTAAAATTTATTCAATAAATCAGTAAGTCCCATCTGAGCAAACTGTGGTGATGCTGTTATGTTAGTCACCCAAATCTTGCGTTTCGTAATCATAAAGATGTATTTGTACCCAGAGAAACAGGGATATTTTTAACAGAAAAGTAGAGGAGTAGAAATTTACGGTCTGCAATCAATCCTCATAAACTATTACGATAGATAAGTTAGATGATATCTAAGAAAAAAAGCACAATAAAACATGTTGTCTGCAAGAAACTGCTTTTCTCTGAGTAATTTTTCTTCTGCCAAGCGTCCTGGTGGGAAGATTTTTGAGTCAGTCCTGCTCACGGCCAAGAACAACAACACCGACAACAGCCAGCTGGTCTCTCATGCCAGGACGGAGACATGTCAACATGACTGACATGCTGTGCATTTGATTCTGCTCAGATTACATGTGCATTTAAAGGCTTTTTGACCCAAATCTTCAGTATAATATTGCTTTACGTGCTCTATGAAGTGCTTGTTTTGGAACCAATTACAGCACAATGTCTCAATTGTTTATCTAAGACCACAATTTGATTAAATGGAGATTTTGCTTGAGTGTCTTTTCTCTCAAACGTATCTTCTGAGGAAAAAGTCCCCATTAATATCTCAGTTTCAGAAGAAGCAAACGAGATATTGTGACTATAAAGCTTACTGTATCAAATTCTACTACTGTTGCACACAATCTCCTCCATGCCTTCTGTCTCTGATTGTTGATTGAGTTTAGAGTTCTTTATCCAGTAAAAGTTATTTAAGTCTAATTGTACAAATGTCCAGCTCCAGCTGGTGCTTCACGTGTCTTTCTGCAGTTAAGTCTTGACTGATTGTTATCAAGTAAACGTCAGAATAACTGCAGTAATATTTCCAGATGAACACTTACTGGACTGAAGCTTTACTTGATTCTCCATCAATCATTTTTTAGAAAAATCAGTGCGTCTCAAATCTGATCATCAGGATCTTTTGAGGAGCGTTTGTTTCCAGAAGCTTTACTTTCACTGTTCCTCAGCGGAGGAATGATCTTCACAAGCCTCCAAAACATCTCACATCTTCTGAGGAGCGTTTATTTCTTCATCTCTCAATCAGCATTGCATTGCATTATATGTTTGAATCATTTCGATCTCATCTTACTAAGACATATTATTGGAGATATAGAGTGACAACTCATTTTTTTATAATTTTATGTCAGCATCTGCTCTACTGTTAGAGATCTCACAGATTTACAAGCAGCAGAATTTCATCAAATATCAGCATCGGCACCAAATAACATATTTTTGCTCAGTTTGAGTCTCATAAAATTGAGCAGTTTTTTCATCCATATTCTCACTATATATGAGCCAGAAAACCTGATGTATCAAAATGATACTCAACAAAAACACATAAAGGTTCAATAAATTGTTCAATTTCAAAACATTCGATTTTTCAAACAATTATCGCTTTCCATGTCTGATTTTTCTGTGGGCAGTTATACAGCACATGGCCGGTTTTGCTTCGTGTGGAATAAGACGTCTATAGGCTTTGCTCTCAGGAGACTCTGCCTTCAGCGGGCCAAACAATTAATAATTGATTACCTCAGAGTCTATTCCCTATCGAGGGGTCCGTTTCAAACTTTCTTGGTTGGAAATAGAGAATTGATTTTTTGATTTTTGATTTATTTATTTTTTTTGGTATGAGCTTAATTACCAGATGTAGGGCGCACTTTGAGTCACAAAGGATGCTTACATGACGCAAATAGGAAAGAAATGAAGAAGGATGTAGGCGTGTATCAAAGTGACATGTGATCATTCACATATGCGCTTATTGTCAGGTTTGACTGAGCTCTCAGTAAACTGGGTCAGATGGTCACCTGATGATTTAAACATTTCGTGCAGTGCAGTCATGTGATGTGATTTTAATATCCCTGATATATTATTTTAGTATTTAATATTGAAGGGTCAGAATTTGGCGTAAAGAACATGAAAGCATGGATCCATCCTGCCTTGTCTCAACGGTTCAGGCTGGTGGTGGTGGTGTAATGGTGTGGGGGATATTTTCTTGGCACACTTTGGGCCCCTTAGTACCAACTGACCATCGTTTAAACACCACAGCCTACCCGAGTATTGTTGCTGACCATGTCCATCCCTTTATGACTACAGTGTACCCATCTTCTGATGGCTACTTCCAGCAGGATAATGCACCATGTCACAAAGCTCAAATCATCTCAGACTGGTTTCTTGAACATGACAATGAGTTCACTTTACTCAAATGGCCTCCACAGTCACCAGATCTCAATCCAATAGAGCATCTTTGGGATGTGGTGGAACGGGAGATTCGCATCATGGATGTGCAGCCGAAAAATCTGCAGCAACTGCGTGATGCTATCATGTCAATATGGACCAAAATCTCTGAGGAATGTTTCCAACACCTTGTTGAATCTATGCCACGAAGAATTAAGGCAGTTCTGAAGGCAAAAGGGGGTCCAACCCGGTACTAGCAAGGTGTACCTAATAAAGTGGCCGGTGAGTGTGTGTATGTGTATATATAGCTTTCTGTCTCAAACATCATCACTGAACTGTGATCTGTTTATTAGTGACCATCTGCTTCCTTTTTTATTATAGATCCCTGAACACTATTTGCATGGAAACACTTGCATCAGTGAGCCCCAGTTAACCTTGACAAGAAAGTCCTATTTGAGGTGATGTTTTAATTCTAGATTATAAAGAACCATAAAAAATAACCTTTACAGCTTTATTAATATTAAACATAAAATTAGTGCACAGAATGTTTTCTCTGCCTGTTATATATTGGAAATGTTTCTCATCCACCCTTCCAGTAATTTCCAGGCTGACTCTGTAGGATATGCTGCTGTGAGAAATCAATGCAAAGCTTTAATTGATGGCAGCACATTGCTTTGCATATATGTGAGATATATATATATATGCTCTCTGTTATGTAACAAATAAAGCTGGTGCTTTATCACGCTACACCAAATTCAGCCTGAAGTGAGTGTATGCAGGCAGAAGTGAGAGCTGATAGTCCTGATGATGGCCAGAGGGATTCATGTGTGTCTTGGAATGACATTTACTGATCAATTAGAGCTCAGCGTCAGCCGGAGGAAACAGCAGAGGATGAGGAGCTCATGAAGGTTGTTGCTGACACCCACCATAGCTGGAAAAAGCTCTTTAGACATTCTAAGATGAGAGTGTCACCCAAGACACCTTTTTAAAGCCTCGGCTTTCACAACCAAATTGCTAAGGGTAAATTGCAAATTCATATTTTCCCCCGAAATCAATTTTATATATTGTTTTTCTTTTTTTTTTTCTTTTTTTCTTTTAAGCATTTAGCCATCATCACTTTGTGTATTGAGAAATGTATTTCATGGGAATTGATTGTATTTTAGATGTAAAATAAATCAAATTAAATGAAACTATAAAAGCTATTACTGAAATTATAAATTGTAAAATGTTTTAATAAATTATGGTATTATCTGTTATACTGCCTTCTTCTATTTAGGCTGACTTAAATGTTGAAAATCGTCATTGTAGGACAATATTTATTTTTTTAAACACCACTGAGATTAATGAGAACTATAAAAAAAAAGAATTAATGTCTATATTAAATATAATATAAAAGGAATGTATACAAACTTTAAAAAAATATTGTTTTATTAAAACCATTAAAAAAAAGTTCTTAGAAATAAATTAAGTTAACTAAAGTAAAATAAAGTGCAAAAACCTGATTTCATCTCGACTAGTTTCCAAGACATTTTTCATTTAGTTTAATTAGATTTTTTTAACTACAACTAAAGCTGAAATTAAAATTTATAAAACCGTACAGATGTGATTCTAATAAACAAAAACTAATAAATGACAATGACTAAAGACAAAAACACAATGAAATTACTAAAACCTAAACTAAAAATGAAATAGAAAATATACAAATATTTTTCTTTTGTTTTTAAAATGAAATATAATTCTAGCCATTTTTCCATGATCTTCATTTTTATATATATTTGATTATTTTAGTCTATCATGAGTTGAATATCTCTTCACTGTACTTGATTCTCCATCAATCATTTTTTAGAAAAATCAGTGCGTCTCAAATCTGATCATCAGGATCTTTTGAGGAGCGTTTATTTCTTTATATCTCAATCAGCATTAGATTGCATTGCATTATACGTTTAGATCATTTCAATCTCATTTTACTAAGACATATTATCGGAGATATAGAGTCACACTTGATATCACTTTAGTCTCTCATGAGTTGATATCTCTCTGAGCCTGATCTCACCTTGATGAGGGCCTCGAGCTCGGCTGGAGAGACGCAGGGGTTCCTCTGCAGGAACAAAGCCTTCTCCTGCGTGATGCTGTCCTTCTGGTTGCTCTCGAAGGGTTGCTCCAGTGCGCAGAAGGCCAGACCGCCGCACACCAGGTACATCACCACCACCACAAACACGGTCACCACCGTCTTCCACTTCATGACCGAGTGCAGAGCAGACCCGTCTACGCCCGTGTCCATCCCCGTCACCACGCTGGCCGAGCGGGACGAGATGGAGAGGCGCGGGAGAACGCAGTGACCGCTCGCTTTCACCTCACAGCCCATCGGGTTCTGCATGGCCGCTACGCTGGCCTGAACCAGACTGGACTGGACTGCACTGGTCTGGACCTTCTTCGGCGGAACGATGTTTGTCTGAACAGCCACTACAAATAGACAAAGACAAATTAATTAATTGGAATTATTACCAGTGTTGGGGGAAAATGCATTACAAGTAACACGAGTTACATCAGATTACTTTTTTTAAGTAACTAGTAAAGTAACGCATTACTTTTTAATTTAAAGGAGAATATTTGTGTTACTTTCTCAAATTAGTAACTCCAGTTACTTTGTTTCCCATGTATTAACTGACAGCTTTCATGTTGCCATGTTGAGAGAAGTTGGGAGTAAATGCAGAAGCGTTGTATGCTCTGGGTGGGAAACTTTATGTATTTAATCTTTTTTTATTAGCCAATGTCTTTGCTGCTGACCTTTGATGATCCAATTCAATTTCAATCAATGAACCATACTAATAAGCAAAACTTACTGTCATTTTTGTATTCCTGAGGAGTGTTAAACTTTCTTCTCCTGCATCCTACTATACAGATTTAATTTACTTTTCCTTCAGCCTGAGGCTTACTCATTTCCCTTTTGGTGCGAAAGGGCTTTTGCGTTTGCCAACAACAGAACTTTTTATATAAAAAAACAAAGAAGCAAGCCCTTCCCAGATTTGAAAAGTAACGTAACGCATTACTTTCCATTAAAAGCAGGCTAACTAACATAATTAGTTACATTTTAGGGAGTAACGCAATTACATGCATTACTTTTAAAAGTAACTTTCCCCAACACCTGATTATTACAAGCAAAATGTGCATCATATTGCATAGATTTTATTGCTTATAAAGACCTAAAGGAGGTTTTTTTTATCTCAGACAGGATTATTGTCACTAAAAATAAAACCATAAAAACATGTTTTTTTACTTGAGGGAAAAAAACATGAACTGAAAAAAAATATTAGCTAGTTTAAGCATTTTTGTTTAGTTTACCTTGATGTACTAAAATAACTAAAACTGAAATAAAAATGCATAAAAAAAGACATTTAAAAAAACATCACAAAACAAATACTAAAACTTTAAAGTTAAACTGAAAGAAGAAAGTATACAAATAAAAATTGTATTCAAAATATGAACAATATCATAATAGTATGATGCTGAAATAACACTGGTCTTTGGTCATTTATTAAAATATACACAAATCATGCAAATGTTAGTAGATGATTTTATGTTGATAGCATCTTAGGTTTTTGTTCTAAAAAGATATTGAGACATTTTTGAGTTCATATTGAGATGTCTGACTGCAGAATTGGCAGATCTCAGAACAGTCATTTTTTAGATTTCTTCTGAAATTTTAGATAAATAATTGTAAACAATGTTTTAGTACATTATAGTTATTTACTCTATAATACTGTCTTTTATTTAAGCTTTAAATCTTTACAAATATATATTTTGATTACATCATATTACATTTTTGATACATAACTATTGAGTTTGACAAAAAAAAGTTTGCATACATTAAATATGAATATATATTTTGGAGTATGTTTTACGAGAAAATACTATTTCAGTCTTTCTACATTACAATTTCACATTTAATGTGTTACTTTCCATTTTGTAATAATTTGTGAAATTTACTTGCAATTTCTGAGTGAAAATACACAATGCACAATACACAATGCATTTAAATAACAGTTAATAATCAGAGCGCTGAGGTTCATGCATGAATACGGTGTTATAATTCAGTCCATTAGTAACATGAGTTATAAATCCTGAAGTGATCTTCTGCGAGTCTCCTGAGAAGCTTTAATCTAATCGTCTGGTTAAGCAGAAGCTAGCACTCATGCAGAACACTCCAGGTTATGATGCTCTCAGAAGATAATATATTTCTTTTTCTAAGGTGTTGTGGCTTGGCCTTATTGCTCGTGAGTGAAGCAGTACAAGGTGAGCTCCGGTGTTTCTAATAGACAGATGATATCTTGAGTAGGACAAAGCCATGCAGGGCCCCTACTGAGAGTCATTCATGTGTTCACATGAGCGCAGCTGCGGTCAGTCGCCCCGTTTAAACATTCAGCACTGCCTTTGTGGGGGACAGTGGGCGGAGCCTGTGAGTCACAATGATGTAATGATCAAACCACCCCATAATTTATGCAGACTCCGCCCCTCAGCAGTGCTTCGGGACAGTCCTTTTGTAAAAATGAAACAGAAAATTTCAAGTTTGGGATTTATGAAAGACCACATGGATTAAATGTATCGATTCAATAAACTGAACTTGCATGTGCATGTATTGTATTGCCGAATAATCAATAAATGCACTTGAACAACCATAATATTTGACTCAAGGACATCTAAGACATAAAAGATGTCAGTCCAGCCCTCACCAATCAATATGCAATCAAGTAGATATATAAACATTGATGAACATGTCCATAAAAATGTAACAACAACAACTCAATGAAAATGTATAGCCCTTTCTGATAAATAAATGACATTATTTTTAAAGTCTTAAATCACTGAAAAGGGTATATATTTCCAATTTATAATTTGAAAATGCTTCCTTCAGAACTCACACACACAGGTATATATGTGTGTGTGTGTGTGTGTGTGTACAGATTATAAATAAAGATTATAAATAAAGACAATATAGAATTTTTTTTCTTTTAATATATAAAATTTATATAATAAATTTGATATATATATTGTGTGTGTGTGTGTGTGTGTGCGCATGTTTATGTGGTTTATGAGGACACAAATTTGTATAATGACATGGGTATGACAGAGGTATTAGAATATGAAGGTGATTTAAGAGGACACTGCCTATGTCCCCGTAATTCAAAAGGCTTAAAAAAAAAAAACATACTAAATGGTGTTTTTTTGAAAATCTAAAAATGTCTTTACTGTCTCCTGTGAGGGCTAAGTTTAGGTGTAGGGTTGGTGTAGGGCAATAGCACACACAGTTTGTTCAGTATAAAAACCATTACGCCTATGGAGAGTCCCCATAAACCACAAAAACCAACATGTGTGTGTGCGTGCGTGCGTGCGTGCGTGCGTGTGTGTGCGCGTGCGGAAAGAAAGAAAATTAAATCTAATGATTAAAAACAAAAATACCAGCAATAAGCTATCAGACCAAACTTAAATGAAATGTTTTATCTCATTATAAAGTGCAACAAAATCTCATTTGCTGGATAAAATAAGCTGAACTTGAGTGAAATAACCAAGTGACAACTAACCTTGTTCAGGGTCCCAGTTCACCTGTTTCCTCGGATTCTCTAACGGGAATTTCATGATGATCACGCCTTTCCGTATCAGAGTGAAATAAAGCTTTTCTAACAGTATGTACACAGTTCAGAGAGACTGTAACACGTCACATTCTCGCTTCAGAACCCGAGCGCAGTGATGAGGATGAGGAGGAGAGATGCGAGAGATGCACGCCTTACTCGCTCTACGCTGTCCGTCAGTGTGAGACCACCCAACATCACTCTCAGCAGCTTGCCATCACATTGAGGAAAGCAAATAAAGCTCTAATCATGTTGTGAGAATCACACGGAGAATCTGGGAGCGTCTCTGCACTCGCCTTTGTTTCAGCGTCTCATCCTTTGTGCCAAGATTCCCACAGGCTTCAAGTCATTAAAACCGCTCTTCAGTCATTCGTGCTCGTTCTAATAACTGAGATATGATCGTGTCGTGTTGAGGTGGACAGATAGAAGTGATACTCACTGATCATCGCGGTTTTCCGGCGTGAATGCGGCGCAGAAGCGGCACAGAGCCGGTGCACATGGAGAGCAGGTGCGGGCTGGACTGACTCACCAGCAGCAAATCAACGATTACACACAAATATGAATTATTCATTTCGACTGTGGGTTGTATTCAAACCAGAAACACCTTCATAATAATGTAAAAATCATATACAGAAAGAGTGAATTAATTTACCCATTATACACCAAATGTTTATGAATTAAATATGGCAATAATATTATTATATAATATTTAACATATATTCATAATTTAATTAGTCAGCAATTAAAATGTTATTATATAATAAAAGCTATATTTAATCAATCATAATAACTTATAGTCTACTTAATTTTTTATTAATTGTTAATAACAATAGCTATTTAATTATTTAATAATAACAAAATGTGTTTACTTTTTTTATTAATTATTTAAATATGACAACAACATTATAGAATATTTAACATAGCAAATTGTTATATTTAATAATTTGACCATATTTAATTATATAATAATCATAAATTGTATTTAAAAAAAAAAAAATTAATATCACAATATTATATATTTAACATTACATGGTGTTAATTATCAACTATTTAATAATAATATAAATTATAATTATTTTTATTTATTATTTAAATATGACAATATAATTTATGTTGGCACTCAAATGGTTCAGGTCATTCTTAGAAGGGAGAGGTTATTATGCGAGTATAGGAGAGCATAAGTCTAAGTGGACGGCCATGACATGTGGAGTCCCACAAGGCTCAATTCTTGCACCACTCTTGTTTAGCTTGTATATGCTCCCACTAAGTCAGATAATGAGGAAGAACCAAATTGCCTGTCAAAGCTATGCTGATGATACCCAGATTTACCTAGCCTTATCTCCAAATGACTATATCCCAATTGACTCCCTCTGCCAATGGGTTGATGAAATTAACAGTTGGATGTGCCAAAACTTTCTTCAGTTAAACAAGGAGAAAACTGAAATCATTGCATTTGGAAACAAAGATTAAGTTCTCAAGGTGAATGCATACCTTGACTCCAGGGGTCAAACAACTAAAAATCAAGTCAGAAATCTTGGGGTGATTCTGGAGACAAACCTTAGTTTCAGTAGTCATGTCAAAGCAATAACTAAATCAGCATACTATCATCTCAAAAACATTGCAAGAATTAGATGTTTTGTTTCCAATCAAGACTTGGAGAAACTTGTTCATGCCTTTATCACCAGCAGGGTGGATTACTGTAATGGTCTCCTCACCGGCCTTCCCAAGAAGACCATTAGACAACTGCAGCTCATCCAGAACGCTGCTGCCAGGATTCTGACTAGAACCAGAAAATCTGAGCATATCACACCAGTCCTCAGGTCCTTACACTGGCTTCCAGTTACATTTAGGATTGATTTTGAAGTACTTTTACTCGTTTATAAGTCTCCCAATGGCCCAGGACCTAAATACATTGCAGATATGCTCACTGAATATAAACCAAACAGACCACTCAGATCATTAGGATCGAGTCAGTTAGAAATACCAAGGGTTCACACAAAACAAGGGGAGTCTGCTTTTAGCTATTATGCGGCCCGCAGTTGGAACCAGCTTCCAGAAGAGATCAGATGTGCTAAAACATTAGCCACATTTAAATCAAGACTCAAAACTCATCTGTTTAGCTGTGCATTTGTTGAATGAGCACTGTGCTATATGTCCGAACTGATTGCACTGTATTTTTTGTAATCATTTTCTATCCTTAACTGTTTTAAATTAATTTTTAATCAATTTCTATATCATTTTAAAATTCCTTGTTTTTATTATTTTTTTTAATTCCCTGTTTTTATTGTTGTGATTATTATTTTTAATGACTATTTCCCTTTCTTTTATGTAAAACACTTTACCACGGTGTATGAAATGTGCTGTTTAAATAAACTTAAAAATTACATTAAATATAACAATAATATTACAATTCAATTAGCACTAGCTTTTGCCATCAGCTATCACTCATTTATTTTCTGTTTTGTAAATCATATATGCATTTTATTTTTTGTAAAAATTTAATATATTTTAATAGTTTTACATTTTAATAAAATGTATTTAAATCTAAATAATATCTGACTCATTATAAAGTTGTTCAATTCATAAACACTCACAAAATAATGTAAAAACAATTGCAGGATATATTAATTTACCCCATTACTGTAACTGTGATACTGTAGATTTATTTTTTTAGTATGACAATATTATTATATAATTATTAACACAACATATTGTGGAATATATAATTAGCTAATAATACATTAAATATTGTGTGTATTCTGCATAATAATATCATACTCATTACAAATGTGATTTGATATGACTTTTTTTAACCAATGTGAAAAATGCCAGTTATGCTGCCTCATGCTTAGCTCTGTGAAATCACATTTACAGGAAGGAAATAGTTCTTCATCATCATTAGCTGATGTCTTCTGTATGCATTGAGCAGGAACCCCTTGGAGATTCCTCATGAAATATGGATGAAACTGTACTGCACCTCCTTATCTATTAGAAATAATCTCTGCTGTCTAAATATGTTTTCATGCATTGATTTTGCAATGAAGTTAATTCAAAATATTACTCAAACTTCATATTCAATCTTATTTCTCCTCATTCCAAGGGGATAAATTTAGTATCGAGATGCCAGGGACATGTCTCAATATTCAGTGGGTTTTCTGTCAGAATCATCAACAGAATGCAATTCTATTTTAATATTAAAATAAAATGATATACAGCCCAATTAAGACACACTCTGATGCTAACATAAAAAGCTCTCTTCATTAATTATGAGTAGAGAAGTGTCTCGCTGCAGCCTACAAGATCCAGGGGTCGTAGTTGGATCCAGATCCAACTCCTCCCATCTTACACATACATAAACCTACCCATCTCCACCCCCTGATCCCTAAACCTTCCAATCTCCACCCCTAGATGTGGATGCAACCACGCCCCTTGGACCTTGTGGACTGCTGCGAGCCCTACTTGTATGTTGGCTATAGTTGAAAGAAACTTTAGATGACATGAAACTGTGGTCAAAAGTCTGTCCTAAATGCAGAATTGTTGGGTAGTTGGATGTGAGGGGGGTATGTCTGTGACTAAACATCATAGGCCTGCTTTTTCAATTATTTCAGTTAATGTCAAAAACTATTATCATAACACATGACTAGCGAACTAAGCCAGTAGTAGGCCTATAGTAGGCTGCTGACAGTGTCGGGTAAACATGGCTAAAAACGCGAAAAAACGGAGAAACAGACAAACAATTCAATTGAGTCATTTACGCTGGAACCACTCCGATTGATTCAAACTCAACTGGTGTTGTGGGTATCTATCACCCTCGAAATCATGGACTGGGGGGGGGGGGGTGTCCCCCTTGATAGAAATCACAGACCGCACGAGTTATAAAGTCAGAATTGCGAGATAAAAACTCACAATTCAGATTTTTTTTTTCTTGCAATTGCAAATTTATATCTCGCAATTCTGACTTTTCTCGCAATTTTCTCAGAATTGTGAGATATAATCTCGCAATTGCGAGGTAAAGTCCAATTTTGGGGGGGGAAGACTGATATGTTCTCAGAATTACGAGTTTATATCACGTAAATCTGAGAAAAAAAGTCAGAATTGTGAGATAAAAAGTCGCAATTACCTTTTTTATTTTTGATTCAGTGGCAGAAATGGGCTTCTATAGGTTCGCGAATACTTTCAGAAGATTCGTGATATGCTCTCCGATCTGAAATGATGGTTCGCAAATCATTATTCAGATCTGGATTTGCAAGTTGGCAAATCAATTGATTCAGACTGGGACTTCGGAGCGTGTATTGCTTTTTTTTTTTTTTTTTTATTAAACAGTAAAACATCAAACTGTTAAGGCAGTACAGTTATAAAAAGAAAAAAAAGAAAGAAATGACACAGATATGAATCCTTTAAGAAAATGAACCATGGGTTTTACTATGTTTAGCTAATGTAGCAAAATCATGATCAATCAAGTGTTCTCAATCATGGTTGAACTATATTAACCATGGTGTTTTTTTTGGGGGTTAATTTTGTAAGGGATGTGCTGCCAAAAAAAAAAAAAAAAAAAAAATTTACCCCTTAAGAGGACACATAGGATAAATGCAGAGATGCAGTTTTGACTGCTTTAGGTTTCCTCTGCTTCTAGGACTCTGAGATCAAATATAAATAAAGAAAAGAGAGGTTTAGAGTATGTATGGGAAATTTAACTAGCAGGAAACACAAATTAATTAAGTTATATTTTTCTATTCTCTTAGGAGTAGTCAAACAATCCAAAGAAAACATCTCTAAAACTTGTTTTTACAATCAAAATTGTGTAATTATTATCTGATGAATATAACATAAAAAAGCTCTCTTTATAAATTATGAGTAAGTTAGCTACCATAGCTTTAAATAATGACTTAAGATGTCATTAATTGAGGTCAAAAGTCTATCATAAATGCATAAATTTCTTAAATTTTAGGGTAGTATAATATAACATAATATAACAAATAATAGTATTTATTATGTCTATGCATAATAAATAATATAACATTCACACATAGTGCTAAACGTAAATTCAGTAAGATTGTCATCACGTCGGTGCTAATAATGTTCGACTTCGCCAGTCGGAGATCACTAAATATAATGTTAAAGAGGTGTGTGAACTTGCAAGTATGATGTCAGACACTGTAATATGCTCTGGCCCGCTCCCTGCTTACCGGGGTGATGTGATTCATAGCAGACTGTCGTCACTCAATGACTGGATGTCTAAGTGGTGCCCGCAGAATAACATAGACTTTATAGACAATTGGACGAGTTTTTGGGGCAGACGTGACCTGTTGAAAAGAGATGGTCTTCATCCCTCTTGGGGTGGTGCCGCTATTCTCTCTAGAAATATGGCACATAGTCTTAGAGTTTGTACTTGACTAACTGGGGCCCAGGTCAGGAAGCAGACAGACTGGCTAAACCGACTGTCTGCTAGCCGCCTCACGTCACAGAAGTCAGTTAATTCTCAGCACATAGAGACTCTTTCACCGAGATATCACACTATAGAGACTGTGTCTGTTCCCCGAACTAGAAAATACAGAAAACATCCAAACCAAAGTAAGAGTAACAATTTAATTGACGTTCAACAAATAAAAAAAAATGTAATACAGAGAAACAAATGATAAAGCTTGGCTTCCTGAATATCAGGTCCTTTTCTATGAAAGCACTTTTTGTAAATGATATGATCACAGATCATAAACTAGATGTGCTTAGTTTGACAGAAACCTGGATAAAACCAGATGAATACATTATTTTAAACGAGTCTACCCCCCCCCCCCCCCCCCCCCCCAAGATTACTGTTATAAAAATGAACCGCATCCAAAAAGTAAAGGGGGAGGTGTTGTTACAATTTATAGCAATATTCTCCGTATTTCTCAGAGGGCAGGCTTTAAGTATTACTCCTTTGAAGTAACATTATCTAGAGAAACAAGTGTTAATGATAAATCCCCTGTGATGTTTGTACTGCTGTTGTATACAGGCTACCAGGGCACCATACAGACTTTATTAAAGAATTTGCTGATTTTCTATCTGAGTTAGTACTGGCTGCAGATAAAGTGTTAATTGTTGGTGATTTTAATATCCACGTTGACAGTGAAAAAGATGCATTGGGATCAGCATTCATAGACATTCTGAACTCTATTGGGGTTAGAAAATATATCTCAGGACCTAGTCATTGTCAAAATCATAATCTAGATTTAATAGTGTCACATGGAATTGATGTTAATGGTATTGACATTCTGCAGCAAAGCGATGATATCGCAGATCATTATCTAGTCTTGTGTAAAGTCCATATAGCTGAAACTGTAAATTCCACTCCTTGTTACAAGTATGATAGAACCATCACTTCTAAAGACTGCTTTGTAAATAATCTTCCTGATTTATCTCAGTTCCTCAGCATATCCAACAGCGCAGAAAAGCTTGATGTAATGGATCATCTGCAGTGAATGGGTGGCACCAGAAGTCCAAACAGCTGATAAAAACACATTAGTTACTGTATTGTCTTGTGAAGGGAAAACCTGTATTTGTAAAAATAAATCCATCAAGATGTTTTTAACTTTCTTTAGCCGCTTCTGGCAAAATTATCCATAATCACACTGGCTTGTAAACAGTGCTTGATCTGTGCATATTTCTATCCTGATTCAGATGAGACCACTTTTTCACTGTAGCAAGCAATATGGATTCTAAGTTAAAAAGCCTTGATTTTTATAAACTTGTTTATAAAACAAGTTTATAAAGTTTTAAAAACTGTCTTTTGCTTCACGATACATTAACTGATGGACTGGAGTTGTGTGAATTGTTAAAAATACAGCTCTTCAATTGTTGATCTCGAGTTTTAAATGGAAATCAGTTCTTGACCATCTTGAAACATTGATGAAACCAGAATCAGGGTCAATGGTCCTAAACTCGAAGTGATTAGTGAAACTGTGCTGTGCAAGAAACAAAAATGCCCGAGATGTTGCACAAGTGAAAAACCAACAGAATGCAAAAGGTCATCCACTAGAATTCCACACATCTTAATTCCAGACAATATTAAGGTTTAATTTGAATGTAGTCAATGAGTTTCGCACACTAAAAATATTAAACTGAACGTACAAGATGCATGCCATTTTCCTGATTAAAGATATGCGAGACCTATAAATAACCCATTTGAAAACCATGAATGTACGTGTATCTATTGATTTAAAATAATGCCTGTACCAGCAGCTCCCCACTCTGGTCCAGAAGTGGGAAACTAGTTTAAAACTGATCAAATCTATTTGGGAATGCAAGGACAAATGAAACTACTCATTTGAAGTTACCAACATGGAGCAGTAAAGTTCACTGCATAAGACGCATGCAAAATATCAGCAGTGCTTCTAGGAAGTGGGTGTTCAAGCTAGAGGTCTGCATTCCAGTGGCTCTCTTAAGACAAAGTTCAGTCGACATTAGCTGCCAATAAAGTCAAGACTCTTGACAAGACTAATAAAATACAATTTTGTGCAGACTACACTTATTTGTAAGCTTCCCTTTCAGTAGCATACACTTAAATGCAGTGGTGGAAAGAGTACTGAAAAAATACTCAAGTAAAAGTACCATTACCTTTCAAAAATGGTAGTGTGAGTAGAGTACAAGTACTTGTCCCCCAAAAAAAAAAAAAAAAAAAAAAAAAACACACACTACTTGAGTAAGAGTAAAATAGTAAAAGTACTCATAAGTATCGAGCAGTGAGTACTGAGCTGTGGATTCTACCCCGTCATAATAAAACGCTGTACACTGCAATTTACATATTTAAGAAACGTTGTACATTCTGTAATTCACATTATATTGTTTGCCAAAAAGGAGGAAGAATCTATCATCCAGCATTTAATTTTTACTGCCAACTCTTTAAAATTCTCAGTACAATCATCCCCATTTAAATCAAAGTTTGAAAAATAGTTAAAATAATGTGTAAGGCCACTGAGACAGCATGCTGTTGTTGCACATAAAATATTAATGTTTAGAACAGTGCAAATACAAACACCATTAGAAACTCATAGTTCAGCATCACACGGGTTAAAATGAGAGCCAATTTCGCTCTCAAAAAAAAAAAAAGCTGCCAGTTTTGTAATAAAGAAATAACTAAACGTGATAATTTGTTACAATTTTAACAAATGCACATTGTTCTAGAAGGATGGCGTCATGCCATACCTTTTATACATTTACTCAAATTATGTTGATAAAACAATATATAAGGAAAAATGCATTAAATGGAAGTAGTTTCAAAAGAAAACAAATGCACGTCTCTTTGCTGAGCCGCAGCCATCTCGGTGAATCAGTTGCGTCCACAACAAAAAGTGTTGACCTTGAAAATAGTTTATGCGTCAGTGCACTTGCTAAATTAAGGCAGATTGTAGGCTATAAAATAGATTTTTTTTTTTTAAGTTTATTAATGAGCTGCAGTTTTATTACATCATTCGCTGACACAGATGCAGTGTATTAACGCCACGGGTCATCAATAAGGTGCAGATTGGTCCTCAATTTGAGAACATTTCAAATCGTTTTACAGGGTTTCCAACACTTTCACAGCATCACGCGCTCAAACTCATCAAAAGTCAACAAGTTCAATAAAGCAACAACAATTTATCCAAGTGACTGCAGCAGAATGCACGCGAGAGAGAGAGACGAGGCAGCACAGTGAGTGGGAATTTACCAAACGTGGCACTTGCGGGAGTTAACACTGAATGCAATACCCGAAACCTCACCAAAATGTCATGCCGTGTAGATGGGCAAGCATACAAAACATTTAGTAAGCAGAAATCCAAAATGTATCTTAGAGGAAGATGCGACTGAATGCGTGAAGCACTACCAGCAGGCATGATAAACAGCAGTAGGCTGTTAAAGTTTTCTATGCACAATTTAATTTGACGAAAGTCACGAGACCGATCACTAGGTCTATCACATTAATGGATAAAAATGAAATTAAAATAAGCATGTAACGACCACAAACGGAGGAAAATAGCGGCTTAAAAAGTACAGATACATCACTTAAAAATGTACTCAAGTAAAAGTACACAACTACTAAAAAAAAATAAAAAAAAATTAATTAATAAATATAAAAACTACTTACTGTAACGTGAATATTTGTAATTCGTTACGTCACACCCCTGCTTAAATGTGAGAATCTGGAAAAGAAATTTAGCAGGAACTGTCAGGAAGAAATTCGTTCCAAGCAGACAGCAGGTCAACAAAGTGAATATAGCGGGTGGGTGCAGGACATGCCGTCGCAGGAGCAGGACTTAATCCAACGCAGACCTCTAGTTAAAGCATAACTCTTGGCACAAACTCAGATTAGTGCAGGGGTGACAAACTCAGTTTCTGGAGGGCCAACCTCCAGAGTTGTTCCAACCCTGCTCCAACACACAAACCATGTAGTTTAGACTTGATTAGCTGGATCAGGTGTTTAATTAGGTTTGGAGCTAAACTCTGCAAGGCTCTGGCCCGGCAGGAACAGAGTTCAACACCCCTGGATTTGTGGAATTACCTATACAGCTTCATGGGCAATGTATTCCACTTAAGTTATTCAAACAGGGGTCACAGGTCAGTCTTTAAAAGGTTAATTTCCCTACCAAGAAAAGGAAGCCTTTCCTTTTGGAAAGAATAGGTGCAGTATGACTAAGTGTGCTGTAATGGTGGGGAAACTGGTAATCAAAATGAAGTAAAAACAAAACCAGATACAATAGGTTTTCCCACAATTTATTGAAAACCAGCTAAAGTCTTCGGTCGCTCTTGAACCATTACAGGACTGAGTGAGGCCTTGCCTTCCCACTGAATGCCTAAAGGAAAAAAATAATTATCGAAGTACTGCACTTAAAATGTCAAGCAATCTTAAAGCAGCTACTTACCAAAGGGAGATGCAGCAATTCCACCATCAGGACCACATGTTGAGTCACAGCAACCACAAGCCTGGTGGCTTCCATCAGCATCAAACCATCTGCAAGGATTTAAATGAATTAAAGATACTGCGCCTTCAACGTGTTCTTAAGCAGCTTGAACATACCCATTGACAAAGGAACAGGATTTGCGGAGAGCATCACTAGGTGCAGAAGCAAGAGTGGCCTTCAGAATACATGTCATGTAGATCTGCAAGAGACCACGGGTAAGTGATCACAAAACCAGAGCATATGGGAAAAGCAAAAGCTGATTTAAAAAAATCTGAATCAGAATCAGAATTAGCTTTATTGGCCAAGTATGTTTACACATACAAGCAATTTGTTGTAGTGACAGAAGCTCCACAGTGCAACAGAAAGACAGCAACAGGACAGGACACAGATAATAAAATAATAATATACAAATATCCAAATAGGCAATATACGAAGCAGCAAAAACACAATATATAATATAGACAACTATGTATGTACAGGTCAAGTATGTGCAAATTAGAAATGAGAAAATAAAAATAAAATAAGTGAGTGTGGTGAATGGATAATGTATTATAATTGTGTGTTCATGAGATGGATTTCCTGAGGGAAGAAACTGTTCCTGTGTCTGGTCGTTCTGGTGCTCAGAGCTCTGTAGCGTCGACCAGACGGTAACAGTTCAAAGATGTACTTGATGTGAGGGTTCCAGAGTGATTTTACCAGCCCTTTTGCTCACTCTGGATAAGTACAGTTCTTGGAGAGTGGGGAGGGTTGTATCAATGATTCGCTCAGCAGTCCGGACTGCCCTCCGTAGTTTTCTGAGGTCAGATTTGATAGCTGAGCTGAAACAGACAGTTATTGAAGTGCAGAGGATGGATTCATTGATGGCGAAGTAGAACTGTTTCAGCAGCTCCTGTGGCAGATTGAACTTCCTCAGCTGGCAAAGAAAGTACAACCTCTGCTGGGCCTTTCTGACAATGGAGTCTATGTGAATATCCCACTTCGGGTCCTGAGAGATGGTGGTGCCCAGGAATCTGAATGACTCCACTGCAGTCACAGTGCTGTTCATGATGGTGAGTGGGGGGAGAGCAGGGGGGTTCCTGAAGTCCACGATCATCTCCACAGTTTTGAGCGTGTTAAGCTCCAGGTTGTTAAGACTGCACCAGACAGCCAGCTTCTTAACCTCCTGTCTATAAGCAGACTCGTCACCGTCCTCGATGAGGCCAATCAGTGTGGTGTCGTTTGCAAACTTCAGGAGCTAGACAGAGGGGTCTTTAGAGGTGAAGTCGTTGGTGTAGAAGAGCAGTGGGGAGAGAATGCAGCCCCAGTGCTGATGGTACGAGTGCCGGATGTGAATTTACCAAGCTTTACTAACTGCTGTCTGTCTGTCAGGAAGCTGTTGATCCACTGACAAACAAAGGTGGGGACGGAGAGCTGGGTTAGTTTATTCTGAAGGGTTTCCGTGATGATGGTGTTAAAAGTAGGATACAAATAGGATCCTCACATAAGTCCCTGGTCTGTCCAGATGCTTCAGGATGAAGTGCAGTCCCATGCTGACTGCATCATCTACAGACCTGTTTGCTCTGTAGGCAAACTGCAGGGGGTCCAGTAAGGGACCAGTGATGTCCTTCAGATAAGCCAAAACTAGTCTTTCAAATGATATAATGGTTACAGACATTAGAGCCACAGGTCTGTAATCATTAAGTCCAGTAATTTTGGGTTTCTTTGGGACGGGGATGATGGTGGAGCGTTTGAAGCATGAGGGGACTTCACACAGCTCCAGTGATCTGTTGAAGATCTGTGTGAAGATGGGGGCCAGCTGGTCAGCACAGGATTTCAGACAGGCTGGTGACACACCGTCTGGGCCTGGTGCTTTCCTTCTTTTGTTCTTTCTGAAGACCTGGCACACAACTTCTTTGCTGATTTGAATTGTAGGTGTGGGGGAGAGGGGGGTTGCTGGAGGTGTTAATGGTTGTGTGGAGAGGTGTTCAGGGCGGGTGTGTTCAAGTCATCTGCTAGTTGTTGATTCTCCAGAGTGCTGGGGGATGGTGTCCTGTAACTGGTGATATCCTTCATTCCTTTCCACACTGAAAAAAAAACTTTCTGGTCCATGCTCTTCCGGACAATCACCACCAGAGGTCACCCGTTCACCACATTGACGCTTACACTACACAGCACACTGGACTACAGTTCCCACAATCCATTGCACAGATCACAGCTGTCGCCATTCACACATCACACACACCTGATTATCATTTCACAATCACGCACTCACTATTTAAGTTTGGGACTTGCTCTTGCTCAGGGCTGAGTATTGTTAGCCAGTCTGCTTTACAAAGCGTTTCCTTCGTAGTCTTGTCTTGTTTATCTTGCCGTGTCTGACCCTGCCCGTGTTTTTGGATTATTCTCTCTGCCTTGCCCTGTCTGGATTTTGTACGCCGATCGTCGACCCACGCTTGCTCCACGGATTGCTCTATCTCTCGACCCTGCCTGTATGACCACGTCTTTTAATAAAGCTTCGCAAATGGATCCGCACGTCTCCCGTCTCGTCACTCCCGTAACAGAATACTCAGCCCAACATGGATCCAGCAGCTTTTCTGACGAACTTCGGTCAGGTATGGATGTAGCCTTCTTATTATTGACCCTTAAGCAAGGCACACGATCCCTAGAGCATTACATCGCTGAGTATTTGGCTTTGGCTAATGACTCACATCTACCGGACTATCTGTTAATAGATATTTTTTGTGAGGGCATTAATCAGCCACACAAACAGAAGTTAATCCGTGAGGGTCCTCGTGCTTCACTCACTCAATTTATGGACTATGCTTTGCTGTGTGTGGGCTCTTCATTCACTTTGGGTGTCGCAGAGAAACTCAACACCGCACTCACTCGCAAACTAGCGGCCACAACACCACCCCGTAGCATCATTTCTGCCAGTCACGAGCCAAGTCGAGTCCCAGCCTACTTCAAAGAGCCAAGTCAAGCCACAGCCTGTGTTAAGGAGCCAGAGTCCGCTCACGTCATGCCTGCCGAGCCAGAGTCCGCTCACGTCATGCCTGCCGAGCCAGAGTCCGCTCACGTCATGCCTGCCGAGCCAGAGTCCGCTCACGTCATGCCTGCCGAGCCAGAGTCCGCTCACGTCTCAGTGCTCCAGCCAGAGTCACACCACGTCTCAGTGCTCCAGCCAGAGTCACACCACGTCTCAGTGCTCCAGCCAGAGTCACACCACGTCTCAGTGCTCCAGCCAGAGTCACACCACGTCTCAGTGCTCCAGCCAGAGTCACACCACGTCTCAGTGCTCCAGCCAGAATCACACCACGCCTCCGCCGAACTGCCAGAGGCTGTTACTTAGACCGTTCCCCTGACCTCAGTGCTTCCCGTTATGGCGGTCGCCATTCTGATTGTGTGGGCTGCACACTGTGCTCCTGAGGCCTCTTCAGTCCACGAGTCTGCCCCTGAACCTCCCGAGGTGGTGGCGCCCGCTCATGAACTCACTGTCTGCCCTGTCACGGCCACGGAGGCTGTTCCTGAACTCACTGTCCGCCATGTCACGGCCAGGAGTGCCGTTCCCGATCCTCAAGTGCCCGCTCCTCCAGAGCGCCCTCAAGTGCCCGCTCCTCCAGAGCGCCCTCAAGTGCCCGCTCCTCCAGAGCGCCTCAAAAAGGCCACCTGTGAACTCACGCCCTGTCCTGTCACGGCCAAAGAGGCCGCCTGTGAACTCACGCCCTGTCCTGTCATGGCTAAGGAGGCCATCTGCAAATCCTTGCCCTGCCCTGTCATGGCTATGGAGGCCGTCTGTGAACTGACGCCCTGTCCTGTCACGGCCAAGGAGGCTGCCTGCGAATCCTCGTCATGCCCAGTCACGGCAATGGAGGCCGTCTGCATATCCTCCTCCTGTCCTGCCACAGCCATGGAGACCGTTTACGAGCTCTCGACCTACCCGGTCCCAGCTCCTGAGACCATGAGGACTCTCTCTGTGTTGTCTGTCTCTGCTCTCCCCAGATCCCTGATCCTGCCATGGCTTCCTGAACAGCCTGCTCTACCGTGGAGATCCTCTGCCCTGTCTACTCCACACTGGTGGGCTCCGGCTCTGTCTGCTCCGCGGTGGTGGTTAGCTGTCTGGCTCTGGGGGTCTCCTGCTCCGCCCTGGTGGGCTCTGGTCTCGCCTGCTCCGCCCTGGTGGGCTCTGGTCTCGCCTGCTCCGCCCTGGTGGGCTCCGGTCTCGCCTGCTCCGCCCTGGTGGGCTCCGGTCTCGCCTGCTCCGCCCTGGTGGGCTCCGGTCCCGTCTGCTCCGCCCTGGTGGGCTCCGGTCCCGTCTGCTACGCCCTGGTGGGCTCCGGTCTGCCGGTTCTGCCTCAGTCAGGGGGGGGCGGCGCTATGTCACGAATCTGGTCCATGCTCTTCCGGACAATCACCACCAGAGGTCACCCGTTCACCACATTGACTCTTACACTACACAGCACACTGGACTACAGTTCCCACAATCCATTGCACAGATCACAGCTGTCACCATTCACACATCACACACACTTGATTATCATTTCACAATCACGCACTCACTATTTAAGTTTGGGACTTGCTCTTGCTCAGGGCCGAGTATTGTTAGCCAGTCTGCTTTACAAAGCGTTTCCTTCGTAGTCTTGTCTTGTTTATCTTGCCGTGTCTGACCCTGACCGTGTTTTTGGATTATTCTCTCTGCCTTGCCCTGTCTGGATTTTGTACGCCGATCGTCGACCCACGCTTGCTCCACGGATTGCTCTGTCTCTCGACCCTGCCTGTATGACCACGTTTTTTAATAAAGCTTCGCAAATGGATACGCACGTCTCACGTCTCGTCACTCCCGTAACAGATATCCTTTTCCAGTCTGTATTTGGCCTGTTTGTACAAGACTTCATCCCCCTTTCTGTAAGCATCTTTTTTTTGGCCTGACGGAGCTGTCTGAGTTTTGCAGTGAACCATGGTTTGTCATTGTTGTAGATTAGATGAGTCCTGTTAGGAATGCACATATCCTCACAGAAACTGATATAAGATGTTACAGTCTCTGTGAGCTCGTCCAGATCGATGGCAGCAACTTCAAAAACAGACCAATCAATGAGGGAGAAACAGGCTTGTAAGTCCCGCTCTGTTTAATTAGTACAGGCTTTGCAGATTTAAGTTTCTGCCTGTAGGTCGGAATAAGATGAACCAAACAGTGATCAGAGAGTCCTAAAGCTGCTCATGGAACCAAGTGATATGCGTCCTTTATTGTTGTGTAACAGTGATCCAGTATATTACTGTCTCTGGTGGGACATGTGATGTGCTGTCTGTATGGCCACAGAGTGATTTCACAATTGTCTTAACAATGAAAATGATCAGCAAGACTAAATTAAATAAATAGTCCTTTGAAACATAAAAACAGTGATTGTGCATTGCATCAGCTCTGAACCTGCCCTTCCATATTCAAATGAATTAACACTTGAATTCTATTTGTGACGACTTAGATCTTGTTACAGATTGATATGCTACCCAGTGCCAAGAGGGAGGAGTTGTGTTTTCATTTTAATAGTGTGGCACAAGCGATAGCAAACCAATTCACCCTTCGCTGGGTAGCACCAACCAAAATTTTAATCTGATCAGATAAGGTCTGATTAACATTAATATTCCACAGTTAAATGCAGCCACATAACCAGTGGTGTGAAGTAACGAATTACAAATACTCACGTTACAGTAATTAAGTAGTTTTTATCAGTAATTGTACTTTTTTGAGTAGTTTAAAAATTGTGGACTTTTACTTGAGTACATTTTAAGTGATTTATCGGTACTTTTACTCCGCTATTTTCATCCGTTTGTGGTCATTACATGCTTATTTTAATTTTATTTTTATCCATTAATATGATTGGATAGGGAGTGTCTCGTGACTTTCGTCAAATCAAATTGAGCATAGAAAACTTTAACCACCAACTGCTGTCTATCATGGCTGCTGGAAGTGCATTCCTCAAGCATCAATGCAGTCACATCTTCCTCTAATATGTTAAGGTAAATTTTGGATTTCTGCTTACTAAATGATTTGTATATATGCTTGCCTATCTACACGACCTGGAATTTGGTGTGAGGTTGCGGGTATTGCGTACAGCGTTAACTTCCGCAAGTGCCACGTTCAGTAAATTCCCACTCACTTAAGAGCCGCGCGATTTGCGCTGCTTCGTCTCGCTCACGCGCGTTTAGCTGCAGTCACTTGGATAAGTTTTTGCTTGTTGAACTTGTGAACTTGAGCCCACTGCTCCGGGTGTGTGTTCACGGTGTGTGTGTGTTCACTGCTGTGTGTGTGCACGTTGGATGGGTTAAATGCAGAGCACAAATTCCGAGTATGGGTCACCATACTTGGCAGTATGTCACTTCACTTCACTTCACTTGACTTTTGATGAGTTTGAGCGTGTGATGTGCGCTGTGAAAAAGTGTGTTGGAAACACTGTAAAACGATTTGCAACATTGTACTCAAATTGAGGACCAATCTGCACCTTATTGATGACCTGTGGCGTTAATACTTCATCTGTGTCAGCGCGTGATGTAATAAAACTGCAGCTCATTAATAAACTTTTTTAATTTCTTTTTTTTAATCCATTTTATTCAATCCGCCTTCATTTAGCATGTGCACTCGCGCATAAACAAATTTCAAGTTCAACACTTTTTGTTGCATTCAGTTGTGGATGCTGCTGATTCACCGAATTTGTGTTTTCTTTAGAAAAAGTTTCCCCAGAAATACTTTATTAATGTATTTTTCCTTACAAATTGTTTTATCGACATAATTCGAGTAATGTAATGTACATGATGCCATCCTTCTAGAACAATGTGCATTTGTTAAAATTGTAACATAAATTATCAAGTTTAGTTTTTCTTGTTTCTTTATTGCAAAACGCTAAAACTGGCACCGTTTTGGAGAGAAATGGGCTCTCATTTTAACCCATATCATGGTGTGTGATGCTGAGCTATGAGTTTCTAATGGTGTTTGTATTTGCACTATTTTAAATATTAATATTTTATGTGCAACAACAGCATGCTCTCAGTGGCTTTACACGTGATTTTAAATCTATTTTTCAAACTTTGATTTAAATGGGGATAATTGTACTGAGAATAACTTTTATCTTTTCTTCAACTGAATACTGTTTCCGTGCTGTTTTGATGCGTTTTAAAGAGTTGGCAGTCAAAATCAATCAAAACTGCTGGATTATAGATATTCTTCATGACAAACAAGATAATGTGAATTCCAGAATGTACAACGTTTTTTAAAGGTGACCGTGGACCACAAAACCATAAGTGTCAATTTTTCAAAACTGAGATCTATACATCATCTATACAAAGCTGAATAAATAATCTTTCCATTGATGTATGGTTTGTTAGGACAGGACAATATTTGGCTGAGATACAACTATTTGAAAATCTGGAATCTGAGGGAGCAAAAATCTCAAAATATTGAGAAAATCTCCTTTAAAGTTGTCCAAACGAAGTTCTTAGCAATGCATATTACTAATCAAAAATTAAGTTTTGATATATTTACAGTAGGAAATTTACAAAATATCTTCATGGAACATGATCTTTATTTAATATCCTAATGATTTTTGGCATAAAAGAAGAATCAAAAATTGACCCATACAATGTATTGTTGGCTATTGCTACAAATATACCCCAGCGACTTAAGACTGGTTTTGTGCTCCAGGGTCACAAATGTATAAATTGCAGTGTAGAGCAGTTATTATGAGGGGGTAGAATCCACAGCTCAGTACTCACTACTCAATACTCATGAGTACTTTTAAATAGGCTACTCTTTTAATCTTACTCAAGTAGTTTTTTGGACAAGTACTTTTACTCTACTCAAACTATATTTTTTGGAAGGTAATGGTACTTTTACTTGAGTATATATTTTCAGTACTCTTTCCACCACTGCACATAACATCACCTGATCTTCTAAATTTGCTAAAAAAATAAATAAAGGGAGGGGGAAAATACTCATAATTAACTGTGGTTCTCTCAGTATTTGTTTCTGTTTCAGGTTCACCACTGCAATTCCTTGAAAGTGAGATACCAGGAAGGCACCTGATTACAGCGGAATTGTTAGAATATAACCTGAAATTGCGGGAGATGGGTGCAATGACACTTCAAGAGGCCAGTAACACCTCACAATAGTACATTACCACTCAAATATCTGCATGGCCTTCCGGATTAGCACCGGAACTAAATTTTTGCAACACAGATTGTTATAGATTAGACTCCACCCATCTCCCAGACATGAGCACAGAACACAAACTTCCACCATCGCATCATCACCTCATCTAGACTGTCCAGTCTGAACACTACACATCACAGAAGACAATGATGGCTTTGATTCCAAACGTGGTACCCCACTAAAGATCTATTGTCCATCTTCACACTGACAGAACCACACAGATTCTCACACATAGAATTTAGTTAATCCCATGATGGCAGTCTCAGAAAGACACACATAATAGTTGTGATTTACAACCATTACTGGATGTGCATCCCACAAATCTTCATCAACTGCAAGATGCTATCCTATCAATATGGGCCAACATTTCTAAAGAATGCTTTCAGCACCTTGTTGAATCAATGCCACGTAGAATTAAGGCAGTTCTGAAGGCGAAAGGGGGTCAAACACAGTATTAGTATGGTGTTCCTAATAATCCTTTAGGTGAGTGTATGTTTCAATTCAATTCAAGTTTATTTGTATAGCGCTTTTTACGATACAAATCGTTGCAAAGCAGCTCTACAGGAATTTAAGTTTCCACAATATATTTATATATTGCAGAACCTTAATATGTTTGACTTATGGCAAAATTTGGTAATTCTGTATGTTGTCTGAGCATTGGCATCCTCCGAAGTCCTCTAAAGTCCTCATCTTTCTCAGGTCTGGAATTGACCCACGTGGTCAAAGGGAGGAAAACTGTAAGAATTACAGAACCTCAGACACTTTGAACTTCTGAGATGGACAACACACACACAGTGCATTAACATACAGACATCTGTCTCCACATCCCACTGAGAGAAAATGTGGGAAAAAGCCTCTCTCACATATGCAGCGTAGCTGCTGTTCCATCTAAGCAAAAATGATTTGTTCAACCCAAGCTAAAGAATCCCAAGCTACCAAGCTCAACCCAAGCTAAAGAATAATAATAAACGTACATTTGATCAGATATAACTGCAGTACAAGATTATAAGATGCATTATGTGAATGCTTGGCTAAAGAGATGTGTCTTTAATCTAGATTTAAACAGAGAGAGTGTGTCTGAACCCCGAACGTTATCAGGAAGGCTATTCCAGAATTTTGGAGCCAAATGTGAAAAAAAGGTATATATATATATATATATATATATATATGTCTATACCTTTGTAATTGGGATTGAATATTTATTATTATTGTCACATGTTTTAACGATGCATAGCATCTTTATAAACATGTATATTACACTGACTTTTTGCTACTTTTTATTTATGCCACTCAGACCAAGCATTCTTTAATTCCACTACCATCAAAACCTATCAGAGTGGTTGTGAGGAATTGGCTGTTTTAAAATGGGACCACCTTATGACATGAGACCTCAAATGACACCAGAGACCCAATGTACCATTCACACTTGTTGACATGAACCTACCTTATGTTTTTTTGCTTTATGTTCTTGTGCCAAATCTCACAGCTTTCTTCCCATTTTCAATGACATCAAGTTCATCATTGTTCAATCGTTGAGCCATTAAGATGCTGTTTAAGTGTCTCACACAAAACAGTGTGTAACCAGCGAGAACCCTTCACCTGTTGGAGTCTGCCCAGAAATCTGCACAATTGGAGGTGACAAGATTCAACAAAAGAGGCAAGAAAGTCCTAGGGAAGGTGTCACTAGAGACAGAGGTTTCTCCATGATGGAACAACTCAAGTAATAAAAGGACTGGATTGATTCAATGAACTATGCACACGGGTTGTTCTCAACCAGACAGGTGAAACCCTGAACCCGTTCATCTACCTGCTGTATTCAAGCTACATGCACCTGCTGAGACTGATGTACACAAAGGCCTTTCTAAAGGCATCTACAACTGCAAATACTACATCACAAGGACCACAATAAGTGTCTAACAAGTGACCCCTTTGGAAATCATCTGGAATTGACCCACGTGGTCAAAGGGAGGAAAACTGTAAGAATTACAGAACCTCAGACACTTTGAACTTCTGAGATGGACAACACACACACAGTGCATTAACATACAGACATCTGTCTCCACATCCCACTGAGAGAAAATGTGGGAAAATGCCTCTCTCACATATGCATCAGTTCCTTTTCATCCCCTTCCTTCCCCTCACCCATCCTTCCCTTCACTCAGCTCACTCAGAATGGTCGATAGTAGAATATAATGTTCTACATGAATGCAAGTGGTATTTACAGTCATGTTTGGTATCATTTGAATTGTCTCAGGGAGTCTGGTACAATGGTCTAATTCTTACAAGTAGTAAACTACAAGGTAATACAGATTCTAAGAGTTTAGAGATGTATTGCACACTGTAGAGGGTGGGTCAGTTCCCAGTACCTTTCATGCAAATTACCAGAGGTGGGTAGAGTACCCAAAAACTGTACTCAATTAAAAGTAAAACTACTTCTAGAAATATTTACTCAAGTAAAAGTAAAAGTAATAGTCTGAATAGTTACTTGAGTAAGAGTAAAAAAGTATTGGACAAAAAAAAAACTACTCAAGTAGTTAGTTACTAGTTACTTTGGATCATATAGGTACTGAATATAGACTATTTTTATTTAGATATATAGATTACATTTATGTAATGTGTATGTGTACACACACACACACACACACATTTTTTTTATGTAATTTATTTCAGTGATGCAAATCAGAATTTTCATCAGCCTTTACCCCAGTCTTCAGAGTCACATAATCCTTCAGAAATCATGTTGATTTATTATCAGTGCTGCTCTTTTTAGCTTTCTATTCATCAAAGATTACTGAACAAAATGTTACAGGTTCTTAAAAATATTAAGCAGCAAAACTGTTTCCAACACTGGTAATAAATCGATATATTATAATGATTTCTGAAGGATCATATGACTCCGAAAACTGGAGTAACAGCTGATGAAAATTCTGACTTGCATCACTGAATTAAATTATATTTTAAAGTAAATTAATTATGTATTATCCTATAACCTCTGACACTGAAACCTCTGAAAACGCCTCACATGACTGCTCTGAACATAACGAAACAAATGCATATTGACGGATCTTCTGTTCTGCAAAATGTAAACAAATGTAGCCTATATTTTTGCAAGCGTAAATATTGTAAAAATATGAATATTAATTGTGTCTATAACAGGCCGCGCGCCACTGCGCAGAGCTAACGCGGGTTCCGCGGGTGTTCATTTCATACTCTGTGACAGCTTATTTAATGTATAAATTATACATTGTATTTAATGTAAGGTACATGTACAACAAACTGGTAATGTCATAGTGGTATCGTGGCCTATACCTGTGGAACAGTAGACAGCACACGCGGTGTTCATCTAATAAAAGATCTTCATATAGCTCTAGCAAACAAGCCTTTGCAGATTTGCTTTCAACTGACTGTAGATCCAAAGCCACGTCTTCAGCGCTCTTGATGTTCTTAAACTCTGTTATCTGAGTGAGAACCGCTTCAGAGACTCAGCGCGTGCGGCAGGGAACTGAACGAATCATTCGAACTGATTCACGAACCGATTCACTGGTTTGCCAACTGGTTTGATAAAGCCTTTAAACAGAATCGACTCAAAAGAATGAATCATTCGCGAATGGGCATCATTGCCCAGAGAAAAGTAGTCGGCTCGTTTGGAATAAACCGAAGCATTTTTAACTGGTATTGCATTAAGATACAGTAAAGAGAGGAGAGTAATGAAGTAAAAGTACCGTTTTTTCTCTAAAAATATACTTGAGTAAGAGTAAAAGTACCCATTTTAAAATATACTATAAAAGTATTAGTTACCCAAAAAACGTACTCAAGTAAATGTAACGAAGTAAATGTAACTCGTTACTACCCACCTCTGTCCATTGGTGAGCAAGTGATGTAATGCAAACTTTTTCCAGAGCTGTTCTTATAATAAACTAAAACTCTTAAAAAGAGAAAAATCTCTATTATTTGTGTGATCTTGTGAAAATTGTGAATGAGTGTAGATGAAACCCTCAGATCCATATCAAGCTTTCTATTGGCTAATGACTCTTTAGAACCCGTTCTCATTTTCTAATGCATAAACTCTACAGGTCCAGAGGAGAATCAAAGGCAAGCAATTAAGCTGAAAGGGGAGGAGCCACCTAAATTCAAAGCTGTACTTAATGGCAAAGACAAGCATTATTGTGGTATCGTTTCAATGCTTGTCAGGATGGGTCTTTTCCATGGTGTGTTAGTGCTGGTTGTGATTGTGGCATTTGATCTGAAGCATGCATGGGGAAGTTTGAGATACAATCAAAGTCCAAGCAGCACGAAGCCGCAATCTGATCAAGTTTCCAGAGGTCCTGCTCTTTCTTCTCAAGGGTTCTGGAACCCTTTGCAAAAGGCTTCTCAGTTTCAGGATCTTGACTCCAGAGGATTTGCACAAGAGCCTCTTGGTCTTCAGGAGAAGCAGGTGTTGCAGGGTCCAGTCAAGCCTTTGGACTGGAGGTTTCCCATTGTTCCAGAGGTGCAGAGCGAGGTGGCGGTGGACTTCCAGTTGAGGCAACCTGTGACTCCCAGTAGTGTAGCTATTCAATGCGGTGAGAATCGGGTTCATGTGGAGGTACAGCAGGACTTGTTTAGCAATGGTCAGCTGATCCAGCCATCTGGTCTGACTTTGGGAGGATGTCCTGTTGTCGGTTGGGTCCCTGGCTCCAGGGTGCTCTATTTTGAGTATGAACTGCAGGACTGCAACAGTGTGCTAATGGTAAATCTTACTATATTATGCTGCACACTACTAAAACAAAGGTTCTTTGGTATCAATGGTTCCCTGAACCTCTAACATCCATGGGACAGTTCCGTTCTTTAGTGGAACTGTTCACTCAGGTGAACCAAGTGATTTTATGGTGCGACTTGCTAAGACACCTTTTGGAATTATTTTTGAGAATCCTCTTGGTAATGCATTCAGTCTCTTACAGATGACCGAGGATGAGCTTGTCTACACCTTTGCTCTTACCTACACACCTGAGGCACTCGCTGGCACTCCGATTACTCGTGCAGATGGTGCAGTTGTTGGTGTCCAATGCCACTACCAAAGGTAAGTGACCTTTTGTGACGTGTGGCCTTGCTGCTTGTGGTGGTGTAACTCGAAGACCATTTGTTTGGTTCCTCCTTGAACTGCAGGTTTCATACTGTGAGCGGTAATGCCTTGAGGCCAACTTGGGTCCCTTATGCTTCAACGGAGGTTGGCGAGGAAGTCTTGCTGTTCTCCCTGAAGCTCATGATGGGTTGGTGCAGTTTCTTTAGACCTTCTGAATGAGGCTGTGCCTAAACTGTTCTTCCTCCTCGCAGATGACTGGTCCTATGAGAGGCCCTCACACACTTATTTCCTGGGTGACATTATTAATATTGAGGCGTCTGTGAAGGTGTACAACCACGTCCCACTGCGTGTGTTTGTGGACCACTGTGTGGCCACTCAAGAACCCGATGTGACCACCCTTCCGAGATATTTCTTCATTGAGAATCATGGGTGTGTTCATGTCACCAGATGCTAACCAAATCGCCAGTTGATTGAGCTTGCTCCTTGTAACCACTTGAGAATTAGGGTAAGGTAGATGCTGCAGTTGACATTGAGGGTTTTTTTTTTAATCATCAGGTGTCTTGTGGATGCTAAGGTCACGACTTCCAGCTCTCGTTTCATGCCTCAAACCCAGAAAGACAAGATCCAGTTCCAGCTGGAGGCCTTCATGTTCAAGGAGCCATCCAGTCCTTCTGTATGTACTGAGTGTTGTATGAATTTGCTTTACTCTTCCGTCTGCTCTGGGTTTGTGATCTCTTACCTGTGGTGTCTCTTGCAGATCTACATAACGTGTATTCTGAAGGCCACTCTTGCTTCTGCACCCAGTGATGCTCTCCACAAATCCTGTTCCTTTGCCAATGGGTATGTTCATGCTGCTTAAGAACAAGTTGAAGGTGCCGTGTCTGATTTTTCTCGTTGCAGGTGGTTTGGTGCTGATGGGAGCCACCAGGCTTGTGGTTGCTGTGACTCAACATGTGGTCCTGATGGTGGAATTCCTGCTGCTCCTTTTGGAGGTAGGCTGCTGATTTAAGCTTATTTGACACTCAAGTGCTCCATTTAACCGTCTGCTTTCTCTAGGTGTTCAGTGGGAAGGGAAGGCATCACTCAGTCCTGTAATGGTTCAAGCGCGACCGAAGACTTTAGCTGGTTTTCAATAAATGGGGTGGAAAAACTGTTTCTGGTTTTGTGTTTTTCTCCAATTTTGATTTGAGAGTGCTGTAGGAAACGGGTAGTCCTACTGTACCTATTCTCTTTCCAGAAGGAAAGGTTCCTTCTTGGTAGGAAAATAACCTTTTAAAGACTGACCTACTGCGAACTGTTTGAATAACTTTTCAGGATGCGCTTTATTGGCCAGGAATGTTTACACATGAGGAATTTGTTATAGTGACAGAAGCTCTACAGGACACAGATAACAAAAGAATATACATAGGCAATGTACAAAATAGCAAAAACACTATAACAGACAATGTGTGTACAGGTCTGATGTGTGGTGAATAAATGTGCAAGAGTTGTTCCACGTTTAGAGGCAAGTGTTAATGAGCTGGATTGCTTGAGGGATGAAACTGTGTCTGGTCGTTCTGATGCTCTGTAGCGTCGACCAGACGGTAACCGTTCAAAGAGGGAGTGCGCAGGATGTGATGGGTCCAGAGTGGTTTTGCCAGCTCTTTTGCTCACTCTGGATAAGTACAGTTCTTGGAGAGTGGGGAGGGTTGTACCAATGATTCACTCAGCAGTCCGGACTACCCTCTGTAGTCTTCTGAGGTCCGATTTGGTAGCTGAGTTGAACCAGACAGTTACTTAAGTGCAGAAGACGGATTCAAAGATGGAGTAGAACTGTTTCAGCAGGTCCTGTGGCAGGTTTAACTTCCTCAGCTGGCGAGGGAAGTACAGCCTCTGCTGGGCCTTTTTCACAATGGATTCAATGTGGTTGTCCTGAGAAATTGTGGTGCCCAGGAATCTGAATGACTCCACTGCAGTCACAGTGCTGTTCATGATGGTGAGTGGGGGAAGAGCAGGGGGATTTCTTCTGAAGTCCACGATCATCTCCACAGTTTTGAGCGTGTTAAGCGCCAGGTTGTTAAGACTGCACCAGACAGCCAGCTCCTTAACCTCCTGTAAGCAGACTCGTCACCGTCCTGGATGAGGCCAATCAGTGTGGTGTCGTCTGCAAACTTAAGGAGCTTGACAGAGGGGTCTTTAGATGTGCAGTCGTTGGTGTAGGGGGAGAGAACACAGTCCTGAGGAGCTCCAGCGCTGATGGTGCGGGTGCTGGATGAGAATTTTCCCAGCCTTACTAGCTGCTGCCTGTCTGTCAGGAAGCTGGTGACCCACTGACAGAAGGAGAGCTGTGTCAGGGTCTGGGATGAAGGGTGTCTGGGATGATTGTATTAAAAGCGGAGCTGAAGTCTACGAACAGGATCCTCACGTAAGTCCCTGGTCTGTCCAGGTGTTGCAGTATGTAATGCAGTCCCATGTTGACTGCATCATCCACAGACCTGTTTGTTCTGTAGGCAAACTGCAGGGGGTCCAGTGGAGGCCTTCAGATAAGCCAAAACCAGTCTTTCAAATGATTTCATAGCCACAGGTCTGTAGTCGTTAAGTCCTGTAATTTTGGGTTACTTTGGGACGGGGATGATGATGGAGCGTTTGAAGCATTGGGGGACTTGGCACAGTGATCTGTTGAAGATCTGTGTGAAGACGGGGGCCAACTGGTCAGCACAGGTTTTTAGGCAGGCTGGTGACCCACCGTCTGGGCCTGGTGCTTTTGTTCTTTCTGAAGACCTGGTGCACGTCATCTTCGCTGATTTGAATTGTAGGTGTGGGGGAGAGGGGGGTTGCTGGAGGTGTGAATGGTTGTGTGGAGAGGTGTTCAAGGTGGGTGTGGGGTGTTTTTTCAAACCTGCAGTAGAACTCATTGAGGTCGTCTGCCAGTTGTTGATTCTCCAAAGTGCTGGGGGATGGTGTCTTGTAACTGGTGATATATTTCATACTGGAAAGGTATGAAAGGTATCTTTCATACCTTTCCACACTGAAGCAGAATCACTGGAAGAAAATTTGTTCCTTAGCTTGTCAGAATAATTCCTCTTTGCCACTCTGATCTCCTTTTTCCAGTGTGTATTTGGCCTGTTTATACAAGACTTTATACCCCTTTCTGTAAGCATCTTCTTTGGCCTGACGGAGCTGTCTGAGTTTTGCAGTGAACCATGGTTTGTCGTTGTTGTAAGTTAGATGAGTCTTGGTAGGAATGCACATATCCTCACAGAAACTGATATAAGATGTTACAGTCTCTGTGATCGGTGGCAGCAGCTTCAAAAACAGTCCAATCAGTGAGAGAGAAACAGGTTTGTAAATCCCGCTCTGTTTCATTAGTCCATCTTTTAACAGTTCTTTAATATAGGTTTGCAGATTTAAGTTTCTGCCTGTAGGTCGTTATAAGATTAATCAAACAGTGATCAGAGAGTCCTAAAGCTGCCCGTGGGACTGATTGATATCAGAATCAAAATTAGCTTTATTGGCCAAGTATGTTTACACATACGAGGAATTTGTTTTAGTGACAGAAGCTCCACAGTGCAACAGAGAGACAGCAACAGGACAGGACACAGATAATAACGAATAATACAAATATCCAAATAGGCAATGTACAAAACAGCAAAAACACAATATATAATATAGACAATTATGTGTGTACAGGTCTGATATGTGCAAATTTGAAATGGAAAAAAAAAATTTGATAAAAAAAGTAAGCAAGTGTGGTGAATAAATAATACAGTTGTGTGTTCCGCGTTTTATTGTCAAGTGTTCATGAGATGGATTGCCTGAGGGAAGAAACACAGGTAAAACGTAGTTTTATTAAAGAACAAATTAGAGAAAACAAAGAATATCCTAAATCTCTGTGGAAGGTGTTGAATAGATTCCAATCAACTTGTAAATCAATTTTCTGCATCAAAGGTACGTTGCGATATTGATGGCAAGATAGAATTTGAAAAAGTTGCTAATAAATTTAATTCATTCTTTTCATTTATTGCTAATAGTCTACTTGATAAGATTCCTCTGTCCAAAGGAAATTATGGGACTGATTTTGTTGAGAGATTTTATTCAAAACAAGGGGTGTTGCCAAACAGACACTTGAAGCTCTTCAAGCATTTTAGTAATTTGATTTACACTAACTTTAGCAAAAGAAAAACTAAGTCAACTTGGCTGGATGATATTCCAGCTAGATTCTTAAGAGATGCTGCAGATATTATAGCTCCAACTATTATATTTATTGTTAATCTTTCCTTAGAAAATTGTATATTTCCAGTTAGCTAAAATCATTCCGTAATTCAAAAAAGGTAACAGATGTGATCCTGGAAACTACCGTCCATTCTTGGTGTGGCCTCAAATTTTAGAAAGAATTGTGTATAAACAGATGTATGAGTATTTAAGTAAGAGTTTAATTTATGATTTTCAGTCAGGTTTTAGGAAATCTTATTCGACTGATACGTCTTTACTTTATTTAACAGATTTTATAAGGAGGCAGATAGATGTAGAGGTATGGTACTTCTAGACCTCCAGAAAGCGTTTGACAAAGTAAATCATGCAATACTTTAAGATAAGTTAAGTGTCATGGGTTTTTCAAGTAAAGTGATAGCCTGGTTGAATTCTTATTTAACTGGGAGAGTTCAGAGGGTAGAAATTGATGGGGTTCTTTCTAAGGAAACTGGTTAAAAATGGAGTCCCTCAGGGAAGTGTTTTGGGCCCTCTTTTGTTTCTTTTATACATAAATGACACGCAAGCAGTCTGTGATTGTAATTTGTTTTTATATGCTGATGATTCTGCTTTATTAATTTCAGATAAGGATGTTGGTAGGATACAAGTGAATTTAGTTAAGGAGCTTTTGTAAGGTAAGAGACTGGCTCTCTGAAAACAAACTGATGTTGCATTTAGGTAAAATGGAATCCATTTTATTTGGGTCTAAACAACAATTTGAATAAGGTTTCTAAGGTGTCTGTTAAGGTGGGGGATTGCTTAATATAAAATAGAACCTCCGTTCAATATATTGGATGTATCCTTGACAATGATTTAAGTGGTGTAAGTATGGCTATGAAAGTCCTGGGTAAGTGTCACGAATCCTGGCCATGCACTTCCACTCATTCACCACCAGAGGTCACCCGTTCACCACATGGACTTTTCACACTACACAACACATTGGACTCCATTTCCCACTATGCATTGCACAGATCAGCTGTCACCATTCACTCATCACACACACCTGATCACCATTTCACAATCACCATCACTCTATTTAAGCCTGGGATTGCTCTTGCTCAGGGCCGAGTATTGTTAGCGTATATCCCTCGCATAGCGATAGCAACTCTACAGAGCCATTATCCTAGTCCTAGTCTTGCCTTGTTTTCCTGCCGTGTCTGACCCTGCCCGTGTTTCCTGGATTAACCCTTCGCCTTGCCGTTTGGACTCTGTTTGCTCCCCGTTTGGATTATTGCTCTCGTCTCTGGATTATCTCTCTGCCTTGCCCCTTTGGATATTGTTCGCTGATCGTTGACCCACGCTTGCTCCACGGATTGCTCTGTCTTGCCTCCACCATACCTGTTTGCCGATGTCTGACCCTGCCTGTTTCTGACCATGTTTTATAATAAAGCCTTGCATATGGATCCGCACGTCTCACGTCTCGTCAGCCCCGTAACAGAATACTCGGCCACACAAGGATCCAGCGGCTTTTCAAAAGGACATTGGCCAGGTATGGATTGTGCACGACTGTTATTAACCCTCGAGCAGGGCTCGCGACCCCTCGAGAATTATATTCAGGAGTACTTAGACCTCGCCTATTTTTCTGATCTGCCGGACTATGCACTTATTGACTTTTTTTGTGAGGGCATTAATCAGCCGCTCCGGTCAAGGTTAATCCGCGAGGGTCCCCGTTCATCTCTCAGTCAATTTATGGACTATGCTTTACTGTGTGTGGGCTCTCCGTTCACTGTGGGTGTCGCGGAGGAACACGGCACCGCACTCACTCACAAAATGGCGGCAGCAACAGCACCCCTTCACGTCATGGCTGTCAAGCCAGAGTCTGCTCACGTCGTCGCTGTCAAGCCAGAGTCTGCTCACGTCGTCGCTGTCAAGCCAGAGTCTGCTCACGTCGTCGCTGTCAAGCCAGAGTCTGCTCACGTCGTCGCTGTCAAGCCAGAGTCTGCTCACGTCGTCGCTGTCAAGCCAGAGTCTGCTCACGTCGTCGCTGTCAAGCCAGAGTCTGCTCACGTCGTCGCTGTCAAGCCAGAGTCTGCTCACGTCGTCGCTGTCAAGCCAGAGTCTGCTCACGTCGTCGCTGTCAAGCCAGAGTCTGCTCACGTCGTCGCTGTCAAGCCAGAGTCTGCTCACGTCGTCGCTGTCAAGCCAGAGTCTGCTCACGTCGTCGCTGTCAAGCCAGAGTCTGCTCACGTCGTCGCTGTCAAGCCAGAGTCTGCTCACGTCGTCGCTGTCAAGCCAGAGTCTGCTCACGTCGTCGCTGTCAAGCCAGAGTCTGCTCACGTCGTCGCTGTCAAGCCAGAGTCTGCTCACGTCGTCGCTGTCAAGCCAGAGTCTGCTCACGTCGTCGCTGTCAAGCCAGAGTCTGCTCACGTCGTCGCTGTCAAGCCAGCGTCACAGTGCTCCAGCCAGAGTCTGTCACACCCAAGGATTTAAGGTCAGTCCTTCAAGTTCCCTGTCTGATATCCAGTGTGATGGACCCACCACTGATGTCAGTGCGAGTAGCTGGCATTCCCAGGGCCTCAACCCTGTCTGTTAAAGAGACTGTTCCCCTGACCTCAGTACTTCCCGTTATGGCGGTTGCCATTTTGAGTGTGTGGGCTGCACACTGTGCTCCTGAGGCCTCTCCTGTCCACGAGTCTGCTCCAGTGCCTCCAGAGGTGGCGGCTTCCGCTGCAGAACCTCCCGAAGTGGTGGCACCCGTCCCTGAACTCACTGTCTGCCCTGTCACGGCCACGGAGGCCGTTCCTGACGTCACTGTCTACCCTGTCACGGCCACGGAGGCTGTTCCTGAACTCACGGTCTGCCTTGTCACGGACACGGAGGCCGTTCCTGACCTCACGGTCTGCCCTGTCATGGCCATGGAGGCCGTTCCTGACCTCACGGTCTGCCCTGTCACGGCCATGGAGGCCGTTCTTGAACTCACTGTCTGCCCCGTCACGGCCATGGAGGCCGTTCCTGAACTCACTGTCTGCCCCGTCACGGCCATGGAGGCCGTTCCTGAACTCACTGTCTGCCCCGTCACGGCCATGGAGGCCGTTCCTGAACTCACTGTCTGCCCTGTCACGGTCATGAAGGCCGCCCCTGAACTCACTGTCTGTCCTGTCACGGCCGAAGAGGCCGTCTGTGAGCTCTCGCCCTGTCCTGTCACGGCTGAAGAGGCCGTCTGTGAGCTCTCGCCCTGTCCTGTCACGGCTAAAGAGGCCGTCTGTGAGCTCTCGCCCTGTCCTGTCACGGCTAAAGAGGCCGTCTGTGAGCTCTCGCCCTGTCCTGTCACGGCTAAAGATGCCGTCTGTGAGCTCACGCCTTGTCCTGTCACGGCTATAAACGCAGTCTATGAATCCTCGTTCTGCCCTGCCACGCCCCCTGAGATCATGAATGCTCTCCCTGTATTGTCTGTCTCTGCTCTCCCTGTGTTGTCTGTCTCTGTTTCCCCCAGATCTCAGACTCTGCCATGGTTTCCTGCCCAGTCTGCTTCCTGGCGAGGGTCTTCTGCTCAGGTCTGGTGGTCCTCTGCCCCGCCATGGTGGTCTTCTACTCCGGTCTGGTGGGCTCCTGGTCCGTCTACTCCGCCCTGGTGGGCTCTAGCTCGGGTCTGGTGGTCGTCTGCTCCGCCATGGGGGTCTTCTGCCCGGGTCTGGTGGTCGTCTGCCCCACCGTGGTGGTCTTCTGCTCGGGTCTGGTGGTCGTCTGCTCCGCCCTGGTGGGCTCCGGTCCTGTCTGCTCCGCCCTGGTGGGCCTCTGCGCTGTCGGTCCTGACCTGGCCTCTGGCTCCGCCCTGGTTTCCTGCTCTGCCGGTTCTTCCTCAGGGACCTGGCCCTCCGTCCCTCCCCCTGCTCCGCCTCCGCGCCACCGCCCTCCTGGATTGTTTAGGAGCGTCTGGAAGCCGCTCCTTGGGGGGGGGCTATGTCACGAATCCTGGCCATGCACTTCCACTCATTCACCACCAGAGGTCACCCGTTCACCACATGGACTTTTCACACTACACAACACATTGGACTCCATTTCCCACTATGCATTGCACAGATCAGCTGTCACCATTCACTCATCACACACACCTGATCACCATTTCACAATCACCATCACTCTATTTAAGCCTGGGATTGCTCTTGCTCAGGGCCGAGTATTGTTAGCGTATATCCCTCGCATAGCGATAGCAACTCTACAGAGCCATTATCCTAGTCCTAGTCTTGCCTTGTTTTCCTGCCGTGTCTGACCCTGCCCGTGTTTCCTGGATTAACCCTTCGCCTTGCCGTTTGGACTCTGTTTGCTCCCCGTTTGGATTATTGCTCTCGTCTCTGGATTATCTCTCTGCCTTGCCCCTTTGGATATTGTTCGCTGATCGTTGACCCACGCTTGCTCCACGGATTGCTCTGTCTTGCCTCCACCATACCTGTTTGCCGATGTCTGACCCTGCCTGTTTCTGACCATGTTTTATAATAAAGCCTTGCATATGGATCCGCACGTCTCACGTCTCGTCAGCCCCGTAACAGTAAGGTTAATGCTAGAACAAAATTTCTTGCCACAAATGTTAGTTTTCTTGATAAAGAGATTATGAAATTACTTGCATCATGTTTAGTAGGGATGGAACGATACACCTACCTCCCGATTCGATACTATCACGATACTTGGGTACCGATACGATGCGTATCGCAATTTTGTTTTTTAGATTTTCAATTTATTTGAAAACTACATGGTTTGTGTGTTGGAGCAGGGTTGGAACAACTCTGCAGGGCTGCCAATAGTTATGCTTGAACACCCACTTCCTTGACTCACTGCAGATATTTTGCATGTCTTATGCAGTGAACTTATTACTCCATGTTGGTTACTTCAAATGAGTGGTTTCATTTGTCCTTGCATCCCCAAATAGATTTGGTCATAGTTTTAAATTTGTTTCCCAATATGCCTTGTTGACACTCTTCTGGACCAGAGTGGGGACCTGCTGGTACAGGCACTATTTTTAAATCAATAGATGCAGGTTGAAAACTGTGAGTACCTGTATCAACGCTGGCATTTTCCACTTCTGGGAATTGTCCACCTTCAAATGGGTTATTTGTAGGTCTCCTGTATTTTTAATCAGGAAAATGGCATGTATCTTGTAAGTTCGGTTTAATATTTAGCAGAGGTGGGGCCAAGTCATTGTTTTGTAAGTCACAAGTCTTTGCATTCAAGTCCCAAGTCAATGCAGGCAAGTCGAGTTTCAGGTCCCAAACAAGCCATTAGTGCTATTTGCCCAAACGAGTGTCTATGTATAAATTACTACAGTAATTTAAAGTTATTAATACTATAGTCTAGTAAGTATAATTATAAAGATATAATAACTAGTGGGGTTTCATTGAGTAATGTATCAATGTAAACAAATATAGGCTTAAGTGAATTTATAGTCCACTTTCACATGTTAATGCTTCAGTGGTTTTAATGAATCAATTGAGTCAAATATTTAATAACTTGCTAATATGTAACAGACGTTGATTTATCGCCATCTACTGACATAAGTCTACAAAACAGTTATGGCAGGCTACTTCAAGTCCTAAACGGATACGTTGATACAGAATGTAAAATTAAAACATGAAATGAAGCAGAAAAGTAAATAATAGTTCTAATATATACAAATGTTAAATAAAAATAAGAAGCCATCAGTGAATGGATTTTTGCATGAGGTTTCATTTCATGCTGTCACGGAGACGAGCGCAATAATGGTTATAATGATCTTTGTTCCGTTTACTATATCAGGTTTAAGAAATGAGGCACGCAAAACTGTAGTTATTCCGACACAAATGTAGCCTATGTAAGTGAATGTATTTTGTTTAAAACAAGTTCATAATGATCACAGTTAGGTTTCTTCCTCTTCTTCATCTTATAAGTGGTTTATAGTGAATGTGTATTTAAATATCTAAAACATATCCTAAACATTATGTGGATGAATACACTAACAAGCGCTCATTTAACCAGCCTATATTGATCAGAACTCGGTTTTCATTTCTTTTCTTATTTTTAAGAAGGTAAAACCCTGTCTGCACTGGACGCGCCGTTCAAATGAAACCTTAATGTTGTCTGGAGTTAAGATGTGTGGAATTCCAATGGATGACCTTTTGAAATCTGTTGGTTTTTCATTTGTGCAACATCTCTGCCATTTTTTTCTTGCACAGCACAGTTTTACTAATATCTCTTTGAGTTTAGGACCATTGACTCTGATCCTTGTTTCATCATTTTAATGCTTCAAGACATTTCCATTTAAAACTCAAGATCAACAATTGAAGAGCTGTATTTTTTTACAATCCACAAGTAATCCATGCAACTTCAGTCCATCAGTTAATGTATTGTGAAGCAAAAGGCTGCGTGTTTAATCCATATTGCTTGCTCCAGTGAAAAAGTGGTCTCATCTGAATCAGGATAGAAATATGGAGAGATCAAGCACTGTTTACAAGCCAGTGTGATTATGGATATTTTGGCCAGAAGCAACCATTTAAAGTTACAAACAAATACAGCTTTTCCCTTCACAAAACAGTTAATGTGAATCAAGTTTCAAGTTTCAAGTTTACTTTATTTATATAGCACATTTAAAACAGCCAGAAGACTGACCAAAGTGCTTTACACTTGGAAGCATCCACAAGAAAAATTAAAAGGAAACAAGACACATAAATAAGAAATGGAATAGATAAAATACAACCTAATAGGCCATTGAAAACAAATAGGTTTTTAAGAGTGATTTAAAAATCGTCAGACTAGGAGCCGTTCTAATCTCAACTGGCAAGTCATTCCAAAGACGAGGCCCAATTACTGAAAAGGCACGGTCACCTCTACGCTTGAGTCTAGAGTGTGGAATTAAGAGGAGGTTCTGGTCGCAGGATCTCAAACTTCTCAAAGGGGTATACTGGTGGAGCAATTCGGATAGGTAAATGGGTGCTTGATGATGTAACGATTTAAAAACAAATAATACAATTTTGAAATGTATTCTAAATTGGATAGGCAACCAGTGAAGGGCCTTCAGGAGCGGAGTGACATGATCCCTTTTTTTCTTTTTTAAAAGAAACTTAGCAGCAGCGTTCTGGACCAATTGAAGACGGGCAATTTGTGATTTAGAGATGCCACAATATAAAGAATTACAATAGTCTAGACGCGACGTAATAAAAGCATGAACGGCCATCTCCAGAGTCTTGTCGGTGAGAAAATTTTTGATTTTTGCAAGTGTACGGAGCTGATAAAAACTAGATCCAATCACGGTGGAAATTTGTTTATCAAATTTTAGCGTGTCATCCAACAAAACACCCAGGTTCCGTACCTGTGAGGACCTAAAAGCAGATAAAGGTCCTAGGTCAAAATCAGAGTCCTTTATATTATCTGATGGACCGAAAACTATCACCTCAGTTTTTTCTTCATTTAGAGATAAGAAATTTTGAAATAACCAAGATTTAACTTCATCTAAACAAGACAACAGAGCATTCATGGCCATAGGATTGTTTTTCTTAAAAGGTAGATAAATTTGTGTGTCATCAGCATAGAAGTGAAATGACATCCCGTGTTTCCTAAAAATGGAGCCTAGAGGCAGCATATATAGTGAAAATAAGGTGGGAGCTAAGACAGAACCTTGAGGAAGACCACAGGAAAAAAAGGAAGTGGAAGAGAAGAAATCTCCTAGCCTAACCACATATTTCCTATCCGACAGGAATGACTGAAACCACTTTAAAACTGTGCCAGAGAGACCCACCCAAGATTCAAGTCTATTAATTAATATGGAATGGTTGATAGTGTCAAAAGCAGCTGATAAATCTAAGAGAACAAGGACCACAGAGTCCCCTGTGTCAGTGGCTAAGAAGATGTCATTTAACACTCTCAAGAGGGCTGATTCGGTACTGTGAGCAACCTTAAAACCAGATTGAAAGTGTTCAAACAAACTGTTTAAAGCAAGAAAAGATTGAAGCTGGAAAAACACAATCTTTTCCAAAACCTTTGAAACAAATGGTAGAACAGAGATAGGGCGATAATTTTTTAAAACAGACAGGTCGAGTGAAGGCTTCTTGAGGTGAGGTGTGACAGTAGCCACTTTCAAATAAGCAGGAACCACACCTGTTAAAAGACACATATTAAAAAAGGACACTAGGCCCGGTCCAACTGAATCAACAATTTGTTTTAGAAATCTAGGATGAATAACATCATATGGAGAAGAGGATGGTTTTAGTTTAGCAATAGTGTCTTTAAGTGAGTGAAGAGAAACTAGTTCAAAAACATTCCAAGATGCAGACAACGGAGGGAAAACAGACAGCTCGGTAGAGGAATTATAAGTTACCAGTCCGGGTTTACTTACTTTGTCCTTAAAAAACCTCGAGAAGCTTTCACATAGAGCGACAGAGGCAACTGACACAGTATTTACCGGGGGGTTAACAACAGAATTAATGACAGAAAACAAAATCTTAGGTCTAGAATGATTGTTCAAAATTAAATTGGAGAAATAGGTCGCCTTAGCTGATTTGGCGGCTCTCTGATAAGCCAGTAAACTGTCTTTGAACAGCTGTAATGAGATGTGTAAATTGTTTTTTTTCCACTTTCGCTCAGCCTTTCTACATGTTTGCCTTAGTAGCCGAGTCTCAGCAGTATGCCACAATTCGGATTTGGGTTTGTGCTTAAAAGGCTTCAAAGGGGCAGTTTCATTCATTACATCAAGCCAAGCACTATTTAACAGACTGAGATGTTCGTCTGCATCCAAGTCTGGTAACGGAGAATCCAAAAGTAGATGAGAGGGAGACTTTGTGAAACACTGACTAAAGTTAACATTGAACTGAGGCGAATAAACCCGAGACAGAGGTGTCACTTTAGAGGAAACATGAGAAAGACTAGGAAGGCCCATGGAAAATAAAATGGGCTTATGATCGGAGAGCATATAATCAGAGACAATAACATCAGTAATATCAACTCCATGGAATGACTTGTGGATTGTTTTTATCAGCTGTTTGGACATTCTTTCTGGTGCCACCCAGTCACTGCAGATGATCCATTGGTGAGCAAGTGATTTAATGCAAAAATTTCCCAGAGCTGTTCTTATAATAAACTACAACTCTTAAAAAGAGAAAAATCTCTATTATTTGTGTGACCTTGTGAAAATTGTGAATGAGTGTAGATGAAACCCTCAGATCCATATCAAGCTTTCTATTGGCTAATGACTCTTTAGAACCCGTTCTCATTTTCTAATGCATAAACTCTACAGGTCCAGAGGAGAATCAAAGGCAAGCAATTAAGCTGAAAGGGGAGGAGCCACCTAAATTCAAAGCTGTACTTAATGGCAAAGACAAGCATTATTGTGGTATCGTTTCAATGCTTGTCAGGATGGGTCTTTTCCATGGTGTGTTAGTGCTGGTTGTGATTGTGGCATTTGATCTGAAGCATGCATGGGGAAGTTTGAGATACAATCAAAGTCCAAGCAGCACGAAGCCGCAATCTGATCAAGTTTCCAGAGGTCCTGCTCTTTCTTCTCAAGGGTTCTGGAACCCTTTGCAAAAGGCTTCTCAGTTTCAGGATCTTGACTCCAGAGGATTTGCACAAGAGCCTCTTGGTCTTCAGGAGAAGCAGGTGTTGCAGGGTCCAGTCAAGCCTTTGGACTGGAGGTTTCCCATTGTTCCAGAGGTGCAGAGCGAGGTGGCGGTGGACTTCCAGTTGAGGCAACCTGTGACTCCCAGTAGTGTAGCTATTCAATGCGGTGAGAATCGGGTTCATGTGGAGGTACAGCAGGACTTGTTTAGCAATGGTCAGCTGATCCAGCCATCTGGTCTGACTTTGGGAGGATGTCCTGTTGTCGGTTGGGTCCCTGGCTCCAGGGTGCTCTATTTTGAGTATGAACTGCAGGACTGCAACAGTGTGCTAATGGTAAATCTTACTATATTATGCTGCACACTACTAAAACAAAGGTTCTTTGGTATCAATGGTTCCCTGAACCTCTAACATCCATGGGACAGTTCCGTTCTTTAGTGGAACTGTTCACTCAGGTGAACCAAGTGATTTTATGGTGCGACTTGCTAAGACACCTTTTGGAATTATTTTTGAGAATCCTCTTGGTAATGCATTCAGTCTCTTACAGATGACCGAGGATGAGCTTGTCTACACCTTTGCTCTTACCTACACACCTGAGGCACTCGCTGGCACTCCGATTACTCGTGCAGATGGTGCAGTTGTTGGTGTCCAATGCCACTACCAAAGGTAAGTGACCTTTTGTGACGTGTGGCCTTGCTGCTTGTGGTGGTGTAACTGGAAGACCATTTGTTTGGTTCCTCCTTGAACTGCAGGTTTCATACTGTGAGCGGTAATGCCTTGAGGCCAACTTGGGTCCCTTATGCTTCAACGGAGGTTGGCGAGGAAGTCTTGCTGTTCTCCCTGAAGCTCATGATGGGTTGGTGCAGTTTCTTTAGACCTTCTGAATGAGGCTGTGCCTAAACTGTTCTTCCTCCTCGCAGATGACTGGTCCTATGAGAGGCCCTCACACACTTATTTCCTGGGTGACATTATTAATATTGAGGCGTCTGTGAAGGTGTACAACCACGTCCCACTGCGTGTGTTTGTGGACCACTGTGTGGCCACTCAAGAACCCGATGTGACCACCCTTCCGAGATATTTCTTCATTGAGAATCATGGGTGTGTTCATGTCACCAGATGCTAACCAAATCGCCAGTTGATTGAGCTTGCTCCTTGTAACCACTTGAGAATTAGGGTAAGGTAGATGCTGCAGTTGACATTGAGGGGTTTTTTTTAATCATCAGGTGTCTTGTGGATGCTAAGGTCACGACTTCCAGCTCTCGTTTCATGCCTCAAACCCAGAAAGACAAGATCCAGTTCCAGCTGGAGGCCTTCATGTTCAAGGAGCCATCCAGTCCTTCTGTATGTACTGAGTGTTGTATGAATTTGCTTTACTCTTCCGTCTGCTCTGGGTTTGTGATCTCTTACCTGTGGTGTCTCTTGCAGATCTACATAACGTGTATTCTGAAGGCCACTCTTGCTTCTGCACCCAGTGATGCTCTCCACAAATCCTGTTCCTTTGCCAATGGGTATGTTCATGCTGCTTAAGAACAAGTTGAAGGTGCCGTGTCTGATTTTTCTCGTTGCAGGTGGTTTGGTGCTGATGGGAGCCACCAGGCTTGTGGTTGCTGTGACTCAACATGTGGTCCTGATGGTGGAATTCCTGCTGCTCCTTTTGGAGGTAGGCTGCTGATTTAGGCTTATTTGACACTCAAGTGCTCCATTTAACCGTCTGCTTTCTCTAGGTGTTCAGTGGGAAGGGAAGGCATCACTCAGTCCTGTAATGGTTCAAGCGCGACCGAAGACTTTAGCTGGTTTTCAATAAATGGGGTGGAAAAACTGTTTCTGGTTTTGTGTTTTTCTCCAGTTTTGATTTGAGAGTGCTGTAGGAAACGGGTAGTCCTACTGTACCTATTCTCTTTCCAGAAGGAAAGGTTCCTTCTTGGTAGGAAAATAACCTTTTAAAGACTGACCTACTGCGAACTGTTTGAATAACTTTTCAGGATGCGCTTTATTGGCCAGGAATGTTTACACATGAGGAATTTGTTATAGTGACAGAAGCTCTACAGGACACAGATAACAAAAGAATATACATGGGCAATGTACAAAATAGCAAAAACACTATATATAATATAGACAATTATGTGTGTACAGGTCTGATATGTGCAAATTTGAAATGGAAAAAAAAAATTTGATAAAAAAAGTAAGCAAGTGTGGCGAATAAATAATACAGTTGTGTGTTCCGCGTTTTATTGTCAAGTGTTCATGAGATGGATTGCCTGAGGGAAGAAACACGTAAAATGTAGTTTTATTAAAGAACAAATTAGCGAAAACAAAGAATATCCTAAATCTCTGTGGAAGGTGTTGAATAGATTCCAATCAACTTGTAAATCAATTTTCTGCATCAAAGGTACGTTGCGATATTGATGGCAAGATAGAATTTGAAAAAGTTGCTAATAAATTTAATTCATTCTTTTCATTTATTGCTAATAGTCTACTTGATAAGATTCCTCTGTCCAAAGGAAATTATGGGACTGATTTTGTTGAGAGATTTTATTCAAAACAAGGGGTGTTGCCAAACAGACATTTGAAGCTCTTCAAGCAATTTAGTAATTTGATTTACACTAACTTTAGCAAAAGAAAAACTAAGTCAACTTGGCTGGATGATATTCCAGCTAGATTCTTAAGAGATGCTGCAGATATTATAGCTCCAACTATTATATTGTTATTCTTTCCTTAGAAAATTGTATATTTCCAGTTAGCTAAAATCATTCCGTAATTCAAAAAAGGTAACAGATGTGATCCTGGAAACTACCGTCCATTCTTGGTCTGGCCTCAAATTTTAGAAAGAATTGTGTATAAACAGATGTATGAGTATTTAAGTAAGAGTTTAATTTATGATTTTCAGTCAGGTTTTAGGAAATCTTATTCGACTGATACGTCTTTACTTTATTTAACAGATTTTATAAGGAGGCAGATAGATGTAGAGGTATGGTACTTCTAGACCTCCAGAAAGCGTTTGACAAAGTAAATAATGCAATACTTTAAGATAAGTTAAGTGTCATGGGTTTTTCAAGTAAAGTGATAGCCTGGTTGAATTCTTATTTAACTGGGAGAGTTCAGAGGGTAGAAATTGATGGGGTTCTTTCTAAGGAAACTGGTTAAAAATGGAGTCCCTCAGGGAAGTGTTTTGGGCCCTCTTTTGTTTCTTTTATACATAAATGACACGCAAGCAGTCTGTGATTGATATTTGTTTTTATATGCTGATGATTCTGCTTTATTATTTTCAGATAAGGATGTTGGTAGGATACAAGTGAATTTAGGTAAGGAGCTTTTGTAAGGTAAGAGACTGGCTCTCTGAAAACAAACTGATGTTGCATTTAGGTAAAATGGAATCCATTTTATTTGGGTCTAAACAACAATTTGAATAAGGTTTCTAAGGTGTCTGTTAAGGTGGGGGATTGCTTAATATAAAATAGAACCTCTGTTCAATATATTGGATGTATCCTTGACAATGATTTAAGTGGTGTAAGTATGGCTATGAAAGTCCTGGGTAAGGTTAATGCTAGAACAAAATTTCTTGCCACAAATGTTAGTTTTCTTGATAAACAGATTATGAAATTACTTGCATCATGTTTAATCCGTGTATCATTCGTCCTTTCCATTTTCAATTGATAAATGAAAAATCAAAAAATGAAAATCTGATTGGTTTTTTTGTTATTTGATTTTGAATCAGAAACGAAAAATGAAAATTGTCTTGTATTTCATATTTTAAAATTTCGTTTTGGATCAAAAATACAAAATTGAAAAGGGTCCACACAACAGAATCTGTTTTTAATATTTAATTGCTGGGTTGTGCATCACCCGGAAATTTTTCTGAGAGCAAATAGGCGGGCTTGTGTACCCCCTGGCAGTTTTTCTGTTATTGTATTACACTATAATTGTTAATAAAGCTTAAAAAAAAGAAAAAAGTTAGCGACACTATATGGCAGCGCTGGAGCCACACTCCACATTAATCATGGAGTTGTTCAAAACCGGTATGACACACGCTGAAATTTCCTGCACACTGAAGCAGATGAATATCGTAGACTGCTCGGAAAGAAGCGTCAGAAGTTTTGTGTATCATTTATTATTCTTGACGCCCTTTGGAGTCACCAAAAACGTGCGTTTTTGAACGCGGTTTCAGGATTTTTTTCTTCTAAACTTTGTTTAAGGATGATTCTCAGCTATGTTATAAAATATATAACAAAATGATTTGATATACCATTTTGTTTTATGCAATATGTCTGTAAAAATTTCCATAAACTGGTTTTCCCATTCAACACAGTGTATCTATACTGTATCTAATTTGCATATTAATGTGTTGCTGTTGGGACAGCATGTTGAAAAAAGAATTGTCATAATGGGAGTAATAATTGGCCAGATGTTCATAACAATATATAATATTTCATAAGAAAATGTATATATATAATTTATTTTTCTATTAAATTGTTATGTCTCCCAAAATGCACAATAAACATACTTTTAGTCCTGGTGTCCTCCACAGTGGACATGTATGAAATAATGTCCTGTTTCATAACAGGAAGTCATATTTGAATTTGAAAACCCATAATATTTTCCTGAGATGTTGCTTTATGACAAACAATTAGAAAATTATTCAGATTTAAATGACAATTACAAAATATAATCATATTTCCATAAGGATGTAAAATGTTTCACTAAATTAAATTGAGCCATATTTAAAGACCTAGGAGAGGGAGTGGTCCTGGTGAAACTACCAATCATTTAGTATCTCTGTAAAGCCCTGAATGTGCTCTGTACAGGACATCCAGACTTACAACTGTGACATGAGAGGTCTCAGATAAATTCACTGAAATAGAATGTCCACTACAGAGGCAAAAACTCCATAGCTGGGTCTCAGGAGGTTATTGTGCATTTTGGGAGACATAATTGAATAGAAAAATAAATTATATATATACACATTTTCTTATGAAATATTATATATTGTTATGAACATCTGGCCAATTATTACTCCCATTATGACAATTCTTTTTTCAACATGCTGTCCCAACAGCAACACATTAATATGCAAATTAGATACAGTATAGATACACTGTGTTGAATGGGAAAACCAGTTTATGGAAATTTTTACAGACATATTGCATAAAACAAAATGGTATATCAAATCATTTTGTTATATATTTTATAACATAGCTGAGAATCATCCTTAAACAAAGTTTAAAAGAAAAAAATCCTGAAACCGCGTTCAAAAACGCGCGTTTTTGGTGACTCCAAAGCGCGTCAAGAACGCGCGTTTCATAGGAAATCACACGTCGAAGACGCGCGTTTTGATACACAAAACTTCTGACGCTTCTTTCCGAGCAGTCTACGATATTCATCTGCTTCAGTGTGCAGGAAATTTCAGCGTGTGTCATACCGGTTTTGAACAACTCCATGATTAATGTGGAGTGTGGCTCCAGCGCTGCCATAGTGTCGCTAACTTTTTTTTTAAGCTTTATTAACAATTATAGTGTAATACAATAACAGAAAAAACTGCCAGGGGGTACACAAGCCCGCCTATTTGCTCGCAGAAAAAGTTCCGGGTGACGCACAACCCAGCAATTAAATATTAAAAACAGATTCTGTTGTGTGGACCCTTTTCAATTTTGTATTTTTGATCCAAAACGAAATTTTAAAATATGAAATACAAGACAATTTAGATTTTTCGTTTCTGATTCAAAATCAAATAACAAAAAAAACAATCAGATTTTCATTTTTTGATTTTTAATTTATCAATGGAAAATGGAAAGGACGGTCCGTGTAACGGTTTGCAGTTCTTTGTTCAATTTGCAGCATCAAAATTAACCAGATAAAATTTGGCTTCAAACTTTCATTTTTCGTTTTTTTCAAATACCTCACAAACGAATAATTGTCTCTCTGTTTGATTTTCCAGTCTACAAGTTTAGGTTGTGGCATCCGAATAAGATTTTTGAACAAACATAAAACATGAGTCGTTATTCTGATTTTCCATTTTTTGTGTTTTGCGCTCGCGGTTGGTCCGTACCATTACTGCCGGGGGACTGCCGGGGGATTACTTTAAGCCTGCAGCGGACCCAGAGCGCTGCTGCTTTAATAAACTGCAATAAGTTATTGGCTACTGTGACTGTTAACTGTGACTTTACAGATTTTCTGTACGATGTGTGAGTGGAGTGCGCTTGATGATTACGAAAATATAATCCGCAGGTTAGTAGAGGAACTGCAGCTGATACAACTCTTCCATCCTATTGGCCTTCTTGTATGATGTGTGTCCACGCCCAGTCGTTGACAATGACGCAGATTCCGTAGCTTCTTCTGTCAAGAGCGCGCACCGCCACCTACTGTTCCAAGTGCAAATGCCTCTCCTGACATTTCTTCAGATCTTTTTTCTGATCTACTGGACTGCTTGTGCAATATTAACTTTTTTTTTCTTTCTCATTACCCCTTTTCTTTCATATATCGTTCTGGTATTAAACACACCAGATAAGCAGATGGGATTACTAGAAACTATATTGGTGCTGGTTGGAGCTAGAGCACCTCTGTTTTAAACCTTTTGCTAACTCATCTGCAGCTTCTTTTCTAGAAATCCCTTCATGTGCTGGTACCCAGTAGAATCTGGCTGTCCTTTAAAGGCATACCTATTGCTTTAATCAGACCTTTTCTGAGTGATTTCCAAGGATTGTTGTTAATTATGACGCTGAAGCAGAACATATCACTACTATGTCATGCTTTGTTTAATCTACCGGTATGTTAATCTATGTTTATTCTTGGTCACAGTGTTTATCTTAAACCCTAGTTAAACACACCTGAAAAGAACAGAGACAGTGCTCAGCTAGATCTTCAAATATAAATTAAAATGTAACATGAGCATACATAAAAATGAGAAGTGCATTTATAGGTGAAGGTGAAGTGACATACTGCCAAGTATGGTGACCCATACTCGGAATTCGTGCTCTGCATTTAACCCATCCAACGTGCACACACATAGCAGTGAACACACACACACACAGCAGTGAACACACACACAGCAGTGAACACACACACACACCGTGAACACACACCCGGAGCAGTGGGCAGCCATTTATGCCCACTGGGAGCAGTTGGGGGTTCGGTGCCTTGCTCAAGGGCACCTCAGTCGTGGTATTGAGGGTGGAGAGAGCGCTGGACATTCACTCCCCCCACCTACAATCCCTGCCGGGCCGAGACTCGAACTCGCAACCTTTGGATTACAAGTCCGACTCTCTAACCATTAGGCCACGATTTCCACGATTTATAGAACATAAGGCACTTGCATTGGTAATTACACACAAAATATTGGATAAGAAGTAGAGATCACAGTCCTCTAATGGTTATGCAAGTCAATGCAGGCAAGTCGAGTTTCAGGTCCCAAACAAGCCATTAGTGCTATTTGCCCAAACGAGTGTCTATGTATAAATTACTACAGTAATTTAAAGTTATTAATACTATAGTCTAGTAAGTATAATTATAAAGATATAATAATTTGTGGGGTTTCATTGAGTAATGTATCAATGTAAACAAATATAGGCTTAAGTGAATTTATAGTCCACTTTCACATGTTAATGCTTCAGTGGTTTTAATGAATCAATTGAGTCAAATATTTAATAACTTGCTAATATGTAACAGATGCTGATTTATCGCCATCTACTGACATAAGTCTACAAAACAGTTATGGCAGGCTACTTCAAGTCCTAAACGGATACGTTGATACAGAATGTTAATAAAAAAATTAAAACATGAAATGAAGCAGAAAAGTAAATAATAGTTCTAATATATACAAATGTTAAATAAAAATAAGAAGCCATCAGTGAATGGATTTTTGCATGAGGTTTCATTTCATGCTGTCACGGAGACGAGCGCAATAATGGTTATAATGATCTTTGTTCCGTTTACTATATCGGGTTTAAGAAATGAGGCAGGCAAAACTGTAGTTATTCCGACACAAATGTAGCCTATGTAAGTGAATGTATTTTGTTTAAAACAAGTTCATAATGATCACAGTTAGGTTTCTTCCTCTTCTTCATCTTATAAGTGGTTTATAGTGAATGTGTATTTAAATATCTAAAACATATCCTAAACATTATGTGGATGAATACACTAACAAGCGCTCATTTAACCAGCCTATATTGATCAGAACTCGGTTTTCATTTCTTTTCTTATTTTTAAGAAGGTAAAACCCTGTCTGCACTGGACGCGCCGTTCAAATGAAACCTTAATGTTGTCTGGAGTTAAGATGTGTGGAATTCCAATGGATGACCTTTTGAAATCTGTTGGTTTTTCATTTGTGCAACATCTCTGCCATTTTTTTCTTGCACAGTACAGTTTTACTGATATCTCTTTGAGTTTAGGACCATTGACTCTGATCCTTGTTTCATCATTTTAATGCTTCAAGACATTTCCATTTAAAACTCAAGATCAACAATTGAAGAGCTGTATTTTTTACAATCCACAAGTAATCCATGCAACTTCAGTCCATCAGTTAATGTATTGTGAAGCAAGTGCTCCAGTGAAAAAGTGGTCTCATCTGAATCAGGATAGAAATATGGAGAGATCAAGCACTGTTTACAAGCCAGTGTGATTATGGATATTTTGGCCAGAAGCAACCATTTAAAGTTACAAACAAATACAGCTTTTCCCTTCACAAAACAGTTAATGTGAATGACTTGTGGATTGTTTTTATCAGCTGTTTGGGCATTCTTTCTGGTGCCACCCAGTCACTGCAGATGATCCATTGGTGAGCAAGTGATTTAATGCAAAAATTTCCCAGAGCTGTTCTTATAATAAACTACAACTCTTAAAAAGAGAAAAATCTCTATTATTTGTGTGATCTTGTGAAAATTGTGAATGAGTGTAGATGAAACCCTCAGATCCATATCAAGCTTTCTATTGGCTAATGACTCTTTAGAACCCGTTCTCATTTTCTAATGCATAAACTCTACAGGTCCAGAGGAGAATCAAAGGCAAGCAATTAAGCTGAAAGGGGAGGAGCCACCTAAATTCAAAGCTATACTTAATGGCAAAGACAAGAATTATTGTGGTATAGTTTCAATGCTTGTTAGGATGGGTCTTTTCCATGGTGTGTTAGTGCTGGTTGTGATTGTGGCATTTGATCTGAAGCATGCATGGGGAAGTTTGAGATACAATCAAAGTCCAAGCAGCACGAAGCCGCAATCTGATCAAGTTTCCAGAGGTCCTGCTCTTTCTTCTCAAGGGTTCTGGAACCCTTTGCAAAAGGCTTCTCAGTTTCAGGATCTTGACTCCAGAGGATTTGCACAAGAGCCTCTTGGTCTTCAGGAGAAGCAGGTGTTGCAGGGTCCAGTCAAGCCTTTGGACTGGAGGTTTCCCATTGTTCCAGAGGTGCAGAGCGAGGTGGCGGTGGACTTCCAGTTGAGGCAACCTGTGACTCCCAGTAGTGTAGCTATTCAATGCGGTGAGAATCGGGTTCATGTGGAGGTACAGCAGGACTTGTTTAGCAATGGTCAGCTGATCCAGCCATCTGGTCTGACTTTGGGAGGATGTCCTGTTGTCGGTTGGGTCCCTGGCTCCAGGGTGCTCTATTTTGAGTATGAACTGCAGGACTGCAACAGTGTGCTAATGGTAAATCTTACTATATTATGCTGCACACTACTAAAACAAAGGTTCTTTGGTATCAATGGTTCCCTGAACCTCTAACATCCATGGGACAGTTCCGTTCTTTAGTGGAACTGTTCACTCAGGTGAACCAAGTGATTTTATGGTGCGACTTGCTAAGACTCCTTTTGGAATTATTTTTGAGAATCCTCTTGGTAATGCATTCAGTCTCTTACAGATGACCGAGGATGAGCTTGTCTACACCTTTGCTCTTACCTACACACCTGATGCACTCGCTGGCACTCCGATTACTCGTGCAGATGGTGCAGTTGTTGGTGTCCAATGCCACTACCAAAGGTAAGTGACCTTTTGTGACGTGTGGCCTTGCTGCTTGTGGTGGTGTAACTCGAAGGCCATTTGTTTGGTTCCTCCTTGAACTGCAGGTTTCATACTGTGAGCGGTAATGCCTTGAGGCCAACTTGGGTCCCTTATGCTTCAACGGAGGTTGGCGAGGAAGTCTTGCTGTTCTCCCTGAAGCTCATGATGGGTTGGTGCAGTTTCTTTAGACCTTCTGAATGAGGCTGTGCCTAAACAGTTCTTCCTCCTCGCAGATGACTGGTCCTATGAGAGGCCCTCACACACTTATTTCCTGGGTGACATTATTAATATTGAGGCGTCTGTGAAGGTGTACAACCACGTCCCACTGCGTGTGTTTGTGGACCACTGTGTGGCCACTCAAGAACCCGATGTGACCACCCTTCCGAGATATTTCTTCATTGAGAATCATGGGTGTGTTCATGTCACCAGATGCTAACCAAATCGCCAGTTGATTGAGCTTGCTCCTTGTAACCACTTGAGAATTAGGGTAAGGTAGATGCTGCAGTTGACATTGAGGGTTTTTTTTTAATCATCAGGTGTCTTGTGGATGCTAAGGTCACGCCTTCCAGCTCTCGTTTCATGCCTCAAACCCAGAAAGACAAGATCCAGTTCCAGCTGGAGGCCTTCATGTTCAAGGAGCCATCCAGTCCTTCTGTATGTACTGAGTGTTGTATGAATTTGCTTTACTCTTCCGTCTGCTCTGGGTTTGTGATCTCTTACCTGTGGTGTCTCTTGCAGATCTACATAACGTGTATTCTGAAGGCCACTCTTGCTTCTGCACCCAGTGATGCTCTCCACAAATCCTGTTCCTTTGCCAATGGGTATGTTCATGCTGCTTAAGAACAAGTTGAAGGTGCCGTGTCTGATTTTTCTCGTTGCAGGTGGTTTGGTGCTGATGGGAGCCACCAGGCTTGTGGTTGCTGTGACTCAACATGTGGTCCTGATGGTGGAATTCCTGCTGCTCCTTTTGGAGGTAGGCTGCTGATTTAAGCTTATTTGACACTCAAGTGCTCCATTTAACCGTCTGCTTTCTCTAGGTGTTCAGTGGGAAGGGAAGGCATCACTCAGTCCTGTAATGGTTCAAGAGCGACCGAAGACTTTAGCTGGTTTTCAATAAATGGGGTGGAAAAACTGTTTCTGGTTTTGTGTTTTTCTCCAATTTTGATTTGAGAGTGCTGTAGGAAACGGGTAGTCCTACTGTACCTATTCTCTTTCCAGAAGGAAAGGTTCCTTCTTGGTAGGAAAATAACCTTTTAAAGACTGACCTACTGTGAACGGTTTAATAGAAGTGGTGGGTTATTTGTAGGCGTTGCTCTTAATTCAGGTAATTGGCAGGTGTCTCAAATTTCAGTTTAATATTTGGTGTGCCGAACCTGTGCTGGGGTTTGTGCAGTAGACTAGTCATTCTTAAATGGCTGAATACTTAACTGAAGTTGAACCTTGAATTGTCTGGTGTCCAGGTGAGTGACCTCCAGAGGTGGGTAGAGTAACCAAAAACTGTACTCAAATAAAAATACTTCCAGAAATATTTACTCAAGTAAGAGTAATAGTCTGAATGGTTACTTGAGTAAGAGTTAAAAAAAAAAACTACTCAAGTAGGTAGTTACTTTGGATCATATGACCTTTTCAACGTATTTGCGTATTACGTGAAGTCACGAACGCGCCTCACAGAATAAGGCGAGCATTTGTGCTTATAAAACTTAAACGTTTTTATTTTTGAAATGTCCGATCGTTTCGCTAGATAACACCCTTATCTGGTATCGTTTAAAGCCCTTTGAAGCTGCACTGAAACTGTCATTTGTACCTTGAACCGTTTGGGTCCCATTGTAGTCCATTTATATGGAGAAATGTTTTCATCAAAAACCTTAATTTCTTTTCGACTGAAGGAAGACATGGACATCTTGGATGACATGGGGGTGAGTAAATTACCAGCGAAAGTTGGAGTCAGATTAAATAAAATGGAGTCAGATTAGAGTTTAATTTAAATTGAAGAACTTTGCATATTGAAAAGACCGAACACGCAGGAAGCCTTCATCCACCATAGGATACCTTCTTTGGGCCAAATGTGTGTACCTTAGTTGGCATTAGTGGAAGTGCATTAGCATGGTTAAAACTGCTAATCTTATCTGAGCGCCATAAATTTGTAGCAGTGAATGAAGGGTTATCATATTGATCACAAGTGCAGTATGGAGTTCCTCAAGGCTCAGTACTAGGGCCGTTACTTTTCACGCTTTACATGTTACCCTTGGGAAATATCAAGAAACACCGTGTTAGCTTTCACTGTTATGGTGATGACATTCAGCTCTATATTTCTTCGCAGCCCGGTGAAAGACACCAGATTGAGAAACTAACGGAATGCATAGTCGATATAATAAACTGGGTGAGTAATTTCTTACTGCTAAACTTTGAAACAAAACGGGTGTTAATTATCGGACCTAAAACCCCCAAAAGTAATAACATAGAACACTGTCACTGCTCTGTAAATTCTTCGTCATCAGTTAGGAAACTAGGTGTGCTATTTGATAGCAATCTCTCCTTTGACAGCCACATTTCTAGCATTTGTAAAATTTCATTTTGAAAATATATCTAAATTGAGACCTATGCTTTCAAAGTCAAATGCAAAAATGTTAATCCATACATTCCATGACCTCGAGGTTAGATTATTTTAATGCTTTATTGGGCTTCTTATTAGGTTGTTCTGCACGCTTGACAAACTCCAGATGGTCCAAAATGCAGCAGCTAGAGTTCTTACTAGAACCAGGAAGAACACCGCACTGGCTCCCTATTAAACATTGTATAGATTTTAAAATCTTGTTAATTGCTTATAAAGCCCTGAATGGGTTAGCTCCTCAGTACTTGAGCGAGCTCTTATCACATTATAGTCCTCCACGTCTGCTGCGTTCTCAAAACTCTGGCTATTTGATAATACCTAGAATATCAAAATCAACTGCGGTCAGCAGATCCTTTTCCTATTTAGTACCCAAACTCTGGAACAATCTACCTAACACTGTTCGGGAGGCAGACACATTCTGTCAGTTTAAATCTAGATTAAAGACCCATCTCTTTAGCCTGATGTAAACATAACACACTAATAAACTTCTAATATTCAAATCCGTTAAAGGATTGTTAGGCTGCATTAATTAGGTCAACCGGAACTCTGAACACTTCCCATAACACCCAATGTACTTGTTACATCATAAGAAGAATGGCATCTACGCTAATATTAGTCTGTTTCTTTCTTATCCGAGATCACCATAGCCACCCGATCCTGTCCGTATCCAGCCCAGATGGTCACTGCAGTCACCAGATCCAGTTTGTATCCAGATCAGATGGTGGATCAGCACCTAGAGATGACCTATACAGCCCTGAACGTCAGCGGAGACCAGGACACCTAGATGAGCCCCAGAGACAGATCCCCAGTGAAGACCTTGTCACCTAGACGGCCATCGGGACAAGACCTCAGGAACCAGATGAGTCCTTTACACAAACTGCTGGTTTTGACTGGCCAGAGGAGAACTGGCCCCCAACTGAGCCTGGTTTCTCCCAAGGTTTCTCCATTCTGTCACCGATGGAGTTTTGGTTCCTTGCCGCTGTCGCTTCTGGCTTGCTTAGTTGGGGACACTTAATTTCCAGCGATATCGTCGACTTGATTGCATAGATACTATTTAAACTGAACTGAGCTGGACAATGACATCACTGAATTCAATAATGAAATGCCTTTAACTGGAAATTTAGTGTTTATTCTTGTAATTTTATATTACATTATTGACACACTATTTTCATATTTTGATATTGGAAAATTGCTTTGACACAATCGGTGTTGTTAAAAGCGTTATATAAATAAAGGTGACTTGAATTGACTTGCCTATGCCCACCAATGTCAAAATCAAACCAATGCCCTAGCCTCATTGTTGTTGTTGTTAGCAGAAGATCGAGACGGAGAACCAGATTTTTGCGCTAAGAATACAAAAGGTTTTTACATATATACTTATATTTCACATTATTTTATTTAAAAAAAATTGATATACCGAGGGTTTCAAGATGGCGCCTGTGTATTTGGCGTGCCGTCTACTGCTCTCCTGTTTGTTTGTCTGGTTGTCTGCTCTGTCTTTAAACTGCTGCTCGCTTTTAATCTACGACCGCCGAGCATTCTTGGACATCCGTGACTCAGTTGCGGACACACTCATAAACTCTTATACTTCGGATGTGGACTGCTCCTGTGATAATTCGAATGAGTCGTTCCAAATGGTCATCCCAGATTGTATCCACCGGTGGCCCCTCAACATCCCGCGGAGAAAGCGTAGGAGGAAACGAGGCAACCGCGGAGGATACCTCGTGAAGCTGAAAGCTCGTCTGCGGGCTGGCTTTCTCTCGGATCCTACCTATGAATCGTCTCACGGCGGCTCTGCTACCTGGCGCCCGCTGGACTTGATCTACCGGTGGCTTCGTCCTGTTCTCCCCCTACACCTGAGTCCTGTTTCTCGTGCTGGTCTCCACCGAATCGGCCTTGTCTCTCGAAGACGGGGAGTAACTCACGGAAATTTGCGCTCACTGAAACGAGCGCCCTCATCCCCTGTTATTATTTCTCCACCGAAGATGGCATTATTAAATGCCCGCTCCTTGGTGAATAAGACCTTTTTATTAAACTACTTTTACTCATCTCACAACTTGGATTTTATGTTCATCATGGAATCCTGGATAAAGGTTGGTGATCTAACTCCTTTTGCTGATCTGATCCCCTCTGACTGTACATTCTTTAACTCTCCTCGTCTGAGTGGACGCGGGGGCGGGATAGTAACAATTTTAAAGAACTCTCTCTCTGCGCGCTGTCGATTTGGTCCCTGTAACGGCCTTTTCCAGTTTTGAAGCTCAGCTTCTTCAGTTAGACTGGAATGGTCCTGTATGTTTAGGAGTGATCTACCGTCCACCGCACTCTTCTAAGGATTTTATACAGCATTTCACTGAACTGGTCGGCAGTATTGCCACTAATTACGATAGCTTTTTATTGGTGGGTGATTTTAATATCCATGTTTGCTGTCCGTCAAACCCCCTGTTACGGGGTTGACGAGACGTGAGACGTGCGGATCCATTCGCAAGGCTTTATTATAAAACATGGTCAAGACAGGCAGGGTCAGGAGACAGCAAACAGGTATGGCAGAGGCAAGACAGAGCAATCCGTGGAACCAGCGAGGGTCGACGATCGGCGTACAATATCCAGACAGGGCAAGGCAGAGAGATAATCCAATAAACACGGGCAGGGTCAGACACGGCAAGATAAACAAGGCAAGACTCGGAAAACTAGGACTAGAAAACGCTTCGTAAGGTAGACGGGCTAACAATACTCGGCCCTGAGCAAGAGCAAGTCCCAGGCTTATATGGAGTGATGGTGATTGTGAAATGGTGATCAGGTGTGTGTGATGAGTGAATGGTGACAGCTGATCTGTGCAATGCATAGTGGGAAATGGAGTCCAATGTGTTGTGTAGTGTGAAAAGTCCATGTGGTGAACGGGTGACCTCTGGTGGTGAATGAGTGGAAGTGCATGGCCAGGATTCGTGACATAGCCCCCCCCCAAGGAGCGGCTTCCAGACGCTCCTAAACAATCCAGGAGGGCGGTGGCGCGGAGGCGGAGCAGGGGGAGGGACGGAGGGCCAGGTCCTTGAGGAAGAACCGGCAGAGCAGGAAACCAGGGCGGAGCCAGAGGCCAGGTCAGGACCGACAGCGCAGAGGCCCACCAGGGCGGAGCAGACGGGACCGGAGCCCACCAGGGCGGAGCAGACGGGACCGGAGCCCACCAGGGCGGAGCAGACGGGACCGGAGCCCACCAGGGCGGAGCAGAAGACCACCAGACTCGAGCAGAAGACCACCACGGCGGGGCAGATGACCACCAGACCAGAGCAGAGGACCACCACGGCGGAGCAGATGACCACCAGACCCGAGCAGAAGACCACCACGGTGGGGCAGACGACCACCAGACCCGGGCAGAAGACCCCCATGGCGGAGCAGACGACCACCAGACCCGAGCAGAAGACCGCCACAGGGAGGCAGACAGGGCAGGAACCCATGACAGAGACTGGGATCTGGGGAGAACAAGGACAGACAACACAGAGAGAGCAGAGACAGACAACACTGGGAGAGTCTTCGTTGCAGGGCAGGACGGGACCAGAGCCCACCTGGGCGGAGCAGGAGACCCCCAGAGCCAGACAACTGACCACCACGGCGGAGTAGACGGAGCCGGAGCCCACCAGTGTGGCGTAGACAGGGCAGAGTATCTCCACGGCAGAGCAGACTGGTCAGGAAGCCATGACAGGATCAGGGATCTGGGGAGAACAGAGACAGACACCACAGAGAGAGTCCCCATGGTCACAGGAGCCGTGACCGAGCAGGTCGAGAGTTCATGGACTGTCTCTATGGCTGTGGCAGGACAGGGCGAGAGCTCACAGGCAGCCTCTTTAGCCGTGACAGGACAGGGCGAGAGCTCACAGACGGCCTCTTTGGCCGTGACAGGACAGGGCGTGAGCTCACAGACGGCCTCTTTAGCCGTGACAGGACAGGGCGAGAGCTCACAGACGGCCTCTTTAGCCGTGACAGGACAGAGAGTGAGTTCAGGAACGGCCTCCATGGCCGTGACAGGGCAGACAGTGAGTTCAGGAACGGCCTCCGTGGCCGTGACAGGGCAGACAGTGAGTTCAGGAACGGCCTCCATGGCCGTGACAGGGCAGACAGTGAGTTCAGGAACGGCCTCAATGGCCGTGACAGGGCAGACAGTGAGTTCAGGAACGGCCTCCATGGCCGTGACAGGGCAGACAGTGAGTTCAGGAACAGCCTCCATGGCCATGACAGGGCAGACCATGAGGTCAGGAACGGCCTCCGTGGCCGTAACAGGGCAGACAGTGAGTTCAGGGACGGCCTCCGTGGCCGTGACAGGGCAGACAGTGAGTTCATGAGTGGGTGCCACCACCTCGGGAGGTTCTGCAGCGGAAGCTGCCACCTCTGGTGGTTCTGCAGTGGACGCCGCCTCCTCTGGAGGTTCTAGGACAGACTCGTGGACTGAAGAGGTCTCAGGAGCAGACTCGTGGACAGGAGAGGCCTCAGGAGCACAGTGTGCAGCCCACACACTCAAAATGGCAACCGCCATAATGGGAAGCACTGAGGTCAGGGGAACAGTCTCTGTAACAGCCAGGGTTGAGGCCCTGGGAATGCCAGCCACTCGCACCGACATCAGTGGTGGGTCCATTACACTGGATATCAGAACTCGAAGGACTGACATTGAATCTGTGGTATCAGCCTCTGGCAATTCGGCGGAGGCGTGGTGTGACTCTGGCTGGAGCACTGAGACGTGGTGTGACTCTGGCTGGAGCACTGAGACGTGGTGTGACTCTGGCTGGAGCACTGAGACGTGGTGTGACTCTGGCTGGAGCACTGAGACGTGGTGTGACTCTGGCTGGAGCACTGAGACGTGGTGTGACTCTGGCTGGAGCACTGAGACGTGGTGTGACTCTGGCTGGAGCACTGAGACGTGGTGTGACTCTGGCTGGAGCACTGAGACGTGGTGTGACTCTGGCTTGACAGCGATGACGTGGTGTGACTCTGGCTTGACAGCGATGACGTGAGCAGACTCTGGCTTGACAGCGGAGACGTGAGCAGACTCTGGCTTGACGGCGACGACGTGAAGGGGTGCCGTTGCTGCCGCCATTTTGTGAGTGAGTGAGGTGTCGTGTTCCTCCGCGACACCCACAGTAAAAGAGGAGCCCACACACAGTAAAGCATAGTCCATAAATTGACTGAGTGACGCACGGGGACCCTCACGGATTAACTGTCGTTTGAGCGGCTGATTGATGCCCTCACAAAAAAAGTCTATTAGTGCATAGTCCGGCAGATCAGAAAAATAGGCGAGATCTAAGTACTCCTGTATGTATTCCTCGAGCGGTCTCAAACCCTGCTCGAGGGTTAACAACAGTCGTGCAGTGTCCATACCTGGCCAATGTCCTCTGGAAAAGCCGCTGGATCCTTGTGGGGCCGAGTATTCTGTTACGGGGTTGACGAGACGTGAGACGTGCGGATCCATTCGCAAGGCTTTATTATAAAACATGGTCAAGACAGGCAGGGTCAGGAGACAGCAAACAGGTATGGCAGAGGCAAGACAGAGCAATCCGTGGAACCAGCGAGGGTCGACGATCGGCGTACAATATCCAGACAGGGCAAGGCAGAGAGATAATCCAATAAACACGGGCAGGGTCAGACACGGCAAGATAAACAAGGCAAGACTCGGAAAACTAGGACTAGAAAACGCTTCGTAAGGTAGACGGGCTAACAATACTCGGCCCTGAGCAAGAGCAAGTCCCAGGCTTATATGGAGTGATGGTGATTGTGAAATGGTGATCAGGTGTGTGTGATGAGTGAATGGTGACAGCTGATCTGTGCAATGCATAGTGGGAAATGGAGTCCAATGTGTTGTGTAGTGTGAAAAGTCCATGTGGTGAACGGGTGACCTCTGGTGGTGAATGAGTGGAAGTGCATGGCCAGGATTCGTGACACCCCCTATCACATGACTTTCTTAATCTTATTGACGCTTTTAATCTATCTCAGTGGATCAGTTACTCTACTCATATTCAGGGCCATACGTTGGATCTTGTAATGTCATATGGGCTTGATGTGACTGATATTGTGTTCTCAGATTTTATGATTTCGGACCATAAGCCCATACTATTTTCACTGACTCTTCCAGATCTCTCTCATTTTTCTACTACACCTGTAATTCTGTCTCGGTTCTACTCTCCTCAGTTTAGCACAAATTTCAACTTGTGCTTTGCTGAATGCTGCTCACAGTTGCACTTGGATCTACCATTATCTGACTTGGATGCTGATCAACATCTTAGCCTCATGAATTCTTCCTGGCTTAAGGTAGCAAATGCAACTGCTCCCTTTAAACCTCACAAGCACAAACCAAAATCTGAACCGTGGCTCAACTCTGACACCCGTCTCCTAAAACAAAATTGTAGAAAGGCAAAATGGAAAAAGGACAGGCTGCATATCTCTCTTTTAATGTTCAGAGATTCTCTGACATCTTACCAGACTGCTGCTTATTTTTCTAATTTAATTGAAACGAATCACTCTAAACCTAAGGTTTTGTTTTCTATTATTCAATCTGTGACAAATCCTTCTGTTGACACTTTGCCTGTTGCCTCTGTTGCTCTCTGTGAAAACTTAAGACTTAGCGTCTGCCCCACTTTAACTTTATCTGTCTCTCCAATCATGTCATCTGCATCTGCCGTTTTCGATGCTTTTGTACCTATCAATCTCCAGGAATTGAAGGAGGTGATTGGCAAGCTTAAACCTACATTCTGTTCTAGCGATATCATTCACCCGAGATTTTTAAAATTAATTATCAATTCGATTGGGCCAGGTTTGGTTTCTCTTATCAATAAGTGTCTCCAAACTGGCTCTGTTCCTGCCAATCTTAAAGTGGCTACGGTCACTCCTCTGCTTAAGAAGAAGCCTTCACTGGATTCCTCTGTCCTAAAACATTTTCGGCCAATTTCTGTCTTACCTTTCATTTCTAAAGTTTTGGAGAAAATTGTGCTGAATCAACTTCAATGTTTTTTGTCAAGTAACTGTATTTATGAGGTTTTTCAATCGGGGTTTAAGTCTGCTCACAGCACTGAGTCTGCCCTGTTGAGTGTTAAATGATATTTACCTCTCCACTGATTCCGGAGACTCTGTGGTTCTTATTCTTCTAGATCTGTCGGCCGCTTTTGATACCGTAGACCACTCCTCCCTATTATCTAGACTGGAGTCTTGGGTAGGTCTAAAAGCTTACGTCCTGAAATGGTTTCAGTCATACCTGTCTGACAGAAAGTTTTTAGTGAAACTGGGCAATTTTACCTCTTCCCCTGCACCTCCGACCTGTGGCCTTCCTCAAGGCTCTATTTTAGCTCCCTCTCTATTTTCTCTCTACATGCTACCTCTGGGCTCTATTTTGCGTAAACATGGCGTGTCTTTTCATTTCTACGCAGATGGTACTCAGATCTATTTACCAATCAAAAGAAACAATTCCACTGCGATTACTTCTCTTCTGCAATGTCTAAAGGAGGTTAAATTATGGCTAGCCCAAAATTTCCTCTTCCTAAATGAAGACAAGACTGAGGTAATTGTTTTCGGTCCAAATGAGAACTCTGTGTATAAGCCCCGAGTTAGAAAGTTTATCCGTTTTTAGATCCTCACGGGTTTGGAACCTAAGAGTTCTTGTTGACCAGCATTTAAAATTTGATAAGCATATCTCCTCTGTTATCGGATCCAGTTTCTATCAGCTTCGCTTACTGTCTAAAATTAAACATTTTCTCACTCCTAAAACTTTAGAAATGGCTGTTCACGCTTTTGTTACATCTCGCCTAGATTACTGCAATTCTTTATACTGCGGTATTTCTAAGGGTCAAATTGCACGTCTTCAGCTTGTTCAGAATGCTGCGGCCAGACTTCTTTTAAAGTGTCGTAAATATGAACACATCACCCCGGTTCTTAGATCCTTACACTGGTTGCCGATTTGTCAGAGAATAGATTTTAAAATTGTACTTTTTGTATATAAATCCCTTCGCAACCTAGCCCCCGTCTACCTCTCTGAACTTCTTCATCTCTACACTCCGTCCAGAAGCCTTCGATCCTGTGACCAGGCTTTGTTGGTAGTCCCTCACGTTAGGCTTAAGCGCAGAGGTGAGCGTGCATTTGAATGCCCTGCCTCTATAGATTAGAATGGCCCCTTCACTGTCTGTTTTTAAGTCCCTGCTAAAAACGTATTTGTTTTCCTTAGTGTATTGACTACTGTGATATGGCTTATTATTATTATTATTATTTTTTTTTTAAATCTTGTTATATTAAATTTTGTCTGGTCTGTTTTTCTGTGTATGTGGTATCTTCTGTAAAGCACTTTGGTCAGCCTGTTTGGCTGTTGTATATGTGCTATACAAATAAAATGAACTTGAACTTGAAAAAATGTCAAGACTGTCGAGTTGAAGTTGGGGGCATGTGCGTGATTACGTTACCGATTTCATGACGTCAGACGCACGCATAGCAACCAACATGGCGACGGCGAAGCTTCACGGTAGCGAGGACAGATAGTTGGTAGCTTGCAAAACATCTGTGAAAGATGATAACTGTGAATATACAATCAAATATATTTATCAAGTATTATTAATTTGACTGCATTACCTCAGACGTTCGTAAACACGATGATTTCCGCTTAAACACGAGTATTTTGAGCATGAGGTTCCTGCCAGAGTTTCTCATCATGGAGCCTAAACCAGGTAACTTAAATGATATTGGCCAAATCAAATATAATAATCTGACCAAACACAGGCGATCATAGTCTCTTTAATCCGTTTTTATGTCCATGACACGCGCATTTAAGAGAGACGCGTTAAATCACGATCCTTTACAAAACACTAAACAAAAAGTACCATGGTATTACCATGTTTTTAAGGCGTGGTACCCTTGTAATGTCACGTATTTGGACGTGATGTCGCGTTAATGTCAATTTATTTTAAATGTAGCATGGTAAAAGCAAAGTAATGCTATCTGAGACCATTTGATTAGTTGTTTTCTGAGGGGATGTTAGAATATAATCTAATTTCAGGCGATTATTTATCAGTATTGATGTATTTATTGTGCTTGATGGATTATTATAGTCTGTAATATTCTTCTTGCAGGTTACTGTCTTGGCTCATCTGGCAAACTGATGAATCAATACATGATTAAAGACCACATGTTGTCACATTACAGAAAGCTGTATTCAGCTAAAGGTAATTCAGATATGCTGCTGTTACAAGGATACCAAGCTTATAGTTTTTACATCTTTATCATCAAGGCACTGGCTTTTTATTGCATTTCCTTTATGCCTTATGTGTTGGTCTTGTTTATAAACTTAACCACTTCTTTTGTTTTCTTTTAGCTGTTGTGGACTGTTCAGTGCCTAAAAGCATGCACAGCAATGCCAAATGTAAGTAAACATGCCATATTACAAATCCCCTTTATGCTAAAATAATTTTAGCAATTTAAATTATATTAAATCTCATGTGTGAATTTATATAATATCAATTTATTTATTTAAATACTATTAAATATTGTATAAAATATATAATATAAATGCATTATAAACATAGCTATTTATATTATATAAATGTATACATTATATTTTAAAATATATAACATATAATGTATATATTTATATGCCTATATAAATGTAATGCATCAAATAAAATATATTTAAACATTTATTTAGCCAGATATGCTGTACTAATACGTTAATACAACTTTTTTTGAATATTTTTTGTAGATGTTGATCAAAAGCGCCGTGAGCAATTAAGGAAAGACACTCGGAGTCAATCAGGAAGATCCACTTCCCAGAGGAGCACTAGGATAAACTCAAGAACTTCCTGTACTTCTAAGAATGTAAGATAAAATCCTATGGTTCATTATGTTAGATTGCTGTGCAAAAATTGTACTCGGAACTGAAGTTCACTCTTTGTTTCCAGAGCAGACCCTCTGTTCAGGGAGACGACAGTGCCTATCATTACCTGGACCAATCTCTGATGTCCTCACCCAGAATCAGTACCTCATTCCACTCCAAACAAATCGTATATCCGTCCCCTTCAAACCATTTCCCATCCGCCTCAGAGCTGACTTACCGAAGCCCAAACTCTCACTGGCATCCTGCGGGTCCGTCCTGTGCCACGTCTGCCAGTCTGAGAGGATACAGAAGCTTTCAGGATCCCACACAGAAGACCTACGGCGGAGACGTTCTGCTGAAACACGCTCATCGCTTCACTCAGGAGAAACCCTTCACCCCGAGAACGCTCAAATCGGACCACAAGTCCACGCTCTTACAATACCGCTATTATACACCTCCACGGAGGAAAGCTGAGGAGGACAAATCCTCCTCTAAAATCACCCGACAGGAGACGTACCACGGCAGGTATAACCAAAGATACTGAAAGAGCTATTTTATTATGTTTTAAATGGTATTGTGATGACCTGATAGTATAACAGGGCGTTTTTCTGTTGTCTGCAGCACAAGGTCCAAACGAGGCTTTTCTCCACAGCTCGAGTCACCCCAGGCAAGTCTGAAGAACCTTTGAGAGACATTCTGCAAAATATTATAAAGTCTGTTTATCTGTCCGTCCGTCCGTCTCTCTATCTGTCTATCCATCTATCTATGCATTTATGGCCTGAGTTGTACATTATTTATTCATGCATTTACCTATTTATTTATGGATTTATTTTTATTGATTTGATTCGTTTATTCATCCAATTTTTTTATGGATTGATTGATGCATTACTTATTTATGCATTTATTTTTGCATTGTTTTATGCATAATTTATTTATGCATTCATTTATGCATCATTTATTTATTTGTGCATTTGTTTGTTTATTTTTTTAATGCATGTATTAAAGTGGTTTAATGTGGATTAATTGGTCGGTTGAAGTTGGTTGATGAATGTCCATATTGAGCAGAGCTGGAATCTAGACAAAGGAGAAGCTCAAATATCAATACACTGGCATCTTGTTTTAATCTTTTTTTAATCTTTATGCAGCCATTTACTCTTGATCATGAGTGGTCGGATGAAGAAACAAATTCATTTAGACATCATGGCAAGACGAGCAGGTTTAGGGACAGTGATTTTCTTCTCTCATCCTCCAGGTATCAGACAAATGTCTTATGGTTTTATAATAGTCATAGAAAGCATGCAGATCCTTAACGATTCTATAAATGCACATCCTATAAAATGATTTTTATAATGATTTTTTTCTTTTGTTTCAGGATTTCACCAGAAGGCATGAGGTCTCCCATAATGAGAAAGGTTTCAGCAGAGTGAGTGTCCTGCACCAGACCCCTGAAATACATCAAGCATTACACTAATGTCACATTTAAGCCACTGATATTCACGTCAAATTCTTAACAAAGCAGCCACTTTTAGAAATAATGATGTACTTGACATGATATATGAAATGTAATCATGCATACAGTCATAAGTCATTTGTATTTTCAGTTTATTCATCTTCATTCATGTGTCATTCTGAACTTGTTCTTTTCACAGGGAGGAAGAATTAATGTACCTGGAGTTCATTACAGATGTGACGAATGAGATCTTAATGCAAGGCCTTTACTCTGACAGGTGTGTGAGAACTTTTATTTTGTAGGAAGAGAAATTGCAAGACATTTGTTCCACTTTTTGTTCGCTTGACTTATCTAATGAAGTCTTTTCAGGGTACTGAAGAGAGTATTTGAACGTCACATTGATATGAACAGACATCGATTAGATGAGGTGAGGATTTTGGATTTTACATTTTATTTACCTTTAATCTGATGCTTTTATACAAAGTGATTTAATTGAGGAAAAACAAACAATTCTTCCTTATCTCATTTTATTATTGCAATAACATGAGATATTTGTGCTCACACTCAATATTAGATTTGTTAAGTTGTGTAATGTATTTTCGTGTACTGGATTTAGCAGTTGTTTTTAAAATACCATATTTTAGTGCATTTTATTTATTTTGTTTGGAAGGAATTTTTTTTTATTATTATTGAGCAAGGATGCATTAAATTGATCAAAGTGCCAGTAAAGAAATGTATAATGTTACAAAAGTTTTCTATTTCAAATAAATGCTGTTCTTTTGAACTTTTTTATTTATCAAAGAATCCTGAAAAATAAATTGTATCACTGTTTCCAGAAAAATATTCAGCAGCACAACTGTTTTCAACACTGATAATAATCAGAAATGTTTCTTGAGCAGTAAATCAGTATATTAGAATGATTTCTGAAGATCATGTGACACTGGAGTAATGATGCTGAAAATACAGCTTTGATCACAGAAATAAATTACAGTTTACAGTATATTCACATAGAAAATGATTTGAAATTCTAATAAAGTTTCACAATTTTACCGTTTTTACTCTAATAAATAAATATTTTTGCAAGGAACAGACAAATCATAACATTTCATTATATGGCACTCAGTTCCAAGCACATTTTTGAACATGTGACTAATCACTCTGTAATAAAACTCCTTGGCATCACTTCCTTTCTCGTTCACTCACAGACGTCCATCTCTCTAATATTCCCAACAGAACAAAATGCGGCACCTTCTAGACAATCTGCAGGAGGATCTGCGAAGTCCCCCTGCTGCCACCGTCACGTCGTACAGTCCTGTCATCTGTCAGACGCTGCTATCAGATGATGGTGATGACCTGCTTTATAAAGTGTTTAACGAGGACCGAGGCCGGAGCGAAGACGTCACTCCTGCTGTAGCGTCCACACCTGTGAACCACAGTCTGGAGGACCGTAATGAAGGCAGCGAGAATGATAACGAACATCTCAATCCCAGGAACACTGAGGACGATAATGAGGTGTCAGAACAGGTTGATGAACTTGGGAAAATCATGGCGGAGTCTTTAAGTGTGTCAGAAGCTCAACAGCAAGCGTTTGAACAGGAGCAGACGAGAGTAGACATCAGTGATGATGAGTTTTAACTCAGTGAAATGTTTGCAAAAGCACACTGCTTTTTGCTTTGTAACACTGTAATTGTTTGCAGTTTCTGCAGAATTTCTGTTTTGTTTAATTTTTAATGTTATATTACTTTATGGAAAAACCATGTGTGTTCCTTGAAGTGATAGTTATACAGTATTTTCAGCATCTCATGTGCAGTATTCAGTACTTTCATAAAATTTTCAGCTCCCAATTTGGGCATTTATTGGTTATGTAGTCTGGTAAGGATTCAAAAGACATGCTGTGTGATATTTTTGAAATACAAAACAGTTTGCCTAGTTTGAGACTTAGTTTTACTACTTTTAATTGGTTTACTTTTACACTACATGTATAAGTGCAGTATTCATATTCAGTAAGATACTTGATATAGTGGAACTTATTTCAACTGGAAGAAAGTTTGAAACACGTCTTTATGGCTATATATATATATATATATATATATATGCACATACAAAAAATTAAGGAATTCAAAATTCATCAAAACCATGTGTCTGTCTCAAATACAGTAATTTGTTTTAGTTTTTTTATATTAAAAATGTCAGTATTCAGGTAGATTGGTTTAGTGATCAGAAGAAAGCTGTCTGTAAAGGTAACCACGAGTGTCTTTGAACACGTGTTTTTACACTGAAATATACACTTGAATTTACACTTTTCTTTTAACTACTGAGAAATGAAACACTTTACTTTAACTGTACTATGATATGATATGTATTTTTATATTTTCAAATGACTTGAATACTTATTTTGTTTACTATTCATAATACTGGGTATAGATAATTAAATGCTATTGCAATCACATTTGGTTTATGTTTATTGTACACCTCAATTAGTATGAATAATATCAGCAAAAGTTAACCATGCAATCAACATTAAACTTAAATACTCACTTAAAAGTTTAACAGGTAACCAGGCACAAATATGACAACACTGTAAATCCTCAAGAGCTGATACAGTCTGCTTATCATGACAGACACTCCTTACAGAAAGCAGTGAGTTTTACTGTGGTAAATAATGTGCAGTTATTCTCATGGCTTTACAGCAGCTGCTCTCATTCCACGCATTCCATGCGTCTGACGTAATGCGCGCAACTTTCAATTGTTCAATTTGTTCATCTTTTTTTATTTTTCGATCAGATATAACTGTTATTCTAGTCCAAAAAAATCAAACATTAATTTCTACGCGTTCTCCATCAAAATCAGCTCTTGTGACTGTTATGAAAGCGAAAAAAGCGTCAAGACTTTATGGGTGTGAGAGAAAATAGTGCCGCGGATTAATATGTCCCCGGTCACCTTTCCTCTGGTATTCCGAGCGGATGTGACGCAGCAGCAGGAGTGTGACCCGAGGAACCTCAAAACATGCGTCAATCCCGAGAAAACAAACCCCACCAAATATCGGATTATTATCACAAACCGTAATTCCTACTACAAAACCTATTCATGTTATAAACCAAGGATATAATAAATCAGATAATCCAGCAGGTAAGCGGCGGAGAGCTTCTGAAATAATTCTTTTCCAGAGTTTTACTCAAAAGTGTTAGCAGCGTTAGCCAGCGCGCACTCTTAAACTCGAAATAAAGACAAAACTCAGTCATCGTAATAAATCCCACCTATTAAGACGTTTAAATATGTTCTTGAAGACTTTGACGTCTTATTTAATGAAGTGTATAAGTCCCATCTGGATGCGTGTGGTTTTGCGGTCACTTGTTGCTCCTAAAGTTAGTCAGACATGTTTGGTGTTTGTTTATATTTCGTAAAAGCAGAAAAACTCGTGGATTTCTAACAGCGACAGCGGAATTAAGTGCTTCGATATACTTTTATTTAATAAAATGCTTATTTTTAGAGATTTGAGGGCCTTAAGCCTAAATCACGGTTCCTCTGTTATTGTTTTGTTTTTGTTGTATAACGTTAAGTTACTCCTATTTGTTCGATTTCAATAATAGTCATAGTGGATAATTATTATATTTATAATAAAAATTTATTTTTAAATACCGTAATTATGAAAAATGATGACTGTATATTTGCATATTAATCGATATGTATAACATGCCGTTAATAAGTTGACATTTGTTTGGTCTCATTATACTATTATGATTGATTCATAACGGTATGAATTGGTATTGATCTGTATTTACAGTTTTCCACAAGTCTGACAGCTTGTGCATGTGTTGTCTGTGTGAATTTGTTTCATGCCATGCTTCTAATATAGATTTTAATAAACGCATTATTATATATATTAGTAGTTCTCAACTGGTTTTGCTTCAATAAATCGTTTTAGATTTGGATATTGAGTGATGACAAATTGTTTATCAAGCAAAAGTAGCAAAAATGTTGCTAAAATCACACATTTATTAATATTAAATAAGCCATCTCATCCATTATATATAAAAGCCTAATTTATACTCATTTAAATTGGTATGCTGTGCCAATGTAAAGTATTATTTGAAATATATTTAAGTTACATAGTGTTTGTTCACTCCGTATAATATTGTAGTGTTAGAGTATTTATTTATTTGAATCTTCATTGTTGTTTTAATTCCATTTTTATAGTTTATTTAAATTTATGCTTTATTTTAACATGTTATTTATTTTGATATATATTACTATATTTGTATTTATTCTATTTTACATAAAATATAATGTGCTTTAGATCACACAATTAATTTGTTTATGTAAATGTAATTATAGAATATTCTGTGTATTTTTTATGAAACACTTCAGTTACTATTGTATTAGTCATACTACTAAGTGACAAATATTTAGACTTTGACGTCAACTTCCAAAAAAATATGCAAAGCATTTTTTCCTCCTGTAAAATTTGATAACCATCTTTATTTTGCTGTCCAAATAATGCATGATTACACGGTTAATTATTTTGCTTGTTATCTGTGACCCGCCAATTGCGATTTTATCAGAAAGAGTAGATAAATACTGGTATGACTCTGAGCGTTTAGGCTGTTTGTATCTGTGAATGTCATCTTTGCCAATCTGTTTTGCTGTGGTTTGTCTTTATCCAGGGACTCATGTGTTTGTCTTGCGGAGCCCTGTATAATCCAGCACCCCTCCATGGATTAAGCGCAGAGAAAAGCTGAATCCAATCATTCTGCTCGAGGAGGGTCGCAGCACCGGTGCAACATGCCCCTTCCTTTCGGATTAAAGCTCAAGAGAACTAGAAGATACACGGTGTCCAGCAAAAGCTGCCTGGTGACCCGCATACAGCTGCTCAACGGCGAATATGTGGAGTTCACGCTTTCGGTGGAAAGCACAGGACAGGAATGTCTGGAGGCAGTCGCGCAGAGACTCGAGTTACGGGAGGTAGGATTGCCGTCATTTTGGGTTTAATCTGGTCGAAATCACCTTAACGCAGCATGGGCGTGTGTTTATTTTAGCTCGCTGGTGCCGTCTGGTGTCTTGGCTATTCTAGGACTGCTACCAAAATGCTGTCAAACACCCTAAATGCATGTGTGCCAAGAATTCGGCCTCGGCATCATTTGCATGCAGTCAGCTGCTCTTGAGAAGTCTGAATCAGATTATCGTGTTATTATGCCATCCATATATAGTTATAGATCACCGTGTCTTTTCAGACATGTTGTGTGAGTCTCATTTTCTTTACCAACCAAATGTAGCTTTTAGTAAAGTGTGTGTAGTAGCCTGAAGTTCACTAATACAGTAGTTTAGTCAGCGCATACTAATTATGCATGCTCACAAAATCCTTCCAACGTTGATGTTCAAGCAAAATTACAGCATTGGTAATTAAAATAAAAACTTTTGTAGTCTAAAAAGTTGCCAAATATCATGTCCAGCACAGCATCAGCCTTTTAGGTTAAATTTACATTAATGCATAAGTTAAAGATGCTGTAAGTAATCACCATTTTGTATCAGTTTTTTGTCCATTTTAATGACCATTTAGCTGCAGATTCAGTCTGGCGCTTTGATATGAGTTTTTAGAAGTAAAAATATTTCATGCATGTAGTCAGTGACTTAAATTGAGTCATAAAAACTGCTTGTATGGTCAGTGTATAAAAAAGAAATGTGAAAAATGTTGATAAAAGTAGTTTTAGATTATGTAGCATCAAGATTATTGGTTAAATGTATATGAATGTATAAGATACAGGATATATTTAGGTATTTTGTTATGAACTTTTAATGTACAAATATTTCATGCATGTAGTCTGACTTATTGAGTCATACAAACAGCATGTATAATAATTATATGATTAGGAAAAAAATTTGTTTAAAATAGTTTTAGATAGTGTCACACTCTTTGTAGTGTGTACTAGTAGAGTGATTTAATCAGCAGGTACTAATGAGGGTCAGCAGGTACTTTTTGTGAATTCACCTGTTTTAATTACTATTTGGCCATTTTTTTGTAGATCAATTATAGTCCCGCTCTTTAATATGAATTTTTAGAAGTACAAATATTCTATGCATACAGTTTAGAGCATGATATGAATCATACAATCTCTGTGTGTAACAATTATTTTATGTAATTTGGATTTTTGTTAAGATATTTAAGCATATAAAGTTGACACACACATCAAGTCTTTTTTGTTTTGTTTGTTTAGCATCAAGATTTTATTATATGAATGCATAAAATGATGCTGTAGCTGGTGATTATTTTTGTTCAGTTTTTTCACTTATTTAAAAAAATATTTAGCTAATTTTGGAGACGTCCTGCTGTGTGGCATGATATGAAACATCCAAATATCCCATGCATGTAGTATCACAATTAGACTGAGCTCATAAAAACAGCAGGTGTTATATAAAGATATTATTTTAGGATGTCACACCTCTCACAATTTCTTTCGTTTTTAGCTGCAAATCTTTGGCCAAAGAGTCGTGTTAGTCAAAACATTGAGAATAAGCCCAGGCTTCACCTCCAGGAAAAGCTGATTTGAAGTTAAACACATGAATGTCCTGTCTCCCAGCCTGTCGTTTCTCACGAGTGAAAGAACAATCGGTGAAATTCTGTTCATTCCCCAGATAACGTATTTCAGCCTCTGGTACTACAACAAACAAAACCAGCAGAGATGGATTGATTTGGAGAAGCCACTGAAGAAACAGCTTGACAAGTACGGGCTGGAGCCGACCGTTTACTTTGGGGTGGTGTTCTACGTGTCGTCTGTTACCCAGTTACAACAAGAGATAACCAGGTTAAGGACGAGAATATGTTTAAAATGATCACAACAGTGCTATTAGAACACCTTGACTCACTTCCTGTTTTCCGCACAGATATCAGTATTATCTGCAGCTGAAGAAAGATGTTCTGGAGGGGAAGATCCCGTGCTCCATTGAGCAAGCCATTCATTTGGCCAGCTTGGCTGTGCAAGGTATTTTTTTTGGATATTATGTTTGGCATTTCAGGTATATGAATATACTTGGATATCAGGATTAATGCTGCGCTGCCTTTGTTTTCAGATGATTTGTTTATCGTTACTCTTTTGTCTTTGTAATATTAGTACTCTTTTCAGTTGGTTCCATTCCATTGGACATTAAAGGGAGAGTTCACCAATGAAATGAAACTCCTGTTATTATTTACTCAGTGAAATCATGCAGTTATTGGGGTTATAAACTCGTTAGTCAATTAGAGAAAAATAACTGTATAGAGTAGCATTTTGCTGAATATATGCACTTCATTTATATATATATATATATATATATATATATATTTTACTTTTTTGCCTGTTCTTTAATATCTATGTATGTTTGTTTGAATAAATCCACCATGAAAACAAGTTTCTCTTGACAGTCACTGTTTAACCTGTTAACTGTCACCTGTCCCCTCAACGGGACACCTAAATTTACTTCACTATTTTACAATTAAATCCTAATCTAATCAAACTATACAAACGATATATCATTGGAAAGGTCTAAGACTCCTAAATAGATATTTGTCCACCTTTTTTGTTAACAAATTATGTAGGAAACTAATAGATTAATTTATGACAAGAGTGCACCTGACAAATCTACATCATAACAGGAGTTCTGACATTTTTCCTAGTTGCCTTTTTCCCTATCATGCTTTAGAAATCATAAGAAATTATATAGTTGAAAACTTAAAATCTCAAAATTCATCCTTTGAAACCCATTTTAAAATCAGACATTGCATTACCATGGAAATGGTACATAAAAATCATGTTACAAAATGTTTTCGTTCATGAATTATAAACATTTAAGTTTGAATAGTGCTCTATAATCTCTATGTTCAAAACTGTGAGTGACATTTAAGGGGTTTTAAATGTCTATAAAAACTGCCTGTGCAATTTAAATAATATTGTATATAATATAAATTAAATATTGTATATAAATGTTGTTAATTTACTTGTTCTTCAATATTTTCTGTTTGAATAAATGAAAACATTTTTTTTATAAAAAAAAAAAAAAAATGAATTAATTAAACAATTTGTAAACAAAACACTTTAATATTATTGTAATCTACCAACTGGGGAATCAAACGAATCTGTTTTTTTAATTGATACTGACTAAATCATTATTGAATGAAGTAGAATTGAATTACAGGCTTGTGAATCAAATCATGAAATTTGTGCCAATACGCAGCCCTACTATGTGTTTAGAAGTCATATTCAAGTTCACAATCTTCCCCTCCACTCTCAAATCTCTAACATTATGTGGAAGGTGTTTTGAGACGCAGTTATAAGTTGATTTTGCAAGAGAACATTTGCTTTAGCATTCTTAAGATAACGTTCAGCCAATGTCTGGTTCACGGGTTCAGATACTCCATCATGAAGGTACGGTTTTGTATTTCTACGGGCTGCAAGTCTAGAAAATCAGAGCATCATTTATCAAGCTGTGCTGCCAGGCTCGAGAATCTTGTACGCTACTGGCAAAGATATATCTTGCAGCACCAGTTACTGGACTGCTGTTAGCATAGCAGAGGATCTGATGTCACTCACTGTCACAGCCAGATCCCCCAAAAAAAAATCCTGTACTTCCACTGTCAAAAGTCCTTTGTCTCCGCATGGTTTGTGTCATTTCGATGAGGCCGGATGTTCAGCGGGAGTTATTTTTGTGCACCAGCTTTGCTGTGTAAGGAGGCTTCACGCTATGGCAGTGTTTCGGATTGTCAGCATAGCTGTGAACATTTCTAACGGGCTGATTAGACATGCTGTTAATGTTGAGCTACTACAGTTACAAAGGCTAAATCGATTCCTTCCATAACAAAACGTCTCTCAGCTTTTCTAAATTTAGATGTGCGATTTCTATAAATGTTATAGATGATTTTGCAGGAGTGTCATCTCACCTTTTACATTTTAAACCCAACATCAAACTCATAAAATCAATGTAACTTCATTCAGAATGAGAATTTGTAAAATAAAAAAAAATAATTTGCAAAATAAAATAAAAAAGCGCATAAAGATTTGTAAAAAATTAGTAAAATGAAAAAAAAAAAAATCATTTGTAAAATACAATAAAAATAAGATTATAATAATTAAAAATAAATATTTTGTACAATAAGATTTAAAAATCCAAAATAAATTGTAAAAAATAAAATGGCAAAAATAACTGGTGTTTTTAAAGTCAAAATGCCATGCAAAGTGCGTCTTTCTTTGAGAAATCAATGTCATTCTGTTTGGATGCTTTTTTTTTATTTAACACTTGTCTGTTGGTTTCAGCTGACCTTGGAGACTTCAATCGATATGACTCCCAGGAATTCCTTCAAAAAATTGTGCTTTTTCCAATGGTACGTAATCATTGAACATTTTACTGTCTATTCCAGGATTAAAGACTGCAGGATATTATATTAAGTCTGTTATTTCAACATGTGTTTCTCTGATTGTCTCAGCCATGGATACAGGACGAGAGGGTTGTGGAAGAGGCCACTCAGAAAGTCACCATGCTTTATCAGAACTACCGGTGAGAGGCTGTAGTCATTTCTGCAAGACTGTTAGCCACTGTTTATGTGAGGTTCAGTGAGGAGGCTTCATGATTATCAGATGTGTTCAGATGGTTCCTGTTTGGCTGTTAGGATTTCAAAGGCAGCTGTCCAAACTCCTGATGTGAATTATGACCAGACTTTCAGCTTTGGGCTCAAGGCAACAATAAATGCTCTTGGCTTTCCTGCAAAAGTTCTGTTTCGGAAAGTCTTTCAGCTGAGGTTTATATGTGCTTGGCACACATTAAAGCTGGGATATATATTTTGAAATATTCGCCACGTTTTGTTGCTGACATAAAATCTAAAATATCTAAATGGCAATGTTTTATTTGGCCTTTGTTTCTAAAAGGGCATGTTTTTATATTATTCTTTATGAAAGCTCTATTTTCAACTTTAGTAACAAAAATCAATTTTTTTTTTTTTTTAATGTTTTGATCAGCTGTTTTAAAGTCTTATTTCGCTCCTTTCACAAATAAAGGTCTTAAATCAGAGTAAAAAGTCTTCAATTCTTAGTCATGGCATTAAATGTTGCATGCACTGCAAAAATGTATTTGTACTCAGTATTTTTGTCTTTATTTTCCAATGCAAATATCTAAACAGCCTTAAATCAATGTCTTGTTTTCTGAAAAACTGAGCAAAATTAAATTAGATTATTATGCATAAAACAAGATCAAATGTCTGTCAATGTTGTATGATAATGTTTTTCCTTTTGAATTGTTTATTTTTCTTCCCATTGGCATATATTTGTTCTTGTTTTAATCATAAACTCACATCATTTTGATCAATTTCTCAGAAAACAAGACTTCATATCTTGTCGTTTCTCTCAATGTCTGTTTTCTTTGCTTCTCAGTGCCTCAGTTTTCTTTAAGAAACTTTAGACATTTGTACTTGAAAATAAGACAAAAATTCTGAGGAAGAACATCACTTTTTTGCAGCATGAACAGAAGGCACATTATTTCCACCTTTTAGTTAAGCTTTTTATTGTAATGAATTAAAAAACAATTTATACTTTACGTAATATAGTTCTTCATACTTTATGGCATGTCATGCAACTGAAACAACTTTTTTAGTGTCTTGGAAGAAATATACATATGCATTGCAATGCTCTGACGTTGTTTGTCTGAGTAATGCACAATAAGCATGAGGAAGAATCAGCACAGATGAGTCTGATATTGACATCAGATGACAAATGCGTTGTTGAATGTAACCTTTGTGCTGTAGTGTCTCAAGTCAGTGCTGTTTGTGTGTTTTCTGTTTCCCAGAGGTCTGTCCGCACCGGAGGCGGAGTTACTCTACATGCAGGAGGTGGAGAAGATGGAGGGGTACGGTGAGGAGAGTGTCCAAGCGAAGGTAAAGCAGCAAAGAAAAGCGGTCTTTGTTTAGTTGAAGTTAATTTTCATGGGTGACAACTCAGTTTGCAAGAGTGCAGGAGACTGCTGTGAAAGTGTGAAATACATGCACCTAAAATATCTTGAAACCATGCACAGGGATATATTTATGAGTTTTTAGTTATAAAGTATTCAGTTTAACTTCCCTGATGCATTTTTGCATATGTCATCTTCGTCAGATTTGGAGAAATGTAGCATTCCATCACTTGTTCACCAATGGATCCTCTGCAGTGAATGGGTGCCGTCAGAATGAGAGTCCAAACAGCTGATTAAAAACATCACAAGTAATCCACACCACTCCAGTCCACCAGTTAACATCTTGAAGACAAAAGAGCCGTGTTTGTAAGAAACAAATCCAGTCCTCTATCCATAATAGTGCATTTCTATTGAAAAAAATGATCTGGCCTGAATCAGGAGAGAAATATGCACCATTTACCATCCAAAACAGCTCTTTTGATGTGAGAGACAACAGGAGATGGACTTTTTCAATGGAGGAAGTATTATGGATTATTGACTATTTTGGCCAGAAACAATGGTTTGAAATAGTTTGGACTCTCATTCTGGTGGCACCCATTCACTGCAGAGGATCCATTACTGCATTATTCATTATTTTAAGTAGCCACTGTTGCTGACATGGCGTTAAATCATAAATAAATTGTTTTAAGACACTGAGAGCCTTTAAATTAATAATTATTTCATGATACTATATTTTAAGATTTTCTTCCTTGTGTCTAAACAGGATGCTCAGAGCACAGATGTGATCATTGGCTCTTGTCTGGATGGGATGTTTGTCAAGCACAAAAATGGGAAAGCACCTCTCATTTTTCGGTATGTGTGCATTCATTCTTTTTGTGTGTGTTTTTGCATTCATTCATTAAGGCTGGTGAGATAAATAAAATATTTGTGACACATTTTTGATGTTTAACAATCCTAAGGTTTTTTGCAGTGATATTTATACATTTCCTAAAGGAATTTGCATGAGTCAGCAATGTTTAAGGAAGTCTCTGCATGGCATATTACAATGTTTTAATAAAAATAATATATAGGTACTAATCACAATGCTTTATATTGCAGCATTTCAAATATGATTATTCTTGTATTAATATAGTGAAACGTGTGCAAAACATGCACTGATTATTGTAACTAGATTTATTTCAGAATTTTACTTGTTGAAATTTTGTTTCCTCCTATTGGCCAAAAATTCATCCTTCCTCAGAGCAAGAGTATTCAGTATAGATATTGTCAAAAGACTTGCCCTTGTCGTCAAAAGGCTGTTTATCATCCAGTGTATCGTGTTTTTAGCTTGTATTTTGCCGTCATGTGTTTGACTCGAGCTCTTCATTGTTTCTGCAGGTGGAATGACATAAATAATATGACTCATAATAAGTCTTTCTTTGCCCTGGAGCTTGCCAACAAAGAAGACACAATCCAGTTCCAGACCGTAAGTCAAATGCTTCAGATGCTTTTATTTTCCTAAAATAACCAAAAGATTTAAGTTAACCTAGAGTTATGCTGTCATGTCACGTATGCCTGTGTGTATGTCCATTCATATTAGTGAATAGATTTGTAGCTGGCCTCTAAAGAACGCCACTCATTTAGGCCCTGAAACACACGAGTCAATGTTCTGGCCTGATTTGATTCAGTAAAAATGTTCTGGCTCTGTTTCAGGAGGACATGGAGACGTCCAAATACGTGTGCAGAATGTGGCTGGCGCGGCACAAGTTTTACAAAATTAACAACAGCAGTCTGTAAGTTTGTGTGTGTGTGTGTTTTCTGTTGTGTGTTCTTTTGTTAGAGATGCACTCATTTTGGCCAATACAATATGAACAAATCTATAGCCTCTTACAGATACCGGTCATGTCTTTTATTTCCCCTAAAAACAATTTTTAATGTTGTGACTACATATTTAGTCATTATGGGATTGGATCTTGTGGTTAGATGTGTAACAGGAATACATTATATGTGCAACAAAAAGAAAACTTTTCATAATTCAGCAAAAGTTTGGGTTCTGTAAGATTATAGTGTTTTTGTCTCTTCTCACCAAAGCTGCATTTATGTGAACAAAAATACAGTTAAAAAAATTCAATATTATTACAATTTCACTATTTTCTATATAAATATATTTTAATATGTAATTTGTTTCTGTGAACAAAGCTGAATTTTCAGCATCATTCAGTGTCACATGATCCTTCAGAAATCATTCTAATGTTTTGAGGAACTTTTCATATTATCATTGTTAAAAACTTATTTTACTTCACACTTTTTTTTTAGACGTCTTTTATGAATAGAAAGCTCAAAAGACCAGCATTTATTTTAAATACTTTTTTTTGTAATATTATTTGTGTTACTTTTTGATAAATTTAATGCATCCTTACTGAAAAAAGTGCGTAAAAAAAAAAAAAAAAAGCTCATTGTTAGTTTAATCAGGAATTGACTGATTAAAATCATTGGCTGCTTCATCAGTTCGTCTGTAGTTGTGTGTCTCCTCCTTCACCACTATCCGTTTACTCTCTCCAGAGAGCTGTCTGACGGCCCAAACTCTGAGGGCTCCCAGAGGTTCATACTTTCTCTTTCTTTTCCTCGTTTTCCAAACCTTTCTCGTCCCTCTGTTCCTGCTGACAAGGGGTGAGCCTGACTGGCTTTACTTTATCAATGCTTTACTGCTCCGAGCTTCTTGTGGGCTACAGAGTGTCTGAAAACTCCTGATAACTCTTTAAGGAATGACATGACAGCATGCCCGGGTCATATTTCACTGCAAATTTAATAAAATAAAAATATATAGGGTAGAGTGGGGTAAAGCACCCCCCCCCCCTACTGTTTTTCCCAAAATGACCACAAGATAAAGTCAAGATAAATTTGTATTGTAAATATGGACTACGTTGACAAGAGTGATGGAGAAGTTTTCACCATCTCTACACTATATTTTCTTAAATAAAATGCAGCCCTTTTTGATTATTACATTTTTGCAAGTTTAAGATAATTTATAGACAGTAAGTCAAATACTACTTAAAAAAAAAATTACAGTAATTCCTTATTACAGCATCATAAATATTAAGTTAAATATTGATAATGTGGGTAAAATGCATCCTATTTTCATAATGTCATTGCAAATATTTTTGAAAGAAGTCTCTTCTGCTCACCAAGGCTGCATTTATTTGATCAAAATTACAGTAAAAATACTTACAATGTGAAATATTACAATTTAAAATAACTTATTTATTTTAGGATCATTAAGTATTTATTTTATTTTTAATCAGGACTAATTATAGTCAGCAGCAAATCAAATGCTATAATCTTTTATATATACTGTATTATATTATATAAAACATTGAACTTTATTGCTCTCTGGTTTATTTTACAGTTGTGTTGTTTTGTGCTTTATTACAGACAAACGCAGCCGGCTCCTGTAAACACAGTGAGGCGACGGTCCTCTACGAGAATGTCTCTGGTCGGTATTATACCAGTTATTCAATGACTATACAACAGTTTTGCTATGGAGCTTGTTCTGTAGGACATTTCTGGAGTTTGTCGGCTCTGCATGATCTCATCTCATTTGTTTTTGATGTGATTTACTGTGGCTCTATTCCAAGACTTTGCTCTCTACATAGGCAGTTCCCTTTTAAGGCAGCTTTCTAACTAAAATGGAACATTATAAATGTCATAAGCATAAAAAATTTTAATTGGACTTTTAATGCTTTCTATCTTTGAACTAATGTTTATTGTTGTCTAGATGGGCAGCTCTCCAGGTTTGGGACAGAGTTAATATGTCTAGCTGAATAATGCTGCTTTTGTTTTGTCTTATGATGCAGCCAAAACCGCAACCCTACATGATGCCACCTCAGATGCACTTTAACGGCCATTACACCGAACCTTACACGTCTTCACAAGGTAGAACATCTCCCATCAGCAATGGGCCAAAAATGCTTTGTCTTTTCTTTAAAAAAAAAAAATTATTTAGTATTTTGTATCTAAACATTCTTAAATCAAGATAAAAGCAAAATGACAGAATTTAGTGAGAAAAAAATATTTGTGTTGTTAGAAACATTAACTTTTAGAAAAGTAAACGTTTAGAACTTTACAGAAAAGAAGACTTGTAAACATTCTTAAATCAACATGCATTTAAGAAGTAAAATAACTTATGTGAAGTCTTCTCGATGTAATAAATCTTGATTTAAGAGTTACGTATTTGTACTTGAAAACAAGACAAAAATACAAAAAAAAAAGTCATTGTTTATTTTTTTTATTATTATTTCAATCAAGATCTGTTTTAGACAGCAAATCAAAAACTATGCAAATTAATTTGTCTTGATTTAAAAAAAAAAGTGTTTAATGAAATTTGTACTGGAAAAGAAGACAGTGAGAGGAAAAAAGAAATTGTGAAAATAACCTATGGAATTTTTTCTTTAGTTAATTTATCCTGATTTTAAGTTTGTACTGACAAAAATACTAAGTAAGAAAAGCATTCATGTATTTTATTTGTTTTATTTTATTTAAATTGAAGAAAAATGATAATCAGTAAATCAAAAACTCAATCTTTTATAAATATTAAACTTTACAGTATTTTTGCATCATGATGCTGACTTGCTAGGACTCATTTTGCTTCTCAAATTAAAGTATCTTGATTTAAAGAAAGTTTCTATGTGTACTGGAAAGAGGAAGTGTAGATATTTGTAAACAAGACAAAAAAAAAAGTAATTGTTAATTTATTCATTTTTTTATTTAAATCAAGATAAATTATAGACATTAAGTCAAAAATCATTATAGTATTTATTATTTTGTAGTTAAAACAAGGTAAATTATAATTATAAAAAAGTAAATCAAATGCTGCAATCTTTTATAAATATTTAAGTTAAAATATAGACGGTGTGAGTTAATAATAATAAATACATTTTTGTGAAAATAACCTATGGATTTTTTTCTTTAGTTAATTTATCCTGATTTTAAGTTTGTATTGGAAAACAAAACAAAAATAGCATACTTGTATTTTATTTTTTATTTCATTTTATTTAAGAAAAATTGTAGCCAGTAAATCAAAAACTTCAATCTTTTATAAATATTAGTACATTTTAATAATAAAAAAAAAATATATATATATATTTTTGCATCATGATGCTGACATGCAATGACTGTCATTTTGCTTCTCAAGTTAATTGATCTTGATAAAAGAAAGTATAGATATTTGTAAAGGACAAAAATTATAAGCAAGTACTGATGCACCAGTCTTGAATTTCCTTCAGATAATCTTTACATCAACAACCAGAATGGTTTCTACTACCATTCCCAGACCAGTCTGGACCGCTCTCCACATGAGTACAACGGCCGGATCCGTAACGGCAGCGTTTACAGCGCCCAGAGCACCAGCTCCCTCAACAACCCGCAGCACTACCTGCAGGCGTCGCCCATGTCGTCCAACCCCAGCATCACAGGAAGTGACCTCATGCGGCCCGATTATGTTCCTTCCCACCGGCACAGTGCCCTGATCCCGCCGTCCTACCGTGCCACGCCCGATTACGAGACGGTCATGAGGCAGAAGAACCTCGGGATGATCCCGCCGGCCGAGCGCCAGAGCCACTCCATGAGGAACCTCAACATCGGCAACTCGTACGCCTACAGCCGGCCCGACCCGCTCGTGTACAGCCAGCCGGAGATCCGCGAGCACGGCACGGGCCAGTACCCCTTCCACCTCAACTACAGCTTCCACAGTCCCTCCCCGTACCCCTATCCCACCGAGAGACGGCCCGTAGTGGGTGCCGTCAGCGTCCCCGAGCTCACCAATGTCCAGCTCCAGCAGGCACAGGAATATCCTCCGCCCAACATCATCAGGAATCAGGTTTACTGGCCACCGCCACCGTATCCCTACCCTCACCCTCGACCCGCCAACAGCACCCCGGACTTGTCCCGCCATCTCTATGTCAGCAGCAGCAACCCGGATCTGATCACGCGCCGCGTCCATCATTCGGTGCAGACCTTCCAGGAGGACAGCTTGCCTGTGGCGCACTCGCTGCAGGAAGTGAGCGAACCGCTCGTCACGCCCCGGCGGCCTCACATGCACAAGCGTAACTCCATCGAGATCGCCGGGCTGGCGTACGGCCTGGAGAACATGAGGCTAAAGGAGAGGAAGGTGAGTTGTTTTGGGACGTTATCAGTGTGACATAGGGTTGTAACGGTGAGGAAATGTTCCCACCGGTTAATCGATATGTGACAATACGATCATACCGGTGTCGTCACCATGGGTGTGTGGAGGGGCAGTTTTCCCTCTTTTCCTCGCTTTCCTTCACTTTTAAATAGCCTAGTTCTTATACTTTTATATTATTATATTACATCTAATTATACATATATAAAGCTAATTCTTATATGCTTGAATAAGAATCCTCCTAGTAATTAAAGTTAATTCTTATAATTATAAGCAGTAATCTGTGATTTTATAAATTGAACAATATTTAAGAGATTTATTTTTTATTATTCATTTAATTTAATTCATGTGACGTTACAAAAATTGACCACTTTGTGTATGTGTGTGTATATATATATATATATATATATATATGTATGTATGTATGTATATGTATGTGTGTGTGTTAGTATTTCACAGAAGTGAGTACACCCCTCACATTTTTGTAAATATTTTATTATATCTTTTCATGTGACAACACTAAAGAAATATACACTTTGCTACAATGTAAAGTAGTAAGTGTACAGCTTGTATAACAGTGTAAATTTGCTGTCCCCTTAAAATAACTCAACACACAGCCATTAATGTCTAAAACGCTGGCCACAAAAGTGAGTACACCCCCTAAGTGAAAATGTCCAAATTGGGCCCAATTAGCCATTTTCTCTTCAGGGTGTCATGTGACTCGTTAGTTACAAGGTCTCAGGTGTGAATGGGGAGCGGGCGTGTTAAATTTGGTGTTATCGCTCTCACTCTCTCATACTGGTCACTGGAAGTTCAACATGGCACCTCATAGCAAATAACTCTCTGAGGATCTGAAAAAAAGAATTGTTGCTCTACATAAAGATGACGTAGGCTATAAGAAGATTGCCAAGACCCTGAAACTGAGCAGCAGCACGGTGACCAAGACCATGCAGCGGTTTAACAGGACAGGTTCCACTCAGAACAGGCCTTGCCATGGTCGACCAAAGAAGTTGAGTGCACGTGCTCAGCGTCATGTCCAGAGGTTGTGTTTGGGAAATAAACGTATGAGTGCTGCCAGCATTGCTGCAGAGGTTGAAGGGGTGGGGGGTCAGCCTTTCAGTACTCAGACCATACGCCGCATACTGAATCAAATTGGTCTGCATAGCTGTCGTCCCAGAAGGAAGCCTCTTCTAAAGATGATGCAAAAGAAAGCCCGCAAACAGTTTGCTAAGGACATGGATTACTGGAACCATGTCCTGTGGTCTGATGAGACCAAGATAAACTTATTTGGTTCAGATGGTTTCAAGCATGTGTCAAGCAGCAACCAGTTGAGGAGTACAAAGACAAGTGTGTCTTGCCTACAGTCAAGCATGGTGGTAGGAGTGTCATGGTCTGGGGCTGCATGAGTGCTGCCGGCACTGAGGAGCTACAGTTCATTGAGGGAACCATGAATGCCAACATGTACTGTAACATACTGAAGCAGAGACTGGGCCGCAGGGCAGTATTCCAACATAACCACCCCAAACACGCCTCCATGATGACCACTGCCTTGCTAAAGAAGCTGAGGTTAAAGGTGATGGACTGGCCAAGCATGTCTCCAGACCTAAACCATATTGAGCATCTGTGGGGCATCCTCAAACGGAAGGTGGAGGAGCGCAAATTCTCTTACATCCACCAGCTCCGTGATGTCGTCATGGAGGAGTGGAAGAGGACTCCAGTGGCAACCTGTGAAGCTCTGGTGAACTCCATGCCCAAGAGGGTTAAGGCAGTGCTGGAAAATAATGGTGGCCACACAAAATATTGACACTTTGGGCCCAATTTGGACATTTTCACTTAGGGGTGTACTCACTTTTGTGGCCAGCGGTTTAGACATTAATGGCTGTGTGTTGAGTTATTTTAAGGGGACAGCAAATTTACACTGTTATACAAGCTGTACACTCACTACTTTACATTGTAGCAAAGTGTCATTTCTTCAGTGTTGTCACATGAAAAGATATAATAAAATATTTACAAAAATGTGAGGGGTGTACTCACTTCTGTGAGATACTGTGTGTGTGTGTGTGTGTGTGTGTGTGTGTGTGTGTGTGTGTGTGTGTGTGTGTGTGTGTGTGTGTGTGTGTGTGTGTGTGTGTGTATGTATGTATGTATGTATGTATGTATGTATGTATGTATATATATATATATACATACATACACACACACACACACACACACACACACACACACACACACACACAGTTGGGCAAAAAAGTATTTAGTCAGCCACCAATTGTGCAAGTTCTCCCACTTAAAAAGGTGAGACAGGCCTGTAATTTTCATCATAGGTACACTTCAACTATGAGAGACAGAATGGTGGGAAAGAATCCAGGAAATCACATTGTAGTGGGAGAACTTGCACAATTGGTGGCTGACTAAATACTTTTTTGCCCAACTGTATGTGTGTGTATATGTATTTATGTGTGTATATGTATATATGTATGCTTTTGATTATTAAAATTTAATGGAACCATTAAAATGGAATCCAGAAAATAATGGAAAACAGAATTTGATAAAGATAAAACTGTAAAACTCTAATTAATTAGACAGGCTTTTTGGTTAATACAATTAAATTGAACCATTAAAACAGAGTATAGAAAAAATTTAAATGGAAAAAAATAAATTTGGAAATAAAATGGATCTCATAGGGCCTTATTAATTTTTTTTGTGGTGATTAAAAATAGATGTAAGTGAACAATAGCCTTTAAAATACATATAGCCTACTGTATAATAGCAATGAGACAATAATAATTAGTTCAAAGAATGCTTATGTAATTATTATATAATTATTATCAATAATCTAAGATTATAAATTAACTATTTTTAAGAAAGTTTATGTATTTGATTTAATTTATTGACATTTTTGCGTCACCTACCCAGGCATCCGCATCTGCAGCTGAGACCCCACCCCCTGTTGCCCAGGCGATGCAGCCTACAGCATCCGGCTCAGACATTAACATCGTCATGGAGGTTACGAAGTCCGAGGATGCGATCATCAAGGACGATGTCATCTACGGCCACAAAAAATCCCTATCCGACGCCACGATGCTGGTGCACAGCAGCGGTGAGGAGGAAGAGTTCGAAGACGACAGCGGCCGACACACACCCCAGTCACAGGATGCAGTGGGCGGTCCCGAGCATCACATGACACCGATGGGACGGCCTCTCGTAGATCCGCCTGCATATCCGTTCAGCCACGATATGGAGACGGTCCTGACGGGCCCTCTGGCGTACCAGCCCCATCCCATCATCCGCAAACCGGAAGACCTGGGGCAGCTGCCGCCTCTGCGCGAGCCCGGTCACATGGTGCCTTCAGTATCAGAGGGGGATCTAAGCGGACAGGGACGCTGGAGACAGAAGAGGGACGTCTTTAAGAGACCTGCCTCTGACGTGCCTCCTGCCAGAAGGAACATCGATGGCCTTCCGCCAGCGGTAAGATCACTTAAAAATCTGAATTAAATCAGAATCAGTTAAATGTGCATTTAGGTGTATTTGCACATTCACATAATGTTAAAAGCTTGAGAGTTTGAACGTTTGAAAATATAAAGACAAATATTATTGGAAGTGTTTAAATTATTGTAAGTGTAAAAAAACATTATAAATACTTTTTATTAAATAAAATTATAATTATAAAATTATTTTATATTAAACAGTACAATTGTAATTTGTAAAAATATGTATTTATCACTTTTATAAATATTTATAATAATAATAATAATAATACTTATTATCATTATTATTATTATTATTATTATTATTTTAAGGCTTTGAGTCCACTTTTAGGTCCAGCTACAAAGTCGAAATAAAACTCTTTTAATTTAAAAGATTAATCAGTTCTTTTAAAGATCAGAATTGAATCAGAATCATGAAAAATACTGAAAAACTGAAAAAATATAAGACAAAATATTATACATGAATTGTAATCTGTAGTATAAAATTATTATAATAAATGTTATTAAATGAATTTTATTAAATACATTTTTAAATGATTTAACAGTAGAATTGTGACGACAAGTAATGTAATATTCAGCATTTTTATAATTAAACAAATATTAGTTATTTAAAAGATTTGCGTCCACTTTAGTCCAGTTACAAAATCATAATAGAACACTTTAAAATATTAAATATTTTATCTAGTTACGTTATGTGACCATTAACCAGCTTTAGAACTGTGAAATGAGTAGTTAAATAATTGAAATATTAACTAAAAATATACTACAAGTAACTATTTTACGTCAAATTCAGCTGACGTTTCAGCTAAGTTTGTGAACTTCACTCAAAGAGCAGAATTGAATCAGAATCACAAAAATACTGAAAAACTGTCAAATATAAGATAACATATACACGACAAAATTACTGAAATTGTAGTGTAGTGTAAAATTATAAAGCATTTTTATTAAATAAAATTATAATTATAAAAATACAGTAGAATTGTAGTTTACAATAATATATAGTTAGCATTTTTATAATGGGTAAAAATAATAATAATAATAATAAACATTTCAATGTAAAAATATGTTGATATTACAGATTATTTATAAAAATGTGTGATTCATTTTCCCTTATTTTTTCTGTTTATGACGTTTTTACTCTGGGATTTTAGACATGTTACGTGGAAAGCGAGGGATCTTTGATTTTAAATGCAAAGTTGTGGGGTTTTAATTAACCCAAGGCAGAATCATTGTTTTGTGTAGCCACCCAGATGAGTTCATTAAGTCATCATGTAAGCATTTTCAGGTGTTCACTAAAGAGAAGCGCCACAATTAACTGCAATGTCTCTTCTAATGAGGTTTGACCAGGAACTAAATGCTACCTCATTCCATTAATAATTGCCTTTAGTCATACACTTACCTAAAGCAAAAATGAAAATAAATAAAATTTACTAGAGACGCCGCGGGCTTCATTTACACACACTTTATTTTCTGATACATTCTTTAATTAAAATAACCTTAAAATAAGATTTCAGTAATTTACTCAACTTTAACTTGTGGAGCATAAAAAAAGATGTTTAGCAGAATGTTCATGCTGCTCTTGTATAAGTTACAGAGAACTTATTCACAGATATAGAAATGATCAGTTCGGCTCAGTTGTTAAAGGAAATGCAAACTGATTTGTGATTGCACATCATCCAGCTGGTGTGGCTTTTATTTTCGTTTCGTTTGCACGTCGAGTAGGTGTTTGTGCGCTGGGGTGAGGCTGAACACATGACTTTATACGTGTGATGTGAAGAATGCCGCTCAACAGGCCGTCAGACCCGAACGGCTGCATTCTGCTGCTCTTCTGCACATTGTGTCAGACGTTGATCCTCAGACTCTCTGTTTCTCTCTCTCTGTCCGTCTCCATCGCTCGCTCCGGGATGAAGGGTACGAAGAAAGGACGCTCCGAGGTCAAGAAGGTGGGTCCGCTGAAGATGGCGGCTCTCAACGGCCTGACCCTGTCCAGAATGCCTCTGCCCGATGAAGGGAAGGACGACCCGGAAAACGCGTCTAACGATGAGCGGGTGAGAACTGCTTTCACTTTGACTGCTAGTTGGTGAAATGGTAGTTAGTGGTCAACTGAGTTTTTATTTTATTTTATTTTGATATATTTTTAATTTAAATGGTTGATGATGTTGGGCTTGAATCTGCACCGTTTTGATTATTAATATTTTTCTCATTTCTAATACACTTTTTAAGGTAATAGTCATTTTAATCAATATAAATATTGATAGCGCGCATTTTCTGTTTGACCTGTGGCCTAGCCCGTAGTTGGAGAAATGGAGATGTACAGTGTTGCCAACTTAGCGACTTTGCAGACCCCTTTAGTGACTTTTTTTCCCCGCTCTGCTCTGTTCAGCGAGCGGCAGAGAGGAGCAGCTCTTTCAGTTAAACACAGATATTATGTTGCTTCTCTAATTTTACATGCAAGTATAGCCGAAATCACAGCACAGCTATTGTCATTATCTTATGTGTATTTGATTTTATCAGACGACTGTTGATCATCAGGATTTTTGTGCCGATTAACATCTTGGAAAGGAGAGCTGGTTATGTAGCCTAGTCTTAATGGGTCGCGTTTCAGTCTCTATTTCATATTCATTCCATTGTCTGACAACAGAAACAGTAAAATATACCAATGAAAACAGTTTTATTGAGAATTTAGCTGCATCAAAATACAGTATGTGGGCACAGAGAGACAAACAAATCTAATAATAAATGTAAATTTTGCTTGTTCAGAAGAAGAGCTGCCCTGTCTGCAAAAATGCAAACAGGTTTTTGTAAGTAAATTGCTCAGTACAAAGAAAGAAGTAATGGGAACCTGGTACTTCCTTTTTTCATGTGTCTAATAGACATGAATATGTTCTTTGAAAAAACCTCTATGACAGTTGAAACATGTCTAGTCTTCATGCTCTATGTTGACAATGGTTTCAATAATAATAAACATACATTTGCATAAAGTATCCATATTGTCCATATTAAAATTAAAAGTATTAATTTATGGTACATTTTAGAACAACTAAAAATGTACGATTAAGTTGCGATTAATCAAGTTAACTCATGGCAATCATGCAATTAATCATGATTAAAAAATAATAATCGATTGACAGCCCTAATATATATACACACACACTTCTGTAATATATTGTTTAAATATATTACTGCATTTATTAAAACATTATTCTGATTAGTAGTAGTAGTAGTATATAATATTATAAAATGTATATTAATATTTATTTTTCTAATATTTTAAGAAAAGTGTGAAATGCATTATTTATTTATTTTACTATTATTTTAAGTGTAAGTCAAATGTTTATTTTTTTTATTTCTAATATTGAGTGTTTTGGTGTTTTAAATATTCTGGAATGTATTATGTTAAAATATTGTTGTTGTTCTTATTATTGTAAGTGTCATAAAACATTTATGTTGAAGTCATAAAAATTATATTATACATGGTATGTTTTTAAATATGTTAATGTATTTAATATTTTATATTAAAACATATTAAATTTATTATTATTAATCAAAACTGAAATGTAAACATCTAGTTTTAATTAATCATCAAGCTGCAGCTCTGTTGAGGGCAGATTGTTCATTAATGAGGTGCAGCAACTAAAATACTAATTGACATTTTAGGTGGGGAATTGTGAGAGACAAGTGAATGTTCTCAAACACATCTGCACTCACTGTTAGCGTGCTGTAGATGGTTCTGGATGAGCAGAGCCTCACGTTTGTGTGTCTTCTGCAGTGTAAGATACTGGAGCAGCGCATGGAGCAGGGGATGGTGTTCACCGAGTACGAGCAGGTGCCCAAGAAGCGACCCAACTGTGAGTGCACCATTGCTCAGACGCCCGAGAACAGCGACAGGAACCGCTTCCAGGACGTCCTGCCCTACGACGACACGCGTGTGGAGCTGGTGCCCACCAAAGAGAACAACACGGGCTACATCAACGCCTCACACATCAGGGTGAGCTGGAGATCTGTTACGATATGACCATGTGTGGACACCTTGCATTGATGCTTCGCATCATTGTATTAATATTTAGGAGTTAAGGCTCAAAGTACTGAAACCCTGCTGTTTTTAAGACTTTTAATAATAATAACAATATTTATGTATGTATTTATTTAACATGATTATTATTAATAAAAATATTAATATTCTGCCCCAAAACTCACTGTGCATATAAAACCGTAATCTCAGAAACAAGTAATTTTGTAAGTTTCATAATAATTATAATTATTAATAAGGTTTATAATAATAATGATGATGATGATGATGATAATTATTATGCCCTAAAACTTGGTGTAATATAGTTATGATAATAATAATTATTTTTTAACCATGTTAAAATAGAGTATAAAAAATAATATAATAATAAATTATTTAATTTATTTGGAAGAAGATACAATGAGTTCATAATCTATTATTATTAAAACAAGTTGAACTAGAGCATAAAAAAACATGATGCTAATATAAAATAATAAAATAAATATATAAAATAATAAATTATTTAATTTTAATATTTGGGAGAAGAAAACAATTATAAGTTAAAAATCTATTATTATTATTATGCATGATCATGCAGCATAAAACCATAATCATAGAGATCTGACGTAAAAATTAGCATAACTTTTCAAAGACTTCTAATTGAAACTGTTGAACTTCACAAAATTAGGTAAGCACATATGTCTTAAGATCCTAAAGAAGCATGCAAAATTTTATGGAAATCAGGCATGTAACAGTCATAGAAGTATTTTTTTATTTAGGTTTGTTCAGGCATGCTTACGTACATAATTTATCTTTTTAAGCATGAACTTAAAGGTCTTGAAGTGCTTGAACACCAATAATTGCTGATTACAGCTATATGTGTGCTGTTTCATATCAGATTAATCATCTTTCATATCGTGTTTTCTGCTGCTTTATTCATCAGATTACGGTCAGAGGTAAAGAGTGGAGTTATATCGCGTCTCAGGGTCCGCTCTCCAGCACCTGCCAAGACTTCTGGCAGATGGTTTGGGAACAAGGAGTCTCTATCATCGCAATGGTTACAGCGGAGGAGGTGAAAATCAAAACATCTGAGATATGGTTCTTATATGCAGTGGTAAGTCTTTGCATCATCAAACCGGCTTGTTTTGTGTCCTGTCCTGCAGGAAGGGGGTCGTGAGAAGAGTTTCCGCTATTGGCCTCGTCTGGGCTCTCGCCACAACACTGTTACATATGGGCGATTTAAGATCACCACGCGCTTCCGCACAGACTCTGGGTGCTACGCCACAACGGGCCTAAAGATCAAACACCTCCTCACGGGACAGGAGCGAACTGTCTGGCACCTGCAGTACACGGACTGGCCCGACCACAGCTGCCCGGAGGACTTCAAAGGCTTTCTCTGTAAGTGCAACACTTTATGCCCAATCATACTGCTTATGGCACTCCAGTTATTACTCCTGAAAGTAATCATTTTTGATAATTTTTAATGTGTACACAAAATAAATACATTTTGCATAACATTTTTAAATATGCAGTATGTAATTACAGCTAAATATTTATGTATACACAAAATGCATAGTGCATAACATTTTTAATTCCAAAAAATATACATACAAAATTCAATATAAATATATAATGCATACTTTTCTTAATGATATAATATGTTGATCTTGATGCAGTGCCTACAAGTCATGTCACAAAATCTTATTGCGTTATTTTAATTTGTGTACATTATCATAGTTTTATCATTGTTAATAGAGTAATATTAGACATGTAATTATGAATCTAAATAATAATCTCAAAGATTTTTTTTTTTTTTTTTGTCCCTCTGATTTTGGGGTGAAGCATGACTGTTTAAGTTTGCTTAAGATCATCCCAACAGTGTTATTCAGCACCATTATAATGATTCAAGAAAGACTATTTTGATGATGCTTATGTCATGCATGACTTTAAGCTTTGAGAAGAGCGTTCTTGTGGCGTGTCCCTTAGCTGGCCTCTCTCTGTAATGCAGCTTTGTGTGTTTTCGCCTGGCACGGCTCTTTAAAGCGCTCTATTTCTGTGTCTCAGCGTACTTGGAGGAGATCCAGTCCGTGAGGCGACACACCAACAGCTCCAGTGATCCAAAGAACACAAACCTACCGGTCCTGGTGCACTGCAGCGCAGGGGTGGGACGCACTGGTGTGGTCATCCTGTCTGAGATCATGATAGCTTGTCTGGAACATAATGAGGTACATGTGTGCTGTGCTTACAGTGGCATGATCGCATGAGAGATTTAGTGCATTTCACCAGCTTTTCAGGGCGGAATGGTGACGGTTTCCAGGGTAAACGACATACACTTCTTACCACTGACAGACAGAAATGTTACACTTCTGCTAAGCTTACAAACACACGGTTTGTGTACTGCACTTAGACCTAGTTTACACATTCAGTGTGACGAAATCACAGCCGAGAGGCACGTGCTACTGTTATGTAACTCGAGGACAATTGTACAGCCATTAAAACACTGAAAATGTCGTTTCACAATTTTCCAAACATCGACTGCAAGAACTTGATGTAACCTAGGTATCTTAAGACAGACACACTGAACAGACTGTTCTTTAATGCCTAGTTTAAATCAAAATTAAATATGGTGCATAGAGTTGCGTCATAATTGTCACAGCATGTGAATTTTAATGTCATAATGACAGTATATACTCGATTACAAATTAAATACTTTCACTAGAATTATTTTTTTTAAATGTCTATTTTTAGTTAATCCATTGAATGAACTGAAAATCACAATTCAACTAAAATTTAAAAATAATTTACTATTAAGTATTAAAATACAGAAATTATTTAATTTATTAAATTAATGGATTATTATTATTATTTAATTATTTATTAAGAATTATTAAAGTAAAACAATTTGAAAGTTGATGGACAAAAAAATCAAATTATTTGTTATTCAATGACTAAATATCTGATATCAGTACAAAAAAAAGTCATAATATGAAACACAAGTTCAATTCCTAAAGATATAATTATTTATATTTTTTCTATTATTTTTGTGTAGTTTTTAAATCATAAATGGTTTGTATCAAATGACTGAATGAATCAGTCTGATATCAGTGTGAAAACATCTTCATATCATGAAACACGAGTTAAAACAAAATTATTTAATTATATTTTAATTATTATATTTTTATATTTTTAATTTGTTTTATGTACCTTTTTATATACAGTTTTGAGTAATTATGTAAAATGTTTTTAGCAAATAAATGAATCCGTTTGATATCAGTGCAAATACAGCTTTGTATAATTAAAGACTTGAACTCAAACTTAAAAACTCACAATTATATAATTGTTTTAATTGTTATACTATAATGTTTAATAATGTTTTGTAATTAAATATAATTTTTTTTTTTATTAACCTTTTTATATACAATTTTTGAAATAATTTTGTGTGAAGCACTTTGAATTATCATTGTATTAGAATTTAGCTTTAGAAATAAACTTGCATTGCTTTGCTTATTTATTTAATATTATAAAACACACATAATTCAGACTCTAATTTGGGCTTGGCCGTATTCAAAACCGCTGTGAAATACTCATGTTTCAATACTGACGTGTGGGTGTTTCCTCACAGATGCTGGACGTCCCGACTGTTCTGAACTTGCTGCGGCAGCAGCGCATGATGATGGTACAGACGCTCTCACAGTACACCTTCATTTACAAAGTGCTCATTCAGTTCCTGAGAAACTCTAGACTGATCTGAGTCCAGCGCTGGCACAGGGGTCCCACGAGCCTCTCACAACCCCTCAGTCCCCGCCGGAGCTTCCTCGCAGTATTAGTGACGGGGCGAGACACGAGCCAGGGCGAGTATGAAGGATGCTGCGCCACGCTCTGTTTAACCAGTATTATTCACAGATTTCACTGTGGGCTCGTACACGGATGTCAGGCCCAGCACTTTTATTTTGCTGTACATAGACGCGAATGATGCAGCTCTCTTATTTAATGCAATACGCTGAACTGCAGTGGTTCTTTTATACCGGGTGGGATTTTATTCGTTTACGCATGAAGGTTTAGCGAGCCAAAATGAAAAAGCGGACACAGTGTTTAAAAGACGCGTGACAAGGTGAACTTCAATAGATGGATGAATCTCACGAAAAGCCCAAATTTGGTGTGAAAATGTGCTTACAGTTATGCTGAAATGCAAAAACGGTTTGCTTTTCTGTATGCAAAATATCTAAATGCTCATTTCTTTTCATGAGATTCACTCATTTGCATCATGGGATGGACTACGACTATGTCCAGTGTTACGCGTCGTGTTAAAGTGAAGCTGTTGCTTGAGATTTGACCATTTAACCCTATGAACGGGTTTCACCGATCAAGTGCATCTCAAGTTTGAATGCAGCCAAAGACGGAAGGGTTTAATGATCTGATCGCAGACGCAACCTATAAATAATTTACAGTATGTATTAAAATTGTAAATGTAAACTTTATTCTACGTATAATAATCAGAAAGGCTTTCTCGTTGCATTAGGGATGATTTTGTATTTTTCCAGCTCTTGCCACATTTCCACCAGCATTCAATAACCCGACACACCAAAGAGCGTCACCGACTCGACTTCTGCATCAGAGTGAACAATACTGTGGGTTTATTGTGAACGGTTTGTGACCTCATTATCTCACACACACCAGCTATGATGGTTTACCAAAGAGTTTTCAGCATATCGAGTTCTTTGAGTCTTAAAACACTGTGAAACTGCATTATCCATTCTGTTTGCGGAGGGATGTGCCATAGCAAATCATTAGGCCCTTTGCGTTTTACTTTGTGGTTTTGACTTGCAATCAGGTTATTTATGATAAAGCAGTGCAGATTGATGCTACATTCCACCATAATGGTGCTGTTGCATGTTCTTAAAGGAATGGATCACCCAAAAATATACATTTGCTGAAAATGTACGGAATTTTGAGAAATCCATTACTGTCTCAGCAATGGATCCTCTGCAGTGAATGGGTGCCGTCAGAATGAGAGTCCAAACAGCTGATAAAAACATCACAATAATCCACACCACTCCAGTCCATCAGTTAACATCTGGAGAAGACTAAAGCTAAAACACATCCATCATTAGGGATGTAATGATGAACCGCGAGCCGGTTGAAAACCGATTCAAATGCCAAAGAAATCACGATGTAATTGGAGTAGGAGTTTATATGAATCTATCTCTGAGAGGAACTAATGTTTTTTTATGTTGTTTTTATTTATTTTTTTTTCTTGCCTCGATGCAAATTAAAGTAGTGTTCATAAGTGCAGCTCTGCTTTGTTTACAGCGGTAACCCAGGAAACACTACACCATTGCTGTTCATAAGCGCCACCTGCTGGCAGAGAGTGAATCTGCGTCTCATTCTGCTCGTCTGTTTTATGTAGTGTAGTTTCACAAAACTATAGTCAAACCATTCTGCTTCAGATTTCGAAATGATACAGTCTAATTTAGATTGAAAACGGCTCATGCTGCATCTTTGTTTGCATCATGGTTCAAATGCAGTGCATTTTAAATGGAAAGAGCACAGACAAAACTTTAGTTTGTTTATATGAAGAGACTTCTTTTGTTTGTGTAACTTCAATTTAGTTTTGTTAAATTTCAATTTCACAAAGAAACGTGCAGCAATAGCCTAATAAAAGGTCACTTTCTCATTTACTGTATAATGTCTTCAATCTATTTATTTTTTTTATTGTGAGAAAATCGAATCGTGAGTTAAGTGAATCCCTAATTAAGACATTTTTAAAACTGCCACCACTGGCCAAAATCCATAATAATGCTTCCTCCAGTGGAAAAGTGCATCTCCTGTTGTCTCTCACATCAAAATCCAGACACACATTTGTTTAGAGCTGTTTTGACTTGTAGACTGTGCTTGATCTATGCAGATTTCTCTCCTGATTCAGATGTGTTTTTTAATATTTTTTTATGTATTTATTTATTTTATTTTATTTTATGGAGAATGTGCTATTATGGACTCATATTTTGGCCAGAAGAGAAGTTAAAAGTTAAAAATGTCTTAATGATGGATTTGTTTCAGCTTTTGTCTTCTCAAACTTCCTGATCATATTTCAGTGCAAAAATCAAGAGAAAAAAGCAATGCAATTTAAGTAATAAAGTGCAATTGAAAGTATTTGTTGTACTGAATTTAATTTATTTTGTGCAGAAAGGACGATTTATTACTGAATTTCAGTAATGAGGATGAGATTTCTTTCACATGACAATAATGAGAATTTGAGGGTAAATAGTTGCTTAATTGTTATGGGAGAAATGGCAGAAAGGTTTAATTGTCCCACAATAGGCTAAAATATACAATTCATTATATTATACTTTTTCTTTTGATTTTGGGCTGAAATATGATAAAAAATGTTCTTGGTAAGAATCACTCCCTTTATTCAGTTCTGACTGGTGCCTGAAACAATAGCAGTGTGTCCTTGCTGGGCTTTGGTTAAACTGTAAAATAAAATATTTTTTGTTGTGAAGGACAATCACTTTTTCACATTATACTGTGCATCTGAATATCATGGGACATTAATTCAAAAACAGACTAAAATGGAATACATCCACAGTTTGAGTTCACCACAATGGTTTAATCAGCATTTATCCATCATTACTAGGAGTCATTTAAATGTTTTGGAGTACATAGTTGTAAAAGCACAATGTCTTTCTCAAACCTTTTCATAATTCATGCCGAGTTTTGTTGGTTTAGATTTAGACGAACTGCTGCAATGTTTGAGGCTGATGTGAGTGGACAATGATCAGTGTTCATCTGAACTTCAAGACAATAATGAACAAAGCTGAAAACTGGACTGTAAAAGCCCTTCCCAGAGCTGCTTTGTGGAATACATGTATATTAATAGCAGATATTGTTTATATTGCTGATTTTAAAGTGTTATTAACTTTTAACCACATTGCATTTGAAGCTAGTAAAACTGCTGTTTGCCGGGATGATTCTCATGTGTTTTGGTTGTGTAGAGCGAGGTCTCAGCCGTCGCTGCCTCCATCATGAGTGCGTGTTCTGATGATGTACAGCTGTCAGAAGAGCTAAATTATATCCCATTGTAAACAACTATATTTTTCATTCAGAAAATAAATATTTTAAATTGTTAAAATTATGCTTTGTGTCTCTATCTTTTGCGTGGCTTAAAGTGCGTGATTTTTATTTTTACACAATATAGACATGATGGCCTTGACAAATTTGCTTTAGAGTAAAGCAATGTTATTTTAGGATTATATATAATATTATTGAATTATATGTATTATAAGTATATTATAAATGTAATTTAATTTGAAAATCTAAAAATCAAAGCTAATCAAATGTTTTTTATATTTTTATTGCTTTGAGCTTTTTCCATTTATTTCAGTTTGTCATTTTAACACTTTAATACTTGTAATACTAATATATGTTAAAACAAATTTGACCATTGTTGTATTAGTAAAATGTGAAAACATATACATATAAATACAAAAAAATTATACTGATTCTGCAAATCAACTTATTCTATTGTTAAAATGTAATTTAAGTTCATTTCAATGTATCCCAGCAGCCACTAGAGGGTGGCATGTTTCATGTGATGGTTTTGTGGATGCATCAAAATGCATTGTTGGAATACTCAAAAACATGTATGGATTTTAAGAGAATTGCAGTAGAGTTTCTAAAAAAAAGTACCAGTCAATATAACATGTTGAGACTTAATATTAATTTAAATAAAGTATTTCTAGTTTCTTAATATATCTAAAATCGTTTTGCAATATATTGAAGAATCTCTTTTGGGATTGAATCAGAACTACACTAAAGTGCAATTATTACACATCCATTAAATAAAAAATACACAATGAAACTAAAAATGGGACAACAACGTTTAGACCCACTTATTGTACCTGACCAATTGGAGATGACATCTTCACTGCTTAGTCCCACCCATTTTGATAATTTATTGATATTTTTCTTTCTGCTCAGTTATACGAGTATAATTCACTGTTGCATCAAATTGTATTTATGTGTAGCCTATGACATTACCATTAAACGGTAGTTATTATGCTAAACTAAAAACTCTTAAAAGGAGATTAATTAATGAATATTTTTTATGTACTAGGAAGCCAAACTGTTTCATAATTGTAAAATCATGAGCAAATGAAGATTAAAATCTCAGATCCATGTCAAGCTTTCTATTAGTTTATGATGTTTTTGACCGTTCTCAATTGGTAATGCGTAAACTCTACAGGTCCAGAGGAGAATCAAAGTTAATCAATTAAGCCGAAAGGGGAGGAGCCACCTTAATTCAAAGCTGTACTCAATGGCAAAGACAAGCATTAGTGGGTATTGTGGTATCGTTTCAATGCTTGTCAGGATGGGTCTTTTCCATGGTGTGTTAGTGCTGGTTGTGATTGTGGCATTTGATCTGAAGAATGCATGGGGAAGTTTGAGATACAATCAAAGTCCAAGCAGCACGAAGCCGCAATCTGATCAAGTTTCCAGAGGTCCTGCTCTTTCTTCTCAAGGGTTCTGGAACCCTTTGCAAAAGGCTTCTCAGTTTCAGGATCTTGACTCCAGAGGATTTGCACAAGAGCCTCTTGGTCTTCAGGAGAAGCAGGTGTTGCAGGGTCCAGTCAAGCCTTTGGACTGGAGGTTTCCCATTGTTCCAGAGGTGCAGAGCGAGGTGGCGGTGGACTTCCAGTTGAGGCAACCTGTGACTCCCAGTAGTGTAGCTATTCAATGCGGTGAGAATCGGGTTCATGTGGAGGTACAGCAGGACTTGTTTAGCAATGGTCAGCTGATCCAGCCATCTGGTCTGACTTTGGGAGGATGTCCTGTTGTTGGTTGGGTCCCTGGCTCCAGGGTGCTCTATTTTGAGTATGAACTGCAGGACTGCAACAGTGTGCTAATGGTAAATCTTACTATATTATGCTGCACACTACTAAAACAAAGGTTCTTTGGTATCAATGGTTCCCTGAACCTCTAACATCCATGGGACAGTTCCGTTCTTTAGTGGAACTGTTCACTCAGGTGAACCAAGGGATTTTATGGTGCGACTTGCTAAGACACCTTTTGGAATTATTTTTGAGAATCCTCTTGGTAATGCATTCAGTCTCTTACAAATACTTTCAACACATCACCATCAACACGCGTGGTGATCGTGTACTTGATCACTGCTACTCTCCATTCCGGGACGCCTACAAATCGCTCCCCCGCCCACCTTTTGGCAAATCGGATCACTCTTCCGTTCTGCTCCTGCCTGCTTATAGGCAGAAACTGAAACGAGAAGCACCCGCCCTCAGGACAATTCAATGCTGGTCGGACCAATCAGACGCTATACTACAGGACTGTTTTGATCACGTGGACTGGGACATGTTCCGGGCAGCGTCTGATGACGACATAGAGGCGTACTCAGATACTGTAACGTGTTTCATCAGGAAGTGTGTAGAGGATGTAGTACCGACAAAAACAATCCGCATCTACCCCAACCAAAAACCGTGGATTAACAGCGATGTCCGAGCAGCCTTGTCAGCGCGGACATCTGCCTTTAAATCCGGAAACTCTGACGATCACAAACAAGCCAGTTACGATCTCAGGAAATCAATCAAAGCTGCCAAACGACAATACAAAAACAAAGTTGAAGAACAATTCAAATCCAACAACGCAAGAAGCATGTGGCAGGGTATCAATAACATCACAGATTTCAGAGGGAATAAACCAGCTACTGTGAACATTGCCGCCTCTGTACCGGACGAACTTAATCAGTTTTATGCTCGTTTCGAGGCTCACAACACCGCCCACACAGAGCGCGCTCCCGCGGCTGTAGCAGAAGAGGCGAGCGCACTTTCCTTTTCTGTCGCAGATGTAACCCGATCCTTCCGACGGGTGAACATCCGCAAGGCTGTGGGTCCCGATGGCATCCCAGGCCGTGTGCTCCGAGCATGCGCATTCCAACTGGCCGGGGTTTTCACAGACATTTTTAACCTTTCCCTCTCTCTGTCTGTGGTTCCCGCATGCTTCAAAAAATCCACCATTGTGCCCATTCCAAAGAAAAATAAAATCACATGCTTGAATGACTGGAGGCCCATTGCTCTGACACCCATCTTCAGCAAGTGCTTTGAAAAACTCATCAGAGACTACATCTGCTCTGTGCTGCCTGACTCACTGGATCCCCTACAATTTGCATATCGCAGAAACCGTTCCACAGACGATGCTATTGCCTTCACCCTGCACACTGCTCTCTCCCACCTGGAAAATAAGAACACCTATGTGAGAATGCTGTTTGTGGACTACAGCTCAGCATTCAATACTATAGTGCCTGCCACACTGGTTGAGAAGCTCCAGACTCTGGGACTAAACGGATCTCTGTGCAGCTGGATCCTGGACTTCCTGACAGGCAGATGTCAGGTGGTCAGAATGGGCAACAACACTTCATCCCCGCTGACCCTCAACACTGGTGCTCCTCAGGGCTGCGTCCTCAGCCCACTCCTGTACTCCCTGTACACACATGACTGTACAGCAACACACAGCTCCAACGTCATCGTCAAATATGCTGACGACACAACGGTGATAGGCCTGATCACTGACAACGATGAGACGGCCTACAGAGAGGAGGTGAGAACCCTGACTAAATGGTGTCAAGAGAACCACCTCTCACTCAACATCGACAAGACCAAGGAGCTGGTGGTGGATTTCAGGAGACAGAGCAGAGAACACACACCCATCCCCATCGACATGACACCTGTGGAGCGAGTAAACAGCTTCAAATTCCTCGGTGTTCACATCACTGAGGATCTCACATGGTCCGCTCACACAGATGCAGTGCTGAAGAAGACACACCAACGCCTCTTCTTCCTGAGACGGCTGAGGAAGTTTGGCATGAGCCCCAGCATCCTCAGATCATTCTACACCTGCACTGTGGAGAGCATCCTGACCGGCTGCATCACCGCCTGGTTTGGAAACAGCACTGCTGGCAACCGCAAAGCTCTGCAAAGGGTCGTGCGAACTGCCCGTCACATTGTTGGAGGTGAGCTTCCCTCCCTCCAGGACATCTACACCAAGCGGTGTATAAAGAAAGCCCGGAGGATCATCAATGACTCCAGCCACCCGTCCCACAGACTGCTCTCTCTGCTGCCCTCAGGAAGACGTCTCCGCAGCATCCGATCCCGCACTAGCCGACTGAGGGATAGCTTTTTTCCTCAGGCTATCAGGCTAATGAACAGTCGAAATTAATACACCCTACAGCACACTCCCACTTTACAATATACCACGCACTGCACTTTAATTCCATACAGTTCAAACTGGACTACCAGTACACTACTGCACAAATACAACAATCTTTTTGCCAGCACTGGATACCATCCAATGCACATCCATGACATTTGCACATCCGGTTATATATAATCTGCTGCATCTTCGCATATTACTGTGTGTATATAACGTAGAATGTGTACTACATACTGTGTATAATGTGTATCGGTAACTGTATGTCTGTCTAATAGTACACTGTGTGTACTGAGTATATGTATGTGTATATTACACATTGTCATCTGTATAAGTCTGTACGTATGTATGGTAATGTCTATATGTAAATTGTTTCTGCAGTGTCTGGAGCACGCTCTCAAGAATTTCACTCACGAAGGCACATGTGCTGTGGTGATGTGACAATAAAAGTGATTTGATTTGATTTGATTTGATGACCGAGGATGAGCTTGTCTACACCTTTGCTCTTACCTACACACCTGAGGCACTCGCTGGCACTCCGATTACTCGTGCAGATGGTTCAGTTGTTGGTGTCCAATGCCACTACCAAAGGTAAGTGACCTTTTGTGACGTGTGGCCTTGCTGCTTGTGGTGGTGTAACTGGAAGACCATTTGTTTGGTTCCTCCTTGAACTGCAGGTTTCATACTGTGAGCGGTAATGCCTTGAGGCCAACTTGGGTCCCTTATGCTTCAACGGAGGTTGGCGAGGAAGTCTTGCTGTTCTCCCTGAAGCTCATGATGGGTCGGTGCAGTTTCTTTAGACCTTCTGCCTTCTGAATGAGGCTGTGCCTAAACTGTTCTTCCTCCTCGCAGATGACTGGTCCTATGAGAGGCCCTCACACACTTATTTCCTGGGTGACATTATTAATATTGAGGCGTCTGTGAAGGTGTACAACCACGTCCCACTGCGTGTGTTTGTGGACCACTGTGTGGCCACTCAAGAACCTGATGTGACCACCCTTCCGAGATATTCCTTCATTGAGAATCATGGGTGTGTTCATGTCACCAGATGCTAACCAAATCGCCAGTTGATTGAGCTTGCTCCTTGTAACCACTTGAGAATTAGGGTAAGGTAGATGCTGCAGTTGACATTGAGGGTTTTTTTTTTTAATCACCAGGTGCCTTGTGGATGCTAAGGTCACGACTTCCAGCTCTCGTTTCATGCCTCAAACCCAGAAAGACGAGATCCAGTTCCAGCTGGAGGCCTTCATGTTCCAGGAGCCATCCAGTCCTTCTGTATGTACTGAGTGTTGTATGAATTTGCTTTACTCTTCCGTCTGCTCTGGGTTTGTGATCTCTTACCTGTGGTGTCTCTTGCAGATCTACATAACGTGTATTCTGAAGGCCACTCTTGCTTCTGCACCCAGTGATGCGCTCCACAAATCCTGTTCCTTTGCCAATGGGTATGTTCATGCTGCTTAAGAACAAGTTGAAGGTGCCGTGTCTGATTTTTCTCGTTGCAGGTGGTTTGGTGCTGATGGGAGCCACCAGGCTTGTGGTTGCTGTGACTCAACATGTGGTCCTGATGGTGGAATTCCTGCTGCTCCTTTTGGAGGTAGGCTGCTGATTTAAGCTTATTTAACACTCAAGTGCTCCATTTAACTGTCTGCTTTTTCTAGGTGTTCAGTGGGAAGGGAAGGCATCACTCAGTCCTGTAATGGTTCAAGAGCGACCGAAGACTTTAGCTGGTTTTCAATAAATGGGGTGGAAAAACTGTTTCTGGTTTTGTGTTTTTCTCCAATTTTGATTTGTGTGCTGTAGGAAACGGGTAGTCCTACTGTACCTATACCCCTTTCTTTATTGGCCAGGAATGTTTACACATGAGGAATTTGTTATACTGACAGAAGCTCTACAGGACACAGATAACAAAAGAATGTACAAAATAGCAAAAACACTATAACAGACAATGTGTGTACAGGTCTGATGTGTGGTGAATAAATGTGCAAGAGTTGTTCCACGTTTAGAGGCAAGTGTTCATGAGAGATTGCTTGAGGGATGAAACTGTGTCTGGTCGTTCTGATGCTCCGTAGCGTCGACCAGACGGTAACAGTTCAAAGAGGGAGTGTGCAGGATGTGATGGGTCCAGAGTGGTTTTGCCAGCTCTTTTGCTCACTCTGGATAAGTACAGTTCTTGGAGAGTGGGGAGGGTTGTACCAATGATTCACTCAGCAGTCCGGACTACCTTCTGTAGTCTTCTGAGGTCCGATTTGGTAGCTGAGCTGAACCAGACAGTTATTTAAGTGCAGAAGACGGATTCAATGATGGTGGAGTAGAACTGTTTCAGCAGGTCCTGTGGCAGGTTGAACCTCCTCAGCTGGCGAAGGAAGTACAACCTCTGCTGGGCCTTTTTCACAATGGATTCAATGTGGTTGTCCTGAGAAATTGTGGTGCCCAGGAGTCTGAATGACTCCACTGCAGTCACAGTGCTGTTCATGATGGTGAGTGGGGGAAGAGCAGGGGGATTTCTCCTGAAGTCCACGATCATCTCCACAGTTTTGAGCGTGTTAAGCACCAGGTTGTTAAGACTGCACCAGACAGCCAGCTCCTTACCCTCCTGTAATCAGACTCATCACCGTCCTGGATCAGTGTGGTGTCGTCTGCAAACTTAAGGAGCTTGACAGAGGGGTCTTTAGATGTGCAGTCGTTGGTGTAGGGGGAGAGAACGCAGCCCTGAGGAGCTCCAGCGCTGATGGTGTGGGTGCTGGATGAGAATTTTCCCAGCCTTACTAGCTGCTGCCTGTCTGTCAGGAAGCTGGTGACCCATTGACAGAAGGAGAGCTGTGTCAGGGTCTGGGATGAAGCTGAAGTCTACGAACAGGATCCTCACAAGTCCCTGGTCTGTCCAGGTGTTGCAGTATGTAATGCAGTCCCATGTTGACTGCATCATCCACAGACCTGTTTGTTCTGTAGGCAAACTGCAGGGGGTCCAGTGGAGGCCTTCAGATAAGCCAAAACCAGTCTTTCAAATGATTTCATGGCCACAGACGTTAGAGCCACAGGTCTGTAGTCGTTAAGTCCAGTAATTTTGGATTACTTTGGGACGGGGATGATGATGATGGAGCGTTTGAAGCATTGGGGGACTTCGCACAGTGAACTGTTGAAGATCTGTGTGAAGACGGGGGCCAACTGGTCAGCACAGGTTTTTAGGCAGGCTGGTGATGACACACCGTCTGGGCCTGGAGCTTTTCTTCTTTTGTTCTTTCTGAAGACCTGGTGCACGTCATCTTCACTGATTTGAATTGTAGGTGTGGGGGAGAGGGGGTTGCTGGAGATGTGAATGGTTGTGTGGAGAGGTGTTCAGGGTGGGTGTGGGGTGTTTTTTCAAACCTGCAGTAGAACTCATTGAGGTCGTCTGCCAGTTGTTGATTCTCCAAAGTGCTGGGGGATGGTGTCTTGTAACTGGTGATATCTTTCATACTGGAAAGGTATGAAAGGTATCTTTCATACCTTTCCACACTGAAGCAGAATCACTGGAAGATAATTTGTTCCTTAGCTTGCCAGAATAATTCCTCTTTGCCACTCTGATCTCCTTTTCCAGTGTGTATTTGGCCTATTTATACAGGACTTTATACCCCTTTCTGTAAGCATCTTCTTTGGCCTGACGGCGCTGTCTGAGTTTTGCAGTGAACCATGGTTTGTCGTTGTTGTAAGTTAGATGAGTCTTGGTAGGAATGCACATATCCTCACAGAAACTGATATAAGATGTTACAGTCTCTGTGATCGGTGGCAGCAGCTTCAAAAACAGTCCAATCAGTGAGAGAGAAACAGGCTTGTAAATCCCACTCTGTTTCATTAGTCCATTTTTTAACAGTTCTTAATATAGGTTTGCAGATTTAAGTTTCTGCCTGTAGGTCGTTATAAGATTAATCAAACAGTGATCAGAGAGTCCTAAAGCTGCCCGTGGGACAGAGTGATACCAGAATCAGAATTAATCAGAATCAGAATTAGCTTTATTGGCCAAGTATGTTTACACATACAAGGAATTTGTTTTAGTGACAGAAGCTCCACAGTGCAACAGAGAGACAGCAACAGGACAGGACACAGATAATAAAGAATAATACAAATATCCAAATAGGCAATGTACAAAACAGCAAAAACACAATATATAATATACACAATTATGTGTGTACAGGTCTGATATGTGCAAATTTGAAATGTAATTTTTTTTTTTTTTTAAAGTAAGCAAGTGTGGTGAATAAATAATACAGTTGTGTGTTCCGCGTTTTATTGTCAAGTGTTCATGAGATGGATTACCCGAGGGAAGAAACACAGGTAAAACGTAATTTTATTAAAGAACAAATTAAAGAAAACAAAGAAGATCCTAAATCTCTGTGGAAGGTGTTGAATAGATTCCAATCAATTGGTAAATACATTTTCTGTATCAAAGGTACGTTTAGATATTGATGGCAAGATATCATTTGAAAAAGTTGCTAATAAATTTAATTCATTCTTTTCATTTATTGCTAATAGTCTACTTGATAAGATTCCTCTGTCCAAAGGAAATTATGGGACTGATTTTGTTGAGAGATTTTATTCAAAACAAGGGGTGTTGCCAAACAGTTTTTCTTTTGCAGTGTAAATCAAATTACTAAAATGCTTGAAGAGCTTCAAGTGTCTAAGTCAACTTGGCTGGATGATATTCCAGCTAGATTCTTAAGAGATGCTGCAGATATTATAGCTCCAACTATTACATTTAGTGTTAATCTTTCCTTAGAAAATTGTATATTTCCAGTTAGCTAAAATCATTCCGTAATTCAAAAAAGGTAACAGATGTGATCCTGGAAACTACCGTCCATTCTTGGTGTGGCCTCAAATTTTAGAAAGAATTGTGTACAGATGTATGAGTATTTAAGTAAGAGTTGAATTTATGATTTTCAGTCAGGTTTTAGGAAATCTTATTCGACTGATACGTCTTTACTTTATTTAACAGATTTTATAAGGAGGCAGATAGATGTAGAGGTATGGTACTTCTAGACCTCCAGAAAGCGTTTGACAAAGTAAATCATGCAATACTTTAAGATAAGTTAAGTGTCATGGGTTTTTCAAGTAAAGTGATAGCCTGGTTGAATTCTTATTTAACTGGGAGAGTTCAGAGGGTAGAAATTGATGGGTTTTTTTCTAAGGAAACTGGTTAAAAATGGAGTCCCTCAGGGAAGTGTTTTGGGCCCTCTTTTGTTTCTTTTATACATAAATGACACGCAAGCAGTCTGTGATTGTAATTTGTTTTTATATGCTGATGATTCTGCTTTATTAATTTCAGATAAGGATGTTGGTAGGATACAAGTGAATTTAGGTAAGGAGCTTTGTAAGGTAAGAGACTGGCTCTCTGAAAACAAACTGATGTTGCATTTAGGTAAAATGGAATCCATTTTATTTGGGTCTAAAAAAATTTTGAATAAGGTTTCTAAGGTGTCTGTTAAGGTGGGGGATTGCTTAATATAAAATAGAACCTCCGTTCAATATCTTATGTATCCTTGACAATGATTTAAGTGGTGTAAGTATGGCTATGAAAGTCCTGGGTAAGGTTAATGCTAGAACAAAATTTATTGCCAGAAATGTTAGTTTTCTTGATAAACAGATTATGAAATTACTTGCATCATGTTTAGTAGGGATGGAACGATACACCTACCTCCCGATACGATACTATCACAATACTTGGGTGCCGATACGATACGTATTGCAATTTTGTTTTTTAGATTTTTGATTTATTTGAAAACGACATGGTTTGTGTGTTGGAGCAGGGTTGGAACAACTCTGCAGGGCTGCGGCCCTTCAGGAACTGAGTTTGTCACCCCTGCACTAATCGGAGTTTGTGCCAATAGTTATGCTTGAACACCCACTTCCTTGACTCACTGCAGATATTTTGCATGTCTTATGCAGTGAACTTATTGCTCCATGTTGGTTACTTCAAATGAGTGGTTTCATTTGTCCTTGCATCCCCAAATAGATTTGGTCATACTTTTAAATTTGTTTCCCAATATGCCTTGTTGACACTTCTGGACCAGAGTGGGGACCTGCTGGTACAGGCACTATTTTTAAATCAATAGATGCAGGTTGAAAACTGTGAGTACCTGTATCAACGCTGGCATTTTCCACTTTTGGGAATTGTCCACCTTCAAATGGGTTATTTGTAGGTCTCCTGTATTTTTAATCAGGAAAATGGCATGTATCTTGTAAGTTCAGTTTAATATTTAGCAGAGGTGGGACCAGGTCATTGTTTTGGCTGATTTATCGCCATCTACTGACATAAGTCTGCAAAACAGTTATGGTAGGCTACTTCAAGTCCTAAACGGATACGTTGATACAGAATGTTAATAAAAAAATTAAAACATGAAATGAAGCAGAAAAGTAAATAATAGTTCTAATATATACAAATGTTAAATAAAAATAAGAAGCCATCAGTGAATGGATTTTTGCATGATGTTTCATTTCATGCTGTCACGGAGACGAGTGCAATAATGGTTATAATGATCTTTGTTCCGTTTACTTTATCAGGTTTAAGAAATGAGGCACGCAAAACTAGTTATTCAGACACAAATGTAGCCTATGTAAGTGAATGTATTTTGTTTTAAACAAGTTCATAATGATCACAGTTAGGCTTCTTCCTCTTCTTCATCTTATAAGTGGTTTATAGTGAATGTGTATTTAAATTTCTAAAACATATCCTAAACATGTGGATGAATACACTAACAAGCGCTCATTTAACCAGCCTATATTGATCAGAACTCGGTTTTCTTTTCTTTTCTTATTTTTAAGAAGGTAAAACCCTGTCTACACTGGACGCGCCGTTCAAATTAAACCTTAATGTTGTCTGGAGTTAAGATGTGTGGAATTCCAATGGATGGCCTTTTGAAATCTGTTGGTTTTTCATTTGTGCAACATCTCGGACATTTTTGTCTTGCACAGCACAGTTTTACTAATATCTCTTTGAGTTTAGGACCATTGACTCTGATCCTTGTTTCATCATTGTAATGCTTCAATACATTTCCATTTAAAACTCAAGATCAACAATTGAAGAGCTGTATTTTTTACAATCCACAAGTAATCCATGCAACTCCAGTCCATCAGTTAATGTATTGTGAAGCAAAAGGCTGCGTGTTTAATCCATATTGCTTGCTCCAGTGAAAAAGTGGTCTCATCTGAATCAGCATAGAAATATGGACAGATCAAGCACTGTTTACAAGCCAGTGTGATTATGGATATTTTGGCCAGAAGCAACCATTTAAAGTTAGAAACAAATACAGCTTTTCCCATCACAAAACAGTTAATGTGAATGACTTGTGGATTGTTTTTATCAGCTGTTTGGAATTTCTTTCTGGTGCCACCCAGTCACTGCAGATGATCCATTGGTGAGCAAGGGATGTAATGTTAAATTCTTCCAGAGCAGTTCTTATAATAAACTAACACTCTTAAAAAGAGAAAAATCTCTATTATTTGTGTGATCTTGTGAAAATTGTGAATGAGTGTAGATGAAACCCTCAGATCCATATCAAGCTTTCTATTGGCTAATGACTCTTGTTTAGAACGTTCTCATTTGCTAATGCATAAACTCTACAGGTCCAGAGGAGAATCAAAGGCAAGCAATTAAGCTGAAAGGGGAGGAGCCACCTAAATTCAAAGCTGTACTTAATGGCAAAGACAAGCATTATTGTGGTATCGTTTCAATGCTTGTCAGGATGGGTCTTTTCCATGGTTTGTTAGTGCTGGTTGTGATTGTGGCATTTGATCTGAAGAATGCATGGGGAAGTTTGAGATACAATCAAAGTCCAAGCAGCACGAAGCCGCAATCTGATCGAGTTTCCAGAGGTCCTGCTCTTTCTTCTCAAGGGTTCTGGAACCCTTTGCAAAAGGCTTCTCAGTTTCAGGATCTTGACTCCAGAGGATTTGCACAAGAGCCTCTTGGTCTTCAGGAGAAGCAGGTGTTGCAGGGTCCAGTCAAGCCTTTGGACTGGAGGTTTCCCATTGTTCCAGAGGTGCAGAGCGAGGTGGCGGTGGACTTCCAGTTGAGGCAACCTGTGACTCCCAGTAGTGTAGCTATTCAATGCGGTGAGAATCGGGTTCATGTGGAGGTACAGCAGGACTTGTTTAGCAATGGTCAGCTGATCCAGCCATCTGGTCTGACTTTGGGAGGATGTCCTGTTGTCGGTTGGGTCCCTGGCTCCAGGGTGCTCTATTTTGAGTATGAACTGCAGGACTGCAACAGTGTGCTAATGGTAAATCTTACTATATTATGCTGCACACTACTAAAACAAAGGTTCTTTGAAGGTTCCCTGAACCTCTAACATCCATGGGACAGTTCCGTTCTTTAGTGGAACTGTTCACTCAGGTGAACCAAGTGATTTTATGGTGCGACTTGCTAAGACACCTTTTGGAATTATTTTTGAGAATCCTCTTGGTAATGCATTCAGTCTCTTACAGATGACCGAGGATGAGCTTGTCTACACCTTTGCTCTTACCTACACACCTGAGGCACTCGCTGGCACTCCGATTACTCGTGCAGATGGTGCAGTTGTTGGTGTCCAATGCCACTACCAAAGGTAAGTGACCTTTTGTGACGTGTGGCCTTGCTGCTTGTGGTGGTGTAACTGGAAGACCATTTGTTTGGTTCCTCCTTGAACTGCAGGTTTCATACTGTGAGCGGTAATGCCTTGAGGCCAACTTGGGTCCCTTATGCTTCAACGGAGGTTGGCGAGGAAGTCTTGCTGTTCTCCCTGAAGCTCATGATGGGTCGGTGCAGTTTCTTTAGACCTTCTGCCTTCTGAGTGACGCTGTGCCTAAACTGTTCTTCCTCCTCGCAGATGACTGGTCCTATGAGAGGCCCTCGCACACTTATTTCCTGGGTGACAATATTAATATTGAGGCGTCTGTGAAGGTGTACAACCACGTCCCACTGCGTGTGTTTGTGGACCACTGTGTGGCCACTCAAGAACCTGATGTGACCACCCTTCCGAGATATTCCTTCATTGAGAATCATGGGTGTGTTCATATCACCAGATGCTAACCAAATCGCCAGTTGATTGAGCTTGCTCCTTGTAACCACTTTGTCACTGAGAATTAGGGTAAGGTAGATGCTGCAGTTGACATTGAGGGTTTTTTTTTTAATCACCAGGTGCCTTGTGGATGCTAAGGTCACGACTTCCAGCTCTCGTTTCATGCCTCAAACCCAGAAAGACAAGATCCAGTTCCAGCTGGAGGCCTTCATGTTCCAGGAGCCATCCAGTCCTTCTGTATGTACTGAGTGTTGTATGAATTTGCTTTACTCTTCCGTCTGCTCTGGGTTTGTGATCTCTTACCTGTGGTGTCTCTTGCAGATCTACATAACGTGTATTCTGAAGGCCACTCTTGCTTCTGCACCCAGTGATGCGCTCCACAAATCCTGTTCCTTTGCCAATGGGTATGTTCATGCTGCTTAAGAACAAGTTGAAGGTGCCGTGTCTGATTTTTCTCGTTGCAGGTGGTTTGGTGCTGATGGGAGCCACCAGGCTTGTGGTTGCTGTGACTCAACATGTGGTCCTGATGGTGGAATTCCTGCTGCTCCTTTTGGAGGTAGGCTGCTGATTTAAGCTTATTTAACACTCAAGTGCTCCATTTAACTGTCTGCTTTTTCTAGGTGTTCAGTGGGAAGGGAAGGCATCACTCAGTCCTGTAATGGTTCAAGAGCGACCGAAGACTTTAGCTGGTTTTCAATAAATGGGGTGGGAAAACTGTTTCTGGTTTTGTTTTTTGTTTTTTCTCCAATTTTGATTTGAGTGTGCTGTAGGAAACGGGTAGTCCTACTGTACCTATTCTCTTTCCAGAAGGAAAGGTTCCTTCTTGGTAGGAAAATAACCTTTTAAAGACTGACCTACTGTTTGAATAACTTTTCAGGATGCGCTTTATTGGCCAGGAATGTTTACACATGAGGAATTGTCATAGTGACAGAAGCTCTACAGGGCACAGATAACAAAAGAATATACATAGGCAATGTACAAAATGGCGACAACACTATAACAGACAATGTGTGTACAGGTCTGATGTGTGGTGAATAAATGTGCAAGAGTTGTTCCACGTTTAGAGGCAAGTGTTCATGAGAGATTGCTTGAGGGATGAAACTGTGTCTGGTCGTTCTGATGCTCCGTAGCGTCGACCAGACGGTAACAGTTCAAAGAGGGAGTGTGCAGGATGTGATGGGTCCAGAGTGGTTTTGCCAGCTCTTTTGCTCACTCTGGATAAGTACAGTTCTTGGAGAGTGGGGAGGGTTGTACCAATGATTCACTCAGCAGTCCGGACTACCTTCTGTAGTCTTCTGAGGTCCGATTTGGTAGCTGAGCTGAACCAGACAGTTATTTAAGTGCAGAAGACGGATTCAATGATGGTGGAGTAGAACTGTTTCAGCAGGTCCTGTGGCAGGTTGAACCTCCTCAGCTGGCGAAGGAAGTACAACCTCTGCTGGGCCTTTTTCACAATGGATTCAATGTGGTTGTCCTGAGAAATTGTGGTGCCCAGGAATCTGAATGACTCCACTGCAGTCACAGTGCTGTTCATGATGGTGAGTGGGGGAAGAGCAGGGGGATTTCTCCTGAAGTCCACGATCATCTCCACAGTTTTGAGCGTGTTAAGCACCAGGTTGTTAAGACTGCACCAGACAGCCAGCTCCTTACCCTCCTGTAATCAGACTCATCACCGTCCTGGATCAGTGTGGTGTCGTCTGCAAACTTAAGGAGCTTGACAGAGGGGTCTTTAGATGTGCAGTCGTTGGTGTAGGGGGAGAGAACGCAGCCCTGAGGAGCTCCAGCGCTGATGGTGTGGGTGCTGGATGAGAATTTTCCCAGCCTTACTAGCTGCTGCCTGTCTGTCAGGAAGCTGGTGACCCATTGACAGAAGGAGAGCTGTGTCAGGGTCTGGGATGAAGCTGAAGTCTACGAACAGGATCCTCACAAGTCCCTGGTCTGTCCAGGTGTTGCAGTATGTAATGCAGTCCCATGTTGACTGCATCATCCACAGACCTGTTTGTTCTGTAGGCAAACTGCAGGGGGTCCAGTGGAGGCCTTCAGATAAGCCAAAACCAGTCTTTCAAATGATTTCATGGCCACAGACGTTAGAGCCACAGGTCTGTAGTCGTTAAGTCCAGTAATTTTGGATTACTTTGGGACGGGGATGATGATGATGGAGCGTTTGAAGCATTGGGGGACTTCGCACAGTGAATTGTTGAAGATCTGTGTGAAGACGGGGGCCAACTGGTCAGCACAGGTTTTTAGGCAGGCTGGTGATGACACACCGTCTGGGCCTGGAGCTTTTCTTCTTTTGTTCTTTCTGAAGACCTGGTGCACGTCATCTTCACTGATTTGAATTGTAGGTGTGGGGGAGAGGGGGTTGCTGGAGATGTGAATGGTTGTGTGGAGAGGTGTTCAGGGTGGGTGTGGGGTGTTTTTTCAAACCTGCAGTAGAACTCATTGAGGTCGTCTGCCAGTTGTTGATTCTCCAAAGTGCTGGGGGATGGTGTCTTGTAACTGGTGATATCTTTCATACTGGAAAGGTATGAAAGGTATCTTTCATACCTTTCCACACTGAAGCAGAATCACTGGAAGATAATTTGTTCCTTAGCTTGCCAGAATAATTCCTCTTTGCCACTCTGATCTCCTTTTCCAGTGTGTATTTGGCCTATTTATACAGGACTTTAAACCCCTTTCTGTAAGCATCTTCTTTGGCCTGACGGCGCTGTCTGAGTTTTGCAGTGAACCATGGTTTGTCGTTGTTGTAAGTTAGATGAGTCTTGGTAGGAATGCACATATCCTCACAGAAACTGATATAAGATGTTACAGTCTCTGTGATCGGTGGCAGCAGCTTCAAAAACAGTCCAATCAGTGAGAGAGAAACAGGCTTGTAAATCCCACTCTGTTTCATTAGTCCATTTTTTAACAGTTCTTAATATAGGTTTGCAGATTTAAGTTTCTGCCTGTAGGTCGTTATAAGATTAATCAAACAGTGATCAGAGAGTCCTAAAGCTGCCCGTGGGACAGAGTGATACCAGAATCAGAATTAATCAGAATCAGAATTAGCTTTATTGGCCAAGTATGTTTACACATACAAGGAATTTGTTTTAGTGACAGAAGCTCCACAGTGCAACAGAGAGACAGCAACAGGACAGGACACAGATAATAAAGAATAATACAAATATCCAAATAGGCAATGTACAAAACAGCAAAAACACAATATATAATATACACAATTATGTGTGTACAGGTCTGATATGTGCAAATTTGAAATGTAATTTTTTTTTTTTTTTAAAGTAAGCAAGTGTGGTGAATAAATAATACAGTTGTGTGTTCCGCGTTTTATTGTCAAGTGTTCATGAGATGGATTACCCGAGGGAAGAAACACAGGTAAAACGTAATTTTATTAAAGAACAAATTAAAGAAAACAAAGAAGATCCTAAATCTCTGTGGAAGGTGTTGAATAGATTCCAATCAATTGGTAAATACATTTTCTGTATCAAAGGTACGTTTAGATATTGATGGCAAGATATCATTTGAAAAAGTTGCTAATAAATTTAATTCATTCTTTTCATTTATTGCTAATAGTCTACTTGATAAGATTCCTCTGTCCAAAGGAAATTATGGGACTGATTTTGTTGAGAGATTTTATTCAAAACAAGGGGTGTTGCCAAACAGTTTTTCTTTTGCAGTGTAAATCAAATTACTAAAATGCTTGAAGAGCTTCAAGTGTCTAAGTCAACTTGGCTGGATGATATTCCAGCTAGATTCTTAAGAGATGCTGCAGATATTATAGCTCCAACTATTACATTTAGTGTTAATCTTTCCTTAGAAAATTGTATATTTCCAGTTAGCTAAAATCATTCCGTAATTCAAAAAAGGTAACAGATGTGATCCTGGAAACTACCGTCCATTCTTGGTGTGGCCTCAAATTTTAGAAAGAATTGTGTACAGATGTATGAGTATTTAAGTAAGAGTTGAATTTATGATTTTCAGTCAGGTTTTAGGAAATCTTATTCGACTGATACGTCTTTACTTTATTTAACAGATTTTATAAGGAGGCAGATAGATGTAGAGGTATGGTACTTCTAGACCTCCAGAAAGCGTTTGACAAAGTAAATCATGCAATACTTTAAGATAAGTTAAGTGTCATGGGTTTTTCAAGTAAAGTGATAGCCTGGTTGAATTCTTATTTAACTGGGAGAGTTCAGAGGGTAGAAATTGATGGGTTTTTTTCTAAGGAAACTGGTTAAAAATGGAGTCCCTCAGGGAAGTGTTTTGGGCCCTCTTTTGTTTCTTTTATACATAAATGACACGCAAGCAGTCTGTGATTGTAATTTGTTTTTATATGCTGATGATTCTGCTTTATTAATTTCAGATAAGGATGTTGGTAGGATACAAGTGAATTTAGGTAAGGAGCTTTGTAAGGTAAGAGACTGGCTCTCTGAAAACAAACTGATGTTGCATTTAGGTAAAATGGAATCCATTTTATTTGGGTCTAAAAAAATTTTGAATAAGGTTTCTAAGGTGTCTGTTAAGGTGGGGGATTGCTTAATATAAAATAGAACCTCCGTTCAATATCTTATGTATCCTTGACAATGATTTAAGTGGTGTAAGTATGGCTATGAAAGTCCTGGGTAAGGTTAATGCTAGAACAAAATTTATTGCCAGAAATGTTAGTTTTCTTGATAAACAGATTATGAAATTACTTGCATCATGTTTAGTAGGGATGGAACGATACACCTACCTCCCGATACGATACTATCACAATACTTGGGTGCCGATACGATACGTATTGCAATTTTGTTTTTTAGATTTTTGATTTATTTGAAAACGACATGGTTTGTGTGTTGGAGCAGGGTTGGAACAACTCTGCAGGGCTGCGGCCCTTCAGGAACTGAGTTTGTCACCCCTGCACTAATCGGAGTTTGTGCCAATAGTTATGCTTGAACACCCACTTCCTTGACTCACTGCAGATATTTTGCATGTCTTATGCAGTGAACTTATTGCTCCATGTTGGTTACTTCAAATGAGTGGTTTCATTTGTCCTTGCATCCCCAAATAGATTTGGTCATACTTTTAAATTTGTTTCCCAATATGCCTTGTTGACACTTCTGGACCAGAGTGGGGACCTGCTGGTACAGGCACTATTTTTAAATCAATAGATGCAGGTTGAAAACTGTGAGTACCTGTATCAACGCTGGCATTTTCCACTTTTGGGAATTGTCCACCTTCAAATGGGTTATTTGTAGGTCTCCTGTATTTTTAATCAGGAAAATGGCATGTATCTTGTAAGTTCAGTTTAATATTTAGCAGAGGTGGGACCAGGTCATTGTTTTGGCTGATTTATCGCCATCTACTGACATAAGTCTGCAAAACAGTTATGGTAGGCTACTTCAAGTCCTAAACGGATACGTTGATACAGAATGTTAATAAAAAAATTAAAACATGAAATGAAGCAGAAAAGTAAATAATAGTTCTAATATATACAAATGTTAAATAAAAATAAGAAGCCATCAGTGAATGGATTTTTGCATGATGTTTCATTTCATGCTGTCACGGAGACGAGTGCAATAATGGTTATAATGATCTTTGTTCCGTTTACTATATCAGGTTTAAGAAATGAGGCACGCAAAACTAGTTATTCAGACACAAATGTAGCCTATGTAAGTGAATGTATTTTGTTTTAAACAAGTTCATAATGATCACAGTTAGGCTTCTTCGTCTTCTTCATCTTATAAGTGGTTTATAGTGAATGTGTATTTAAATTTCTAAAACATATCCTAAACATGTGGATGAATACACTAACAAGCGCTCATTTAACCAGCCTATATTGATCAGAACTCGGTTTTCTTTTCTTTTCTTATTTTTAAGAAGGTAAAACCCTGTCTACACTGGACGCGCCGTTCAAATTAAACCTTAATGTTGTCTGGAGTTAAGATGTGTGGAATTCCAATGGATGACCTTTTGAAATCTGTTGGTTTTTCATTTGTGCAACATCTCGGACATTTTTGTCTTGCACAGCACAGTTTTACTAATATCTCTTTGAGTTTAGGACCATTGACTCTGATCCTTGTTTCATCATTGTAATGCTTCAATACATTTCCATTTAAAACTCAAGATCAACAATTGAAGAGCTGTATTTTTTACAATCCACAAGTAATCCATGCAACTCCAGTCCATCAGTTAATGTATTGTGAAGCAAAAGGCTGCGTGTTTAATCCATATTGCTTGCTCCAGTGAAAAAGTGGTCTCATCTGAATCAGCATAGAAATATGGACAGATCAAGCACTGTTTACAAGCCAGTGTGATTATGGATATTTTGGCCAGAAGCAACCATTTAAAGTTAGAAACAAATACAGCTTTTCCCATCACAAAACAGTTAATGTGAATGACTTGTGGATTGTTTTTATCAGCTGTTTGGAATTTCTTTCTGGTGCCACCCAGTCACTGCAGATGATCCATTGGTGAGCAAGGGATGTAATGTTAAATTCTTCCAGAGCAGTTCTTATAATAAACTAACACTCTTAAAAAGAGAAAAATCTCTATTATTTGTGTGATCTTGTGAAAATTGTGAATGAGTGTAGATGAAACCCTCAGATCCATATCAAGCTTTCTATTGGCTAATGACTCTTGTTTAGAACGTTCTCATTTGCTAATGCATAAACTCTACAGGTCCAGAGGAGAATCAAAGGCAAGCAATTAAGCTGAAAGGGGAGGAGCCACCTAAATTCAAAGCTGTACTTAATGGCAAAGACAAGCATTATTGTGGTATCGTTTCAATGCTTGTCAGGATGGGTCTTTTCCATGGTTTGTTAGTGCTGGTTGTGATTGTGGCATTTGATCTGAAGAATGCATGGGGAAGTTTGAGATACAATCAAAGTCCAAGCAGCACGAAGCCGCAATCTGATCGAGTTTCCAGAGGTCCTGCTCTTTCTTCTCAAGGGTTCTGGAACCCTTTGCAAAAGGCTTCTCAGTTTCAGGATCTTGACTCCAGAGGATTTGCACAAGAGCCTCTTGGTCTTCAGGAGAAGCAGGTGTTGCAGGGTCCAGTCAAGCCTTTGGACTGGAGGTTTCCCATTGTTCCAGAGGTGCAGAGCGAGGTGGCGGTGGACTTCCAGTTGAGGCAACCTGTGACTCCCAGTAGTGTAGCTATTCAATGCGGTGAGAATCGGGTTCATGTGGAGGTACAGCAGGACTTGTTTAGCAATGGTCAGCTGATCCAGCCATCTGGTCTGACTTTGGGAGGATGTCCTGTTGTCGGTTGGGTCCCTGGCTCCAGGGTGCTCTATTTTGAGTATGAACTGCAGGACTGCAACAGTGTGCTAATGGTAAATCTTACTATATTATGCTGCACACTACTAAAACAAAGGTTCTTTGAAGGTTCCCTGAACCTCTAACATCCATGGGACAGTTCCGTTCTTTAGTGGAACTGTTCACTCAGGTGAACCAAGTGATTTTATGGTGCGACTTGCTAAGACACCTTTTGGAATTATTTTTGAGAATCCTCTTGGTAATGCATTCAGTCTCTTACAGATGACCGAGGATGAGCTTGTCTACACCTTTGCTCTTACCTACACACCTGAGGCACTCGCTGGCACTCCGATTACTCGTGCAGATGGTGCAGTTGTTGGTGTCCAATGCCACTACCAAAGGTAAGTGACCTTTTGTGACGTGTGGCCTTGCTGCTTGTGGTGGTGTAACTGGAAGACCATTTGTTTGGTTCCTCCTTGAACTGCAGGTTTCATACTGTGAGCGGTAATGCCTTGAGGCCAACTTGGGTCCCTTATGCTTCAACGGAGGTTGGCGAGGAAGTCTTGCTGTTCTCCCTGAAGCTCATGATGGGTCGGTGCAGTTTCTTTAGACCTTCTGCCTTCTGAGTGACGCTGTGCCTAAACTGTTCTTCCTCCTCGCAGATGACTGGTCCTATGAGAGGCCCTCGCACACTTATTTCCTGGGTGACAATATTAATATTGAGGCGTCTGTGAAGGTGTACAACCACGTCCCACTGCGTGTGTTTGTGGACCACTGTGTGGCCACTCAAGAACCTGATGTGACCACCCTTCCGAGATATTCCTTCATTGAGAATCATGGGTGTGTTCATATCACCAGATGCTAACCAAATCGCCAGTTGATTGAGCTTGCTCCTTGTAACCACTTTGTCACTGAGAATTAGGGTAAGGTAGATGCTGCAGTTGACATTGAGGGTTTTTTTTTTAATCACCAGGTGCCTTGTGGATGCTAAGGTCACGACTTCCAGCTCTCGTTTCATGCCTCAAACCCAGAAAGACAAGATCCAGTTCCAGCTGGAGGCCTTCATGTTCCAGGAGCCATCCAGTCCTTCTGTATGTACTGAGTGTTGTATGAATTTGCTTTACTCTTCCGTCTGCTCTGGGTTTGTGATCTCTTACCTGTGGTGTCTCTTGCAGATCTACATAACGTGTATTCTGAAGGCCACTCTTGCTTCTGCACCCAGTGATGCGCTCCACAAATCCTGTTCCTTTGCCAATGGGTATGTTCATGCTGCTTAAGAACAAGTTGAAGGTGCCGTGTCTGATTTTTCTCGTTGCAGGTGGTTTGGTGCTGATGGGAGCCACCAGGCTTGTGGTTGCTGTGACTCAACATGTGGTCCTGATGGTGGAATTCCTGCTGCTCCTTTTGGAGGTAGGCTGCTGATTTAAGCTTATTTAACACTCAAGTGCTCCATTTAACTGTCTGCTTTTTCTAGGTGTTCAGTGGGAAGGGAAGGCATCACTCAGTCCTGTAATGGTTCAAGAGCGACCGAAGACTTTAGCTGGTTTTCAATAAATGGGGTGGGAAAACTGTTTCTGGTTTTGTTTTTTTTTTTTCTCCAATTTTGATTTGAGTGTGCTGTAGGAAACGGGTAGTCCTACTGTACCTATTCTCTTTCCAGAAGGAAAGGTTCCTTCTTGGTAGGAAAATAACCTTTTAAAGACTGACCTACTGTTTGAATAACTTTTCAGGATGCGCTTTATTGGCCAGGAATGTTTACACATGAGGAATTGTCATAGTGACAGAAGCTCTACAGGGCACAGATAACAAAAGAATATACATAGGCAATGTACAAAATGGCGACAACACTATAACAGACAATGTGTGTACAGGTCTGATGTGTGGTGAATAAATGTGCAAGAGTTGTTCCACGTTTAGAGGCAAGTGTTCATGAGAGATTGCTTGAGGGATGAAACTGTGTCTGGTCGTTCTGATGCTCCGTAGCGTCGACCAGACGGTAACAGTTCAAAGAGGGAGTGTGCAGGATGTGATGGGTCCAGAGTGGTTTTGCCAGCTCTTTTGCTCACTCTGGATAAGTACAGTTCTTGGAGAGTGGGGAGGGTTGTACCAATGATTCACTCAGCAGTCCGGACTACCTTCTGTAGTCTTCTGAGGTCCGATTTGGTAGCTGAGCTGAACCAGACAGTTATTTAAGTGCAGAAGACGGATTCAATGATGGTGGAGTAGAACTGTTTCAGCAGGTCCTGTGGCAGGTTGAACCTCCTCAGCTGGCGAAGGAAGTACAACCTCTGCTGGGCCTTTTTCACAATGGATTCAATGTGGTTGTCCTGAGAAATTGTGGTGCCCAGGAATCTGAATGACTCCACTGCAGTCACAGTGCTGTTCATGATGGTGAGTGGGGGAAGAGCAGGGGGATTTCTCCTGAAGTCCACGATCATCTCCACAGTTTTGAGCGTGTTAAGCACCAGGTTGTTAAGACTGCACCAGACAGCCAGCTCCTTACCCTCCTGTAATCAGACTCATCACCGTCCTGGATCAGTGTGGTGTCGTCTGCAAACTTAAGGAGCTTGACAGAGGGGTCTTTAGATGTGCAGTCGTTGGTGTAGGGGGAGAGAACGCAGCCCTGAGGAGCTCCAGCGCTGATGGTGTGGGTGCTGGATGAGAATTTTCCCAGCCTTACTAGCTGCTGCCTGTCTGTCAGGAAGCTGGTGACCCATTGACAGAAGGAGAGCTGTGTCAGGGTCTGGGATGAAGCTGAAGTCTACGAACAGGATCCTCACAAGTCCCTGGTCTGTCCAGGTGTTGCAGTATGTAATGCAGTCCCATGTTGACTGCATCATCCACAGACCTGTTTGTTCTGTAGGCAAACTGCAGGGGGTCCAGTGGAGGCCTTCAGATAAGCCAAAACCAGTCTTTCAAATGATTTCATGGCCACAGACGTTAGAGCCACAGGTCTGTAGTCGTTAAGTCCAGTAATTTTGGATTACTTTGGGACGGGGATGATGATGATGGAGCGTTTGAAGCATTGGGGGACTTCGCACAGTGAATTGTTGAAGATCTGTGTGAAGACGGGGGCCAACTGGTCAGCACAGGTTTTTAGGCAGGCTGGTGATGACACACCGTCTGGGCCTGGAGCTTTTCTTCTTTTGTTCTTTCTGAAGACCTGGTGCACGTCATCTTCACTGATTTGAATTGTAGGTGTGGGGGAGAGGGGGTTGCTGGAGATGTGAATGGTTGTGTGGAGAGGTGTTCAGGGTGGGTGTGGGGTGTTTTTTCAAACCTGCAGTAGAACTCATTGAGGTCGTCTGCCAGTTGTTGATTCTCCAAAGTGCTGGGGGATGGTGTCTTGTAACTGGTGATATCTTTCATACTGGAAAGGTATGAAAGGTATCTTTCATACCTTTCCACACTGAAGCAGAATCACTGGAAGATAATTTGTTCCTTAGCTTGCCAGAATAATTCCTCTTTGCCACTCTGATCTCCTTTTCCAGTGTGTATTTGGCCTATTTATACAGGACTTTAAACCCCTTTCTGTAAGCATCTTCTTTGGCCTGACGGCGCTGTCTGAGTTTTGCAGTGAACCATGGTTTGTCGTTGTTGTAAGTTAGATGAGTCTTGGTAGGAATGCACATATCCTCACAGAAACTGATATAAGATGTTACAGTCTCTGTGATCGGTGGCAGCAGCTTCAAAAACAGTCCAATCAGTGAGAGAGAAACAGGCTTGTAAATCCCACTCTGTTTCATTAGTCCATTTTTTAACAGTTCTTAATATAGGTTTGCAGATTTAAGTTTCTGCCTGTAGGTCGTTATAAGATTAATCAAACAGTGATCAGAGAGTCCTAAAGCTGCCCGTGGGACAGAGTGATACCAGAATCAGAATTAATCAGAATCAGAATTAGCTTTATTGGCCAAGTATGTTTACACATACAAGGAATTTGTTTTAGTGACAGAAGCTCCACAGTGCAACAGAGAGACAGCAACAGGACAGGACACAGATAATAAAGAATAATACAAATATCCAAATAGGCAATGTACAAAACAGCAAAAACACAATATATAATATACACAATTATGTGTGTACAGGTCTGATATGTGCAAATTTGAAATGTAATTTTTTTTTTTTTTAAAGTAAGCAAGTGTGGTGAATAAATAATACAGTTGTGTGTTCCGCGTTTTATTGTCAAGTGTTCATGAGATGGATTACCCGAGGGAAGAAACACAGGTAAAACGTAATTTTATTAAAGAACAAATTAAAGAAAACAAAGAAGATCCTAAATCTCTGTGGAAGGTGTTGAATAGATTCCAATCAATTGGTAAATACATTTTCTGTATCAAAGGTACGTTTAGATATTGATGGCAAGATATCATTTGAAAAAGTTGCTAATAAATTTAATTCATTCTTTTCATTTATTGCTAATAGTCTACTTGATAAGATTCCTCTGTCCAAAGGAAATTATGGGACTGATTTTGTTGAGAGATTTTATTCAAAACAAGGGGTGTTGCCAAACAGTTTTTCTTTTGCAGTGTAAATCAAATTACTAAAATGCTTGAAGAGCTTCAAGTGTCTAAGTCAACTTGGCTGGATGATATTCCAGCTAGATTCTTAAGAAATGCTGCAGATATTATAGCTCCAACTATTACATTTAGTGTTAATCTTTCCTTAGAAAATTGTATATTTCCAGTTAGCTAAAATCATTCCGTAATTCAAAAAAGGTAACAGATGTGATCCTGGAAACTACCGTCCATTCTTGGTGTGGCCTCAAATTTTAGAAAGAATTGTGTACAGATGTATGAGTATTTAAGTAAGAGTTGAATTTATGATTTTCAGTCAGGTTTTAGGAAATCTTATTCGACTGATACGTCTTTACTTTATTTAACAGATTTTATAAGGAGGCAGATAGATGTAGAGGTATGGTACTTCTAGACCTCCAGAAAGCGTTTGACAAAGTAAATCATGCAATACTTTAAGATAAGTTAAGTGTCATGGGTTTTTCAAGTAAAGTGATAGCCTGGTTGAATTCTTATTTAACTGGGAGAGTTCAGAGGGTAGAAATTGATGGGTTTTTTTCTAAGGAAACTGGTTAAAAATGGAGTCCCTCAGGGAAGTGTTTTGGGCCCTCTTTTGTTTCTTTTATACATAAATGACACGCAAGCAGTCTGTGATTGTAATTTGTTTTTATATGCTGATGATTCTGCTTTATTAATTTCAGATAAGGATGTTGGTAGGATACAAGTGAATTTAGGTAAGGAGCTTTGTAAGGTAAGAGACTGGCTCTCTGAAAACAAACTGATGTTGCATTTAGGTAAAATGGAATCCATTTTATTTGGGTCTAAAAAAATTTTGAATAAGGTTTCTAAGGTGTCTGTTAAGGTGGGGGATTGCTTAATATAAAATAGAACCTCCGTTCAATATCTTATGTATCCTTGACAATGATTTAAGTGGTGTAAGTATGGCTATGAAAGTCCTGGGTAAGGTTAATGCTAGAACAAAATTTATTGCCAGAAATGTTAGTTTTCTTGATAAACAGATTATGAAATTACTTGCATCATGTTTAGTAGGGATGGAACGATACACCTACCTCCCGATACGATACTATCACAATACTTGGGTGCCGATACGATACGTATTGCAATTTTGTTTTTTAGATTTTTGATTTATTTGAAAACGACATGGTTTGTGTGTTGGAGCAGGGTTGGAACAACTCTGCAGGGCTGCGGCCCTTCAGGAACTGAGTTTGTCACCCCTGCACTAATCGGAGTTTGTGCCAATAGTTATGCTTGAACACCCACTTCCTTGACTCACTGCAGATATTTTGCATGTCTTATGCAGTGAACTTATTGCTCCATGTTGGTTACTTCAAATGAGTGGTTTCATTTGTCCTTGCATCCCCAAATAGATTTGGTCATACTTTTAAATTTGTTTCCCAATATGCCTTGTTGACACTTCTGGACCAGAGTGGGGACCTGCTGGTACAGGCACTATTTTTAAATCAATAGATGCAGGTTGAAAACTGTGAGTACCTGTATCAACGCTGGCATTTTCCACTTTTGGGAATTGTCCACCTTCAAATGGGTTATTTGTAGGTCTCCTGTATTTTTAATCAGGAAAATGGCATGTATCTTGTAAGTTCAGTTTAATATTTAGCAGAGGTGGGACCAGGTCATTGTTTTGGCTGATTTATCGCCATCTACTGACATAAGTCTGCAAAACAGTTATGGTAGGCTACTTCAAGTCCTAAACGGATACGTTGATACAGAATGTTAATAAAAAAATTAAAACATGAAATGAAGCAGAAAAGTAAATAATAGTTCTAATATATACAAATGTTAAATAAAAATAAGAAGCCATCAGTGAATGGATTTTTGCATGATGTTTCATTTCATGCTGTCACGGAGACGAGTGCAATAATGGTTATAATGATCTTTGTTCCGTTTACTTTATCAGGTTTAAGAAATGAGGCACGCAAAACTAGTTATTCAGACACAAATGTAGCCTATGTAAGTGAATGTATTTTGTTTTAAACAAGTTCATAATGATCACAGTTAGGCTTCTTCCTCTTCTTCATCTTATAAGTGGTTTATAGTGAATGTGTATTTAAATTTCTAAAACATATCCTAAACATGTGGATGAATACACTAACAAGCGCTCATTTAACCAGCCTATATTGATCAGAACTCGGTTTTCTTTTCTTTTCTTATTTTTAAGAAGGTAAAACCCTGTCTACACTGGACGCGCCGTTCAAATTAAACCTTAATGTTGTCTGGAGTTAAGATGTGTGGAATTCCAATGGATGGCCTTTTGAAATCTGTTGGTTTTTCATTTGTGCAACATCTCGGACATTTTTGTCTTGCACAGCACAGTTTTACTAATATCTCTTTGAGTTTAGGACCATTGACTCTGATCCTTGTTTCATCATTGTAATGCTTCAATACATTTCCATTTAAAACTCAAGATCAACAATTGAAGAGCTGTATTTTTTACAATCCACAAGTAATCCATGCAACTCCAGTCCATCAGTTAATGTATTGTGAAGCAAAAGGCTGCGTGTTTAATCCATATTGCTTGCTCCAGTGAAAAAGTGGTCTCATCTGAATCAGCATAGAAATATGGACAGATCAAGCACTGTTTACAAGCCAGTGTGATTATGGATATTTTGGCCAGAAGCAACCATTTAAAGTTAGAAACAAATACAGCTTTTCCCATCACAAAACAGTTAATGTGAATGACTTGTGGATTGTTTTTATCAGCTGTTTGGAATTTCTTTCTGGTGCCACCCAGTCACTGCAGATGATCCATTGGTGAGCAAGGGATGTAATGTTAAATTCTTCCAGAGCAGTTCTTATAATAAACTAACACTCTTAAAAAGAGAAAAATCTCTATTATTTGTGTGATCTTGTGAAAATTGTGAATGAGTGTAGATGAAACCCTCAGATCCATATCAAGCTTTCTATTGGCTAATGACTCTTGTTTAGAACGTTCTCATTTGCTAATGCATAAACTCTACAGGTCCAGAGGAGAATCAAAGGCAAGCAATTAAGCTGAAAGGGGAGGAGCCACCTAAATTCAAAGCTGTACTTAATGGCAAAGACAAGCATTATTGTGGTATCGTTTCAATGCTTGTCAGGATGGGTCTTTTCCATGGTTTGTTAGTGCTGGTTGTGATTGTGGCATTTGATCTGAAGAATGCATGGGGAAGTTTGAGATACAATCAAAGTCCAAGCAGCACGAAGCCGCAATCTGATCGAGTTTCCAGAGGTCCTGCTCTTTCTTCTCAAGGGTTCTGGAACCCTTTGCAAAAGGCTTCTCAGTTTCAGGATCTTGACTCCAGAGGATTTGCACAAGAGCCTCTTGGTCTTCAGGAGAAGCAGGTGTTGCAGGGTCCAGTCAAGCCTTTGGACTGGAGGTTTCCCATTGTTCCAGAGGTGCAGAGCGAGGTGGCGGTGGACTTCCAGTTGAGGCAACCTGTGACTCCCAGTAGTGTAGCTATTCAATGCGGTGAGAATCGGGTTCATGTGGAGGTACAGCAGGACTTGTTTAGCAATGGTCAGCTGATCCAGCCATCTGGTCTGACTTTGGGAGGATGTCCTGTTGTCGGTTGGGTCCCTGGCTCCAGGGTGCTCTATTTTGAGTATGAACTGCAGGACTGCAACAGTGTGCTAATGGTAAATCTTACTATATTATGCTGCACACTACTAAAACAAAGGTTCTTTGAAGGTTCCCTGAACCTCTAACATCCATGGGACAGTTCCGTTCTTTAGTGGAACTGTTCACTCAGGTGAACCAAGTGATTTTATGGTGCGACTTGCTAAGACACCTTTTGGAATTATTTTTGAGAATCCTCTTGGTAACGCATTCAGTCTCTTACAGATGACCGAGGATGAGCTTGTCTACACCTTTGCTCTTACCTACACACCTGAGGCACTCGCTGGCACTCCGATTACTCGTGCAGATGGTGCAGTTGTTGGTGTCCAATGCCACTACCAAAGGTAAGTGACCTTTTGTGACGTGTGGCCTTGCTGCTTGTGGTGGTGTAACTGGAAGACCATTTGTTTGGTTCCTCCTTGAACTGCAGGTTTCATACTGTGAGCGGTAATGCCCTGAGGCCAACTTGGGTCCCTTATGCTTCAACGGAGGTTGGCGAGGAAGTCTTGCTGTTCTCCCTGAAGCTCATGATGGGTCGGTGCAGTTTCTTTAGACCTTCTGCCTTCTGAGTGACGCTGTGCCTAAACTGTTCTTCCTCCTCGCAGATGACTGGTCCTATGAGAGGCCCTCGCACACTTATTTCCTGGGTGACAATATTAATATTGAGGCGTCTGTGAAGGTGTACAACCACGTCCCACTGCGTGTGTTTGTGGACCACTGTGTGGCCACTCAAGAACCTGATGTGACCACCCTTCCGAGATATTCCTTCATTGAGAATCATGGGTGTGTTCATATCACCAGATGCTAACCAAATCGCCAGTTGATTGAGCTTGCTCCTTGTAACCACTTTGTCACTGAGAATTAGGGTAAGGTAGATGCTGCAGTTGACATTGAGGGTTTTTTTTTTAATCACCAGGTGCCTTGTGGATGCTAAGGTCACGACTTCCAGCTCTCGTTTCATGCCTCAAACCCAGAAAGACAAGATCCAGTTCCAGCTGGAGGCCTTCATGTTCCAGGAGCCATCCAGTCCTTCTGTATGTACTGAGTGTTGTATGAATTTGCTTTACTCTTCCGTCTGCTCTGGGTTTGTGATCTCTTACCTGTGGTGTCTCTTGCAGATCTACATAACGTGTATTCTGAAGGCCACTCTTGCTTCTGCACCCAGTGATGCGCTCCACAAATCCTGTTCCTTTGCCAATGGGTATGTTCATGCTGCTTAAGAACAAGTTGAAGGTGCCGTGTCTGATTTTTCTCGTTGCAGGTGGTTTGGTGCTGATGGGAGCCACCAGGCTTGTGGTTGCTGTGACTCAACATGTGGTCCTGATGGTGGAATTCCTGCTGCTCCTTTTGGAGGTAGGCTGCTGATTTAAGCTTATTTAACACTCAAGTGCTCCATTTAACTGTCTGCTTTTTCTAGGTGTTCAGTGGGAAGGGAAGGCATCACTCAGTCCTGTAATGGTTCAAGAGCGACCGAAGACTTTAGCTGGTTTTCAATAAATGGGGTGGAAAAACTGTTTCTGGTTTTGTGTTTTTTTTTTTCTCCAATTTTGATTTGAGTGTGCTCTAGGAAACGGGTAGTCCTAATGTACCTATTCTCTTTCCAGAAGGAAACCGTCCTGTGAACGGTTTAATAGAAGTGGTGGGTTATTTGTAGGATTTGTTTTTAATTCGGGTAATTGGCAGGTGTCTCAAATTTCAGTTTAATATTTGGTGTGCCGACCCTGTACTGGTGTAAGCTGGGGTTTGTGCAGTAGACTAGTCATTCTTAAATGGTTGAATACTTAACTGAAGTTGAACCTTGAATTGTCTGTAGTCCAGGTGAGTGACCTTAATCCGTTCGTCAGTCACTTATGCAATATCTCAGGGTTTTTTTTTTTCACAGACCAGTTTTGCTATCAATGTTATTTCTTTGAGTTTAGGGCCATTGATTCTAAAGCTTGCCTGGTTAATGCTGCAAGACAGTCAAGAACTGATCTCCATTTTTGTAAACTCGATCAACAATTCAAGGCAGACACGATTCATTTAGGGCTTTCTTTTTCAATAAAATCCACATGGCCGCAGTCCAACAACTAACATTTTGTAACGCTACTTGTAAGAAACAAATTGACAGGTGTTTTAACTTTGTCCATAACACTTTCTCCAGTGAAAATGTGGTCTCCTCTGAAAAGGGATAGAAATATGCGCAGATTAAATACTATTTACAAGCTAAACCAGCTCTAAACAAATGTGAGTTGATTTTGATGTGAGAGGACAGCAGGGGACAGACTTTCACACTGGAGGAAGTGTGATTTGTGGATAGTTTGAAGTTTACATTTAGTCATTTGGCAGACCCTTTTATCCAAAGCGACTTACAATTGGGGAATACAAAAAGCGATTCATCTTGAAAAGGCAATCAGACAGAGGAAGTGCTCGTAACACCAAGTCTCAGTCATTGTACAAATAAGTACAAGCTAGTAAGCGGAGGGAAAGAGGTGTTTTTTTTGTTTTTTTTATATAGGATGAAGTCAAGTACTGCTGAAAGAGATGAGTTTTCAGTTGTTGCCTGAAGATTGCCAGGGATCCGGCGTTCCGGATAGGGGTGGGAAAATTATTCCACCAGCCAGGAATGGTGAACGAGAATGTTCTGGAGAGTGATTTTGAGCCTCTCTGTGATGGTACCACAAGGCATCGCTCACTAGCAGATCTCAGACTTCTGGAGGGGATGTAGTTTCGTAACAGTGAGAGGAAGTAGGAGGGTGCTGAGCCTGTGGTCGTTCTGTATGCAAGCATCAGTGTCTTGAACTTGATGCAAGCTGCCACTGGTAGCCAGTGCAAGGAGATGAAGAGAGGTGTAACATGCGCTCTTTTGGGCACGTTGAAGATCAGTCGTGCCGCTGCATTCTGAATCATTTGTAGAGGTTTGATTGTGTTTGATGGCAGACCAGCCAGAAGAGCATTGCAGTAGTCCAGTCTAGAAACAACAAGGGCCTGGACAAGAAGTTGTGCAGCATGCTCTGTCGGAAAGGGCCTGATCTTTCTGATGTTGTGTAGTGCAAACCTGCAGGATCGAGCAGTCTTTGCAATGTGCTCTTTGAAGGTCAGCTGGTCATCAAAGATTAAACCAAGATTTCTGACCGAAGTTGAAGGGGTAATCATTGATGAGCCTAACTGAATCGTGAAGTCATGCTGTAGAGTCGGAGTGGCAGGGAAGACCAGCAGTTCCGTCTTTGCCAGGTTGAGCTGTAGGTGATGTTCTTTCATCCATGCCGAGATGTCCGCCAGGCATTCTGAGATCTGTGCATCTACCGTTGGGTCATATGGTTGAAGAGAGAGAGAGAGCTGTGTGTCATCAGCGTAGCAGTGATAGGAGAAGCCATGTGCATGTATGATGGGACCCAGCGATGTAGTGTATGTGGAGAAGAGGAGGGGTCCAAGAACCGATCCCTGAGGAACTCCAGTGACCAGTTGATGCGGTTTGGATACCTCCCCTCCCCAGGCCACCCTGAAGGATCTACCGGTGAGATGGGATTCAAACCAGCGAAGTGGAATCCCAGTGATGCCCAGTGATGCGAGGGTAGACAGGAGAATCTGATGATTGACAGTGTCAAAAGCAGCAGAAAGATCCAGCAGAATGAGGACTGACGATTTGGAATCAGCCTTTGCAGGTCGCAGGGCTTCAGTGACTGAGAGTAGCGCAGTCTCTGTTGAATGGCCACTCCTGAAACCTGACTCTTTGGCATCCAGTTTGTTGTACTGTGAAAGAAACCGTGAGATCTGGTTGAAGACAACTCATTTGAGTGTTTTCCCTACGAATGGAAGGAGAGAGACAGGTCTGTAGTTATCTAAAAGAGAAACATTTAATGTAGGTTTTTTGATCCGTGGGGTTACCTGAGCCTGCTTGAATGCTGTGGGGAAGATGCCTGTGTGGAGAGATGTGTTGATAATGTGTGTGAGTGCCGGTAAGAGGGTGAGGGGATTGGGTCGAGAGGACATGTTGTAGGATGGCTGGAGAGGAGAAGTTTGGATACTTCTGCCTCGGTGAGGGGACAGAAGGAGAAGATGGGAGTTAGAGCAGTGGATGTGGTTGATTGGAGGTCCTGTGGAGTTGAGAACTGGTTACTGATTGTTCTAGTTTTGTCTGTGAAAAAAGAGGCAAAGTCATCAGCGGTTATCAAAGTGGTGGGAGGTGGAGGAGGGGGACAGAGGAGAGAATTAAATGTTCTGAAGAGATTACGCATGTCTGGAGCGCTGGTGATCTTGTTGTGGAAATGTGAGGATCTGGCAGTGTGGACTTCAGTAGATAAAGATGAAAGCAAAGACTGATACCTACTCAGGTTCGACGGATCGTTTGATTTGCGCCATTTTCTCTCTGCCACTCTGAGTTTGGTCCGATTCTCACGAAGAACATTGGATAACCAGGGGTTAGAAGGAGCAGCCCGTGCTGGCCTGGAGGAGAGAGGACAGATGTCGTCTAGACAAGAGGTTAAGGTAGAGCATAAAGTGTCAGTGGCTGCATTTACATCCAGAGAAGAGAAATGGGTAGGCGAGGGAAGAGAGGAGGATACTACAGAGGAAAGAAGGGAGGGGGAAAGGAAGCGTAGGTTGTGTCTGAAAGTAACCGGTAAGGGAGATGGTGGCACCTGGGTAGCAAAATGTAAAGTAAATGTAATGAAGAAATGGTCAGAGATAATGAAGTGAAGTGACATTTAGCCAAGTATGGTGACCCATACTCGGAATTCGTGCTCTGCATTTAACCCATCCAACGTGCACACACACAGCAGTGAACACACACACACCGTGAACACACACCCGGAGCAGATATGTAGTGGTTGTACGAGAATGTTATCTGTAGAACAATTGCGTGTGTAAATTAAGTCGAGTTGGTTACCTGATTTGTGCGTTCTAGTAGTGGTGAGGCGTTTGAGATCAAATGAAGCTAGGAGTGACTGGAAGTCTGTAGCATAAGGCCTGTCTAGGTGAATGTTGAAATCGCCGAAGACTAAGAGTGGAGTGCCATCCTCCATGAAAGAGGACAGCAGTCCGTCCAGCTCATCTAGGAAGGTTGGTGGTATTTGGCCCGGGGGACGATAGATTACCACAATCTGGAGTCTTATAGGAGCTGTTCCAGTAACGGCATGAGATTCAAATGAGTTGAGATTGCCTAGGGGAGAGTGGGTAGAGTATTTCCAATTGTTAGAAATGAGCAAACCTTTGATTGATACTGACCAAACTGGATTTGTTAAAAGTAGGCAGACACATGATAATGTGAGACGTGCACTATTTTTGTTCGAGACCATGAGTAAAAATACTTCCAAATCCCTGGCAATTAGCCTGGATGCGGAAAAAGCTTTTGACTCGGTGCGATGGGAGTTTTTGTATTTAGTACTGCAACGTTTTGGCTTTAATGAAGAAGTTATAAGAAACCATTAAACCACTATATCATTTACCAACAGCCAAGATTAAAATAAATGGTAATGTTTCTAACTCAATTACACTGGAGCGGGGATGTCGTCAGGGATGCCCCTTGAGTCCTACACTTTTTGCACTATTCATAGAGCCATTAGCTCAGGCAATTAGAGAAGATACAGAAATTCTAGGAATTCCAATGAAAGAATCCGAACACAAAATATGCCTGTATGCGGATGACATTCTTATGACTATTTCTGAGCCAGATTCCAGTTTACCCAAACTCATGTCTTGTCTTGGGCAGTTTGGTTGGTACTCTGGATATAAACTGAATTTACACAAAATCCAAACCCTCTCTTTTAATTATTCACCTCAGGAAAATATCCTTAAAAAATATAATTTTAAATGGAAAACAAATAGTATTAAATACCTGGGGGTTACTATACCAAATAATTTAACTAAAATGTATATTTCTAATTATGGATCTATTACTAAGGAACTGAAGCAGACTTGGATAATTGGACACCTCTAACTTTTAGTTTGCATAATCGAATAGAAATTATAAGGATGAATGTTTTACCGCGGTTATTATTTTTCTTTCAATCACTACCTGTAGAGATACCAAAAAAACAATTTAATGACTGGAATCGAATGATCTCAAGATTTATATGGAAAAATCAGAAACCCAGGGTAAGACTCAAAACACTACAATTACCAAAGGAGAGAGGAGGACTGTCTCTTCCTTGTTTGGAGGATTATTATAAAGCAGCACAATTAAAATATCTAGTTTGCTGGTGTATTGATGACTATGATGCAAAATGGAAAGAAGTAGAATTCAACCAGCTAGACTTTCCTCTCCCTTCTTTATTAGGGGACAGAACTACGAAGATTATGTACTCTAACAAACTAAGCAATTGGACATTAGTTCCTCTTAATATTTGGTTCAAAGAATGCAAAACTCTGAGATTGGAAAAACAAGCACGGCTGCTAAGATGGGTGGCATTTGATAGAGACTTCAAACCTGCACAGATGGATGTGCGGTTTAAACAATGGATATGGAATGGTATCACATCATATTGTACAGTTTCATCCAAGATTGGTTTAGAAAGCTTCCAACATCTTATTGATACCTATAATTTAGAGAAACACGACTTCTATAGATATTTACAGCTTAGAAATCACTTTAATAAAAATATTATTAATGAGGCAACTGAATTGAATCTCATAAACATTTTTGCTGATGCATATAAAGGTGGTATTCACAAGAAACTGGTGTCAAAAATATATTCATGTATACAGTGCTCTAAGTCTCATTCTACTTTATATTTTAAAGAAAAATGGGAGAAGGAGGCAAACATAATTCTAACGGAAGAAGATTGGTTAAACATATGTAAGTCACAACATGCAACCTCCAGTTCTGGTCAGTGGAGAGAATTCTCATGGAAAAACGTTATTAGATTCTTTATTACTCCAAAAAGAGAATATTTACAGAATGGTAATCCGGAATCTGCACTTTGCTGGAGACGATGTAACAACTCAATGGCGGATTATATTCATATATTCTGGAACTGTACGGCAATCCAATCATACTGGTTAATGGTAATCACTGAAATAGAATCAATACTGGGTTTTGAGATTGATCATAGCTTTGGCGCTATATATTTAGGAAACATACCAACTGATTTTAATGCTCAAGACAAGTACCTTCTCAGGTTGTTATTGGTTGCTAGTAAAAAAGCAATAACCAAGAAATGGCTGAATGAGAATCCACCAACAAAAGAGGACTGGATAACAATTGTAAGGGATATGTTTGATATGGAGAAAATGACCTTTTCTCTAAGACTAAGTATGGATACATTTTATAAGAACTGGTCAAAATGGTTAATACACATGAAAATAGATAATACATAATTAGATGCTAAGTGTTGTGGAATTAATGCCCCCCCCCCCCCCCCTTTTTTTTCTTCATATATGTGAAGTATTTACTTGGAAATACACTGTTTGGACTGAAACTTACAGACTTCAATTTACCCTTATTTAATTTTATTTTTTTATTTTTTTAACTATTATACGTCCTATTGTATGTGTATTGGGGGGGGGGGGGGGTACTATAGGTACTATAGGAAAAGTAACCCATATTATATTATAAAAATAACTGTATAAGAAGGATGTAAGAACTGTATGTAATGCCTCTGGTTTATTTTTTCTTTCTTTCTAATGTTTTTCTTGTATTTCTAAGTTGTGTTATAAGAAATACAAAAATAAAAAGTTTAAAAAAAAGAAATGAGCAAACCAGTGCCCCCACCCCGGCCAACTTGCCTAGGGGTGTGAGAGAAAGAGAAATTGTGAGAGAGAGCAGCTGGGGTTGCCGTGTCTTCTGGACGAATCCAGGTCTCAGTCAAGCCCAGGATGCTGAGTGTGGAATGTAAGGAACATGCAGAAATGAAGTCGGCTTTGTTGACAGCTGACTGGCAATTTCAAAGACCTACAGAGGAAGAAAGAGGAGCAGTGGAAGATGTAGAGATAGTGCGCAGGTTGGCAGGGTTACGTAAAAAAAAAAAAAAAAAAGTTAAAAACAATGATTTGTCTTAAGCTCTTACTTCACAAGACAGTAACTGATGTGGATTGGGCAGATTTTATACTTTCAATCTGATGCCCCCCATTCACTGCAGAGTAACATTGGTGAGAAAGTTAAATTATGCTAACTACTTCCAAATGTTTCAAACTAAATATATGTAATCTCTTAAAAGGATCTTGTTCAAAGACAAGCCCTGGTGGTCATTGTGGTTTGTTAGGATGGAGTTCCTGAAAATATGTATGCAATACAATTTTAAAATGTGTATTATAAACACCCATATATCTAGTGTAATTATATAACTCTATAGCAGGTCTATTTTCCTATTTTTAAATGGGAGATTTAAATTTACACTTTGTTTACTGTGTGGAGAAGTGCTAATATTGTGTTTGGTCTCGTTCTGTCTCGTGTATCTTGTCAGTGTCTGTGCTTGCTTAGCTATTTGTTGTGAAAAAATAAGGATTTTCAGGTAAATTCAGTTAGTATTTTGTTAGATGCGTATAAAAAAAGCTTAGTTTACCGTGGCAGTTGTCGTGTGAAGGCCTCCTCCTGTGATGACCGAAGAGTGTAAAGACCATCGACTCTACCGTGCGACTCCACCGGGAGACACCGGCAAAGGATATAAGTATCGCTTTTGATTTCTCCTCTTTTCTTCTACTAGTTTCACTTCTGTTTCAGTTTTTAGAACCATTTATTACTATGTGTAAGTTGTTGTTTTTAGCATGTGTGTTTGGCAGTGTTATTTCTTAGGATTACTGATAAGCTACTGTCGTTTGATTTGTATTTATTTAGTTAATTGTCTGTATAGGTCTTTTATTAAGTTTTAATTTTATTTAATTTGAGTTATTTTAATACTTCAACAAACTAAATGGAAATGAAAAGATATATATACATATATATATATACATACTGTGTGTAATATATATATATATATATATATATATATATATATATATATATATATAAAACGTACATGTTTTAAACGTACAAACGTACACAACTTAATGGTAAATTCTATATATTTATTTATTGCCAAACACCTTAGTTGTTTGGAATTTGCTTTGGTGAGCTCATCAACAATAATAACAAACATTAAAATACAAACATAAATACATACACTGCTATAAATGTCCCATCAATTATAAGGAGTGAAATACAGATGTGTAGTAATTAATCAGAATCATTATTCTAATTTTAGCTTTTAGGGAATCACTCTTAAGATTCGATATTTATATGATTAATTGAGATTAATCAGAATGTCCAACTTATACCTTGTTAATGGTACCATATTAACGACTTGTCCAGCAAGTATTAAAATCAGCACGTTATCTTTTAACAATTGTGTTTATTTTATTCGCGGCCAACGATAAAACAACCCAAATAGTTAACTTTAGTTATCAAGCTCATGAGCGTAGGTAACGCAATCTTTTGGCAAGTAATTAAGATTTGACAAAACACATAGCAACAGACATGAGATTTCTTAATATAATCAAAGTTTATTTCACTACTCTAACACAATACTAAGCTAAGCAACACAAAACAAAAGACGTAAACACACATTCGTTGCAATACATTGTTCTGATCTGAAGAGAGTCTTAGGTTCTAATGCTTGCTGGGGAAGTTGTGGCCTAATGGTTAGAGAGTTGGACTCGTGATCCAAAGGTTGCGGGTTCGAGTCTCGGCCCGGCAGGGATTGTAGGTGGGGGGAGTGAATGTACAGCGCTCTCTCCACCCTCAATACCACGACTGAGGTGCCCTTGAGCAAGGCACCGAACCCCCAACTGCTCCCCGGGCGCTGCAGCATAAAATGGCTGCCCACTGCTCCGGGTGTATGTTCACAGTGTGTGTGTGTGTGTGTTCACTGCTGTGTGTGTGCACGTTGGATGGGTTAAATGCAGAGCACGAATTCCGAGTATGGGTCACCATACTTGGCTGAATGTCACTTCACTTCACTTGTTTTCAACCTGAGGGAAATCACACGCAGAGGGAACTCTTGTATCTTTACTCTTAAAAGATAAATACAACCAGTTTCAGCAGATTTAGGAGATTTTGCCTTACGTTTGACTTCAGTTGAATTCAGCTCTTTTTCCAGTTCGAGACGGATTGGCGGCTTGGGAGGTCTTCGTCACGAGGGTACTCTTCAGTGGTTGGTTGGCTTCGCTCTGACTTGGTGACGCTCTCAGGAAGTCGTTTCCGTTCCTTAGCTTCAGATGTTAAAGTTCTCTCGAAGTTTAACTGAGTCTTGATCTCAGTTGCAATGCTCGGCCGTGATGTTAATGGCAAGAAGCGCTTTGCAGCGCGTGAGCAAACGAGAGACGAGCGAGTTAAGCTTAAGCTTCTCTTTTCAGTTTCCAACAACTACCTCGTTTTCAGTTGTTGCATCTGTTTTTAACGGGCCGATTTGGGATCTGCCCACGGGCGCCTGACCCAATCGGATTCTTCCTGTGGGGCGTTTTCTCCAATCGCAAGTGTTTCTGTAGGGAGGAGCTCCGCCCTGCACAGCCTCTCTCCGCGCATACATTATCTGTTCAGTTATTTATCACATGAAAACTTATTAACAGCAGATTTCTATTCATATTATGATCCTACCTTGCAGAGAAAAGATCCTTTTCATTCACACCATATTATTACTCATGAAATCAGCTTTTATCTGAAACCAAACACCTACGTTTTTGATATGCACAAAAATACATATATCCTTTGTATTCATTACGCGGTTAAAGCCATAGATGAAACAATCCTTAATTCTCAATAACCACATCAAACATGTGAAAATGAACAACTAGTGATCAGGAATATTATGCATCAGAAGATTACAACAATATCATACGTTCCAATAACACAGTGAAGTTTATACATGTCATGACAACCTTAATATCTGTTGTGAATATAATATTTATAGTGTTTTTCCAGTATATTGCTTCAATAGCCACAGCCATATCACCCTGTAGCCCAAGACTGGTTGCCCACTGAAGCTAAGCAGGGTTGAGCTGGTCAGTACCTGGATGGAAGACCTCCTGGGAAAACTAGGTTGCTGTTGGAAGAGGTGTTAGTGAGGCCAGCAGGGGGTGCTCACCCTGCAGTCTGTGTGGGTCCTAACGCCCCAGTATAGTGATGGGGACACTATACTGTCAAAAAGCACCGTCTTTCGGATGAGACGTTAAACCGAGGTCCTGACTCTCTGTGGTCATTAAAAATCCCAAATTTCCCATTGGTCTCTGACCATCATGGCCTCCTAATCATCCCCTTACACTGATTGGCTTCATCACTCTGTCTCCTCTCCACCAGTAAGCTGGTGTGTGGTGGGCATTCTGGCGCACTATGGCTGCCGTCGCATCATCCAGGTGAATGCTGCACACTGGTGGTGGACGAGGAGACACCACCCCTCACAATGTAGAGCGCTTTGAGTGCTTAGAAAAAAGCAGAAAAGCACTATATAAATGTAATGAATTATTATTATTATTATTAATAGCAGAAACTAGTATAACTTTGTCCCTGTAAGATACGTGACATCTTTGTCTGTTAGAGAGCAACAAGGAAAAGGCGCATTCCTTTCTTGGGCGAAGCGCGAGGTCGTAAAAGTCTTCTTCAGCGATTACTTTTCTTGAATTACTGCGCTTAATGGAGAGAGATTAGGGAGGGTTTTGGGTGAAGTTTAATAAATCCAGCCAAGCACTTAAAGTTGCTCTTCTCTTAAAAGCATCCAGGTGTTCTTCCCAAATATATTCTGGGTTTTAGGGGTCTCCTGGGACCAGAGGATTTATGGCAGGAGAGCTTTGATTTTTGCTCAAGAATGTTTTGAAGTTGAATGCAGTGTGTAGGTTCGATTTTGAGACCCAAGCACTACAGATGTATAGACACCAGAGGAATTAAGAGTGTGAACAATCCTACAATAAGTACTGTTCAAAAAAACGCGTAGACTTACTTTTAATTGCTCTAAGGTGTCTACCTGAAGGAAGAGGCATAAATGTCTGGCTGGATGTAAAGGATCTTTCAGGATTTTTAAGCTGTTTTTCTGCAAACGTGAGACATAAATCTCATCAATAGTGGGAAGATCATAACCAATAATTTTCGAAGCAACCCGAGTTATATTATTAATCGGACTTCTCTGCTGAGCTGTGGAGCTAACAAACCACACTATAAGTGAAAAAGTCAGCACGCTTTCAATGACAGCTCTATAAAAATTGAACATACCAACTTTAGATATGCCAAACTTTTTAAGCTGTCTTAAGAAAAAAAGCCTTTGAGATTTTTTGATAATGCCTCTTAGGTTGTCATCCCACTTTTTTTTTTTATTTTTTATTTTTTTTTAAACTCTGCACTTTAACGTTGCAGAGATGGTAGTGCCGAGAAACTTAAAACATTGAACATTTTCAATGTCCTGACCATTAATAGTCGATGGCAAAACAGCATTTGTCCTCTGTATGAAATCAAAACACCATTTCCTTAGTTTTTAGGACATTCAATTTCAAATTATGAGTGCAACTCCAATCAAACGGTGTAGAAACCTCCCTTCTATAGTCCAATTCGTTATCATTTGTTATTAAACCAATCAATGTGGTGTCATCAGCAAACTGAAAAATTTGCACTGAATCACAATCATTAGTGTATACAGAGTACAATAATGGTGACAATACACATCCTTGTGGGGCCCCCACACTTATTGTCTTGAGACTTGTAGGCCCTGGTCGAAACCAGAACACACACACATAATTTCAGACAAAACATTCTCGAGCGGGAATCAAATCTTCCCTCCTGCTGATCTCCTGTCCTAAATCTTCTGGTCTCAGGAGACCTCTAAAACCTCGACCGGATTTATCATAAATAAAGTCGAACAAGGCAAAGACCTTGTCATCTGGGAAAACTCTGAAACAAACGTTCCCTGATCTTCTTTCCATTAGAGCAGTAATTCAATGATGTGTTTACTACACATGACCAGCTAAGAAGATTCCCAGATCTCCACGAAAGTGACACTCGTGACCTCGCATTTCTCTCCAAAAGAGGAATGCGCCTTTTCGCTCCCTAACAGACAGAGACCAATGCTTTGCTCAAGTATTTTAAAAGGGACAAATTATACTAGTTTCTGCTATTGAAGCAATATACTCAAAAACAATATATACAATATACAGTATTTGCAACATATATTAAGGTTGTTTTCATGACATGTATAAGCTTGCTGTGTTATTGGAACTTGTGGTATTGTTGTAATCTTGTGATGTATGATTTTCCTGATCAATATTTTGTTCAGTTTCACATGCGTGGATGTGTTTATTTAGAATTTAGGATCGTTTAATCGATGTATTAACTGCGTAATGGATACAATTGATATATGTACTTTGGTTATGCAAAAAACACGTGGCGTTTGATTTCAGATGAAAGCTGATTTTATTAGCAACAATCTGGTATGGATCTGGTATGGGTCTTTTCCCATCATAATGTACAAATTAGGACACATAGGAATCTGCTAGGATATGTGTGTTATTTTATGAAATAAGGCAGCAGATAATGTATGCACGGAAAGAAGCTGTGCAGGGCGGGGTTCCGCCCCACAGGAACAATCCGATTGGATCAGTCGCCCGTGGGTGGATCCCAAATCGGCCCGTTAAAAACAGATACCCAACTGTGTCTCAGGGTTGGGTTGTTGGAAAGAAAAGTTTTAAGCTCAAGCTTAAGCGCTCTCAGTCATTTTAACATCATGATCGAGCAGTGAACTGAGATCAAGACTCAAATTTCCAAAGAACTTTAACATCTAAAGCCTCAGAAACTGAAACCAACTTCCTGGGAGCATCATCAAATCAGATCGAAGCCAACCAACCACTGAAGAGTATTCTCGTGACAACGACCTCCCAAGCCGCCAATCCGCGCACAATCTTTCCTGGACCGGGAAGGAATTGAACTCCACTGAAAGCAAGGAAAGTAAGACAATATCTCCTAAATCTGCTGGAACTGGTTGTATTTATCTTTTAAGAGTAAAGACAGAAGAGTTCCATGTGTGTTTGATTTCCTTCAGGTTGAAAACGAGCATTAGAACCTAAAACTCTCTTCAGATGAAAACAATCCATTGCAACGAATGTGTGTGTGTGTTTGTTTACGTCTTCTGTTTGTGTCATTTAGCTTAGTATTGTGTTAGAGTAGTCAAATAAACTTTGATTCTATTAAGAAATCTCTTGTCTGTTGCTATGTGATTTGCAAATCTTAATTACTTGCCAAAGATCACGTTTACCTACGCTCATGAATTTGATAACTATCTATTTGCTTTGTTTTATCGTTGGCCGCGAATAAGATAAACAAAATTGTTAAGAAATAACCTGCTGATTTTAATGCTTGCTGGACAAGTCGTTAATAAGATATAGTTAACAAGGTATAAGTTGGACATTCTGATTAATCTCAATTAAAAATATAAATATTGAATCTGAAGAGTGATTCCCTAAAAGCTAAAATTAGAATAATGGTTCTAAAGTTTACTACAGACTTGAAAGTATATTATTAATTTTAACTACTTGGGTTCTGTTCTGCAAAAAATTCAAAATCCAGAAAGCAAGGGAGTGTTGAATCCCCAATTGCTTTAACTTAAAAACTTTGACTGGAATAATTGTGTTAAATGCCGATTTATAGTCCACAAAAAGGACTCTGGCATAAAATTAGATTAGATTCAGTTTTATTGTCACTGTGCAGAGTACAAGTACAGAGGAAATGAAAAGCAGTTAGCATCTAACCAGAAGTGCAAATAACAAAGTATATAAATAAATATAAAAAATGTGTATATACATTAAGTTTTATGACATATAGTGCAAGTTATGAGGTGGAGGGAGAGAGACTAGCTCAGTGCAAATGACTGTACATACAACTTAGGTTGCAAGGAAGTATAAACAGAAGGTGCATTATAAAGTGAGGTATGTAAGTAGCATATGTTTATATACGGCCAATGACCTTAACGGCATCCGGAGGTAGAGATGTGCAAAATATCAGAAATGTGCAAAATAACAGAGGAAACATTACGAACATTGTGAGTGAGGAGTGCAGACAGGTTATTGAACAGTGCATTTTTTTAATTTATTTTTTTATTTTATGTTTAATCCATTAGGTGGTCCGTCTTGGATGTAGTGTTCAGTGCCTGAGATTGCAGTTCAGTAGGCTGACAGCTGAGGGAAAGAAACTGTTCCTGAGTCTGTTGGTGCGACAGCGAAGACTCCTATAACGTCTCCCAGATGGGAGAGGAGTGAACAGTCTGTGACTGGGGTGAGAGGAGTCTTTGATGATACTTCTCACTCTCCTTAGGCAGCGTTTGTGGTAAATGTCTTTGATGGAGGGTAGCACGACACCAGTGGTGTATTGGGCAGTTTTCACCACCCACTGGAGGGCTTTCTGGTCCGAAACAGTGCAGTTGCCATACCACACTGTGATGCAGTTGTGAGAATGCTCTCAATAGTGCAACGGTAAAAGTTCAGCAGGATGTGGGGGGACAGGTGAGCTTCCCTTAATTTCCTAAGGAAGTAAAGGCGCTGTCGTGCCTTTTTGATCAGTATGGAGGCATTGAGGGGCTTCAAGATGTTGCAGAATTGAGTGGATACACAGAGCCATAGCATCATCAACCGACCTGTTAGCCTTATAGGCGAATTGGTGAGAATCCAAACAGATTTGAGAAATTAGATACCTAAGCACCAATCGCGCAAAGATTTTCATAGCAACTGAAGTTAGGGCTACTGGTCTGTAATCATCTAAGCAACTAATATTCGACTTTTTCGGCACTGGAATTATAACAGCTGCTTTAAAACATGCTGTGTGTATATGTGTGTATGGTTGTACATGTGTTTGACTTCGTGTTATGTTAGAATCCTTATTATACTCTTATACCTTATGTTCATTAATATTTTGAATTGTTTTTAGCTTTGTTTTTTGTTTTTCATTTAAATGTTAAGTTTTGAAATTTTGTTGTCTGCATTTGTCATTTTTATTTAACTTATTTTTAAAATGTGTATATTTAGTATTTATAGCCCCGGTTTCACAGACAAGGCTTAAGCCTAGTCCTAGATTAAAATGTAAGTCTGAGTTGTTTTAACTGAAAGAAACTCGCACTGATTGATCTTAAAATATATCAGTGCCTCTGTTTTGTCTCAAGATGCAAACCAGTAATGTTTTTTTCTAAGCACGTTTATAAAAATCACTTAAATGTCCTAATTGAACTATGGCCTAATCCTGGCTTAGTCTAAACCTCGTATGTGAAGCCAGGCCATAAAGTTTTAGTTTTGGATCTGTTTTAGTTGTTTTAATACTACAATTGATTGCTTCTGTTGTCCTCATTTGTAAGTCGCTTTGGATAAAAGCGTCTGCTAAATGAATGAAAAGTGTGTTAATGTTGGTTGTGATTTGCTGTCTTTGACCAGAAGAATGCATGGCGAAGTTTGAGATACAGTCAAAGTCCAAGGAGCATGAAGCCTTCAGATCCTGCTTTTAGTGGTCACAATCTTTTTTTCTCAAGGGGTCTGGAACCCTTTGCAAAAGGCTTCTCAGTTTCAGGATCTTGACTCCAGAGGATTCGCACAAGAGCCTCTTGGTCTTCAGGAGAAGCAGGTGTTGCAGGGTCCAGTCAAGCCTTTGGACTGGAGGTTTCCCATTGTTCCAGAGGTGCAGAGCGAGGTGGCGGTGGACTTCCAGTTGAGGCAACCTGTGACTCCCAGTAATGTAGCTATTCAGTGTAGTGAGAACCGGATTCATGTGGAGGTACAGGAGGACTTGTTTAGCAATGGTCATTTGATCCAGCCATCTAGTCTGTCTTTGGGAAGCTGTCCTGTTGCCGGTCAGGACCCAGACTCCAGGGTGCTCTTCTTTGAGTATGAACTACAGGACTGAAACAGTGTGCTGATGGTAAGAATTAAGTCTTACTGGATTTACTGTGTTTCATGAAGAGCCTCTAACTTTTCAATTCCACCATTCCTTTGTATTGGAAAGGTTGCCTGGACTAAGTAATCGTGTTGAGCAATGTAAACATTTCTGACCCTTTTTACAAGCTGTAAAAATTGTATGAAGGTTTTAGCTCTCATTTAACCCAAAACTTGCTCTTTTTTGTGTGTCCCTTTTAAATGCAAATGAGATGCTGCTCCCGGCCCCCTTTCAGAAGAGGGTGGTACTTTAAGAGCTCATTCTCTGGACCGGCAATCTGTCCTGGCCTTTGCAAATAAACATTCCACTGCTTATCTTTACAGATTGTACTGTTTAAAAGTCAGTCATCTGATTGTACTGTGCATAATAAATGACTGGGTTATACTGGCATGGCACTTTTTTGTATTTATATATATATATATAAAAAATTATTTTTTTTTTTTAAATGAGCTCAACAAATTCAAGCAGTCAACTTCACAATGCTTTTATATGCAACTTTAAAATTCCTATTTACTGTCATTGTGGTAGCACGAAGGCAGCATCAGTGAAAATGTGCATAGCTTTAGCAAGCCTTGCGGCGTGCCAAGAAGCTCTTGCAGAAAGGCAATTTGGAAAACAAATGTTACTTTGTCTGGAGCTGACCTTCACGCAAAACGCATTGGTATTGATCCCTAAACATCCCTAAATGACTGGTCCTATGAGAGGCCTTCAAACTCATATATCCTGGGTTACATTGTTAATCTTGAGGCATCTGTGAAGGTGTACAACCACGTCCCACTGCGTGTGTTTGTGGACCACTCACTGTGTGGCCACTCAAGTACCTGATGTGACTGCTCTTCCGAGATATTCTTTCATTGAGAATCATGGGTAAGGTCATGCCACTTGCTGCAGTAGAGCTGGCATTCTTGAATAGCAATAATAATAATATTATATTATTTTCTCCTCCGCTGTCTGTAGTTGATCTTGAGTTTGCTCTGTTATTCAAAATTGAGGTAAAGTCAGCTCCTTGGTATCAAGTGACAGATGTTTTTGAATTGCTCTTTGTAACTTGTCATGGCTGAGAATCTGGTAAGGTCATGGCACTTGATGCTTGGGAGTTGGTGTTCTTGAGTTGCTCAACTACTTTGTCACTGAGAATTAGGCCAAGGTCTAGTGGCTTGACGTTATAGCTGTTTTTTGTGAACACTGTCATCAGGTGCTTTGTGGATGCTAAGATTACCGCTTCCAGCTCACTCTTCATGCCTCGAGCCCAGCATGAAAAGATCCAGTTTCAACTGGAGGTGTTCAAGTTCCAGGAGGGAGACAGTTGTTCTGTATGTACTACAAGGATCAGGAGTTAATTTGAGTTCTTCCCCTTTGCTTTGGTTTTGACCTAATCTGTGCAATCTCTTGCAGATCTACATAACTTGTGTTCTGAAGGCCGTTCTTGCTTCTGTGCCCAGTGATGCTAGGCAAAAGTCATGTACCTTTGCCAATGGGTACATTTATTCCTTTTAAGACCTCCTCTTGAAGGCACTGTCTAATTTGTGTCTTGTTGCAGGTGGTTTGGCACTGATAGGAACCACCAGGCTTGTGGTTGCTGTGACTCAACATGTGGCCCTGAGGATGGAATCGCTGCTGCTCCTTTCGGTGGTAGGTATCTGCTTTTAAGGTTGCTTTGGACTCTTCAAGTGCTCTTCTTAACCTGGGTGTTTGCTCTTCTAGGTGTTCAGTGGAAAGGCAACCCGTAACGGTTCAAGAGCGACAAAAGACTTCACCTGGTTTTCAGTAAATTTGAGTAATTTTTAAATGACCTATTCTTGTTTATGGCTTTTTTTCTTGTGTGTTGTTTGTCAACCAGTTGTGAATCGAATACATGCTGTCAATGTGGGGAAACTGGTGTTCTTACCTTATCGATTCGGGTTCTGGAAGGGGAAAAATTAAATGGGAAGCTGACTAACTTAACCCTAAAGGCAGACCTCCTTTTGAACTGAGTTTTATTTTTTTACAGTGGGGTTTCTGGTGGATAACTACATTTACCCATGATGCTGTAATGCTGTAAAAAAAAAAAAAATTCTAGACCAGGGTGGAGACTGCTGGTACATGCCTGATTGAGTTGAATGGTAATGCTGAATGAAGTACACTCCCAGTTTTAAGCCTGTAACAACTTTGGCACAACATTTCCCACTTTTGGAGTTCTCCACCTTCAACAGAGTTATTTGTAGGTCTGATGCATTTTAATATGGCAATATGGCACTTAAGTTTAATATTTAGGGTGCCAAACTTGCAGAGGCTATACTGATGTAATTGGTAGTTTTTGTGCAGTAGAAGCATATTGGTTATAATTGCTAAAAAATCATTGAGTACATAACACTCACGGAATCGTAATATCATCTGGGATTTAAGGTGATGTTTGGAGTCCCAGCTGATGAAATCTGTTGATTGGTCGCTTATGCAACATCTCAGGTATTTGATTTTTGTACAGTTGACTTGGTTCCCCATGTGTTTAGAGATCTTTTTAATGCTTCAGAACAGTCAAGAGCTAGCCGATTATCATTTAATAACACAAGCTCAATAATTCAAGACAGACAGTTAATTTAAATGCGTTTTAATTTAATTATTTGGATGCAATATGGAGCTGAAACAGTTTTGTTTAAGGACATGCATGGACCACCATAGCCTCAGGCTAACAACTCAACACTTTTTTCCTTTTTGTTGCTCACACCCTTTCTTGCCATGTTCCCCTCCGTGTCCGTGTCCGTGTCCTTGTCCTTGTCCTTGTCCTTGTCCTTGTCCTTGTCCTTGTCCTTGTCCTTTCCCCTTTCCTTTGCCTGGGCACTTTCCGTGCTTCTACAAGTAGAAGTAACATCAGAGTCTATCATTGGAACAAATTTTATTTTTATTTTCTTTCACCATCAGTGTGGGTTTTTTTACCTTTCCGCCTTCATCTCCTGAGCTCTGTGAGACAGAAAATATGACAATATGATTAGCAATGCAATGGAAGAGTTCTTTAACAATTTGTCTTGAATTGTAATTGTGTAGAAATGTGAAGTGTTATACCTCGGAACCAGAGTCTCCGCAACCCTGCTAATATACAAAATAATCATTGTATTATTCCTTAAAACCAGCCTTTAGGTAATGTATCCATAGAATTGGTATGCACAATTAAAATGCACATTTGTATATTTGAGAGGAATTATAAATTTCATACCTGCTGTTGTGCTGCAGGAGAAATTTGGAAACAAAAATAAGAATAAACGATTGTTTTCTGATAGCATTTCATGGTTACTGTAAAACTTTTAATAACATGTCTTCCATTGCCACAAACAAAGATGTCAGTGTATTTATATGAAATATCACTTACGTAGATCACTCATGTTGAGATTTTCAGATATTCAACACGCCCGTAAACACTAAACAATGAAAGACACCTGTAAGCAAGTTTGCCTTTGCATGCATGTGCATGTTATATTTATTTTGATGTTTCATAAGATAAAATCCTTGGTAGTGAATTTTCTAAATGGACAAAGAGTAAATGTAACGCTTTCAATCTGTTTTTGTCATCAAATGGTCACGTGAATCATGCATTTGAGATGTCTCTGTTGCAGCTAATAAATGAAGAATATCTTACCTCTTGTCTCGTCTTGCTCTGTGTGGAAATGCTGTTTTCTTGCTTGTATTTATACTTTGAATCCGCCCTCAGGTGACACAAATCCCTGCTCATCCACGCCCAAGAGTGGATAAACAAGTCTGTGTGCTCACATTAGAACATTAGACTAAGAACCGTGAGTTTATTATTTTTTTCACTGTATTTATTGAATTTGTGTGTCTTAAATGACCTCTATTAATCTGATTCATATAGTTGAGTGGCTGATGCAATGAACACTGAATGAAACCGTAAGATAAGACATCTAATCAATGCATGTTAAAACACGTGAGTTTCGATGTGAATGTCCTGATTATGCTGTAAAATGGAGAAGCTTTTTTTTTTTTTTTTTTTTTTCAATGCATGGTAATAGGAATGTTATCGTCCCATTGAACGCCCAAAATATTTTGGCAGGTACAGAGAAGCAGACCGTTGAAGGAATCATAATTATAGGCTGTGTTTCCGCAAACCTGAAAGTCTACAAAAGTCTGAAAGATCTTCTGAGATGTCAACCCAGTTCAACCAAACAGTCTGTTTTAATGTGAAACTTGAGATGCATGCAAAACATCATATTGTTTGAACTGACCAATTTGATGTAATCATCTTTCATAATGCAATTAACAAACTTTTTCATTAAATTCAAAGGAAAGCACCAGGAAGTTTGAACTGGTCGTCAGGAGGGTGTTTTACATTCGTAATCCTTCTTATCCAATTATCTACACCCATAAAACACATCCTCGATCATACAGAATTAGTCACAATTATATTCGGCATTAAAATTGAGCATCATGAAAAAAAAATAAAAACCGAAACCGTGACTTTAAAAAATATTTTGACATTAATGTTAGACTTAAAGTCATTGAATTATAACAAACATTGGCATTATATTACAGAAAGAGCAGTATTTGTTTGCGGATGATGTTTGTTTTGATATTTTATCCAATGCAAATATATTCAGACGCGTTTATGTGTGACTTCAGTGTGCAAATGCTTTTTTTGGGGTCACTGAATGCTTTAATTGCAAAATTTTACTTTGAAGTGCAAAGAAAAGAAATGTTGGTTGTCTCAATCAAAACAAAAATCACAATTAAATTAGACTTTTGTGTCACAAACTGGGAAAAAAGGTTATAAACTGACACTGTGTTGAGCTTTAGAGGAGCATTGAAAAGATAACAGTGTTTGAATGGTTTATATTTGTCTTATATTCTTCTGAAACAAAGCATTAGGTGTTTGCTCTGTGAATCTGGATTAACTCGCTCTGCATTTGTGTAAAGGGTGTATGAAGAGTTGCAGAAAGGCCTGCAGTCATGGTCTCTAATTGATTTAATAAAGGATGTTTAAAAAGCAAATATTAGCCGTGGGAGAAATAATGTCTCAATGCAAAAAGACGGGCTCATTTTCTTTCTGCAACATGAAATTTATTTTTCATTTTGGAGGTCCGCTAATATGTTCCTGACACGTTTCAAGGGATTAAGATTGCAATTATTTATATTAGGACATAACTATGATGTCAGCTTTTGTTTTGATAGCAGCATAACGTCATGCCAAGAAAGTGAACGTTCTGGACCGTGATCCTTAAAGACCAGATAATGAACTACAGGTGTGGTCATAATTATCATTGCAGAGCATTGACATACAGATTAATGCAAACTGATATGTGGTTGCTAGGGTGTTCTGGGTGGTTGCCCAGTATTTTTGTTCTTGAAGTATTGTTTTCTTTGTCAAATATCTCAACATTCTTAAGTAATAAAAGTCCTAATATTATACCTCATACCTATATACTTAGCTATTTTTTATTTTGGGGTCATATGATGCGACTTCAAGTTTTCCTTTCTCTTTGGAGTGTTAGTTTTTCATGCATAGATAAGATCCCTGAAGTCTCAAAACCAAAGAGATATTCTTTATAAAAGTCACTCATTTAAAACACGCCCCCACATGTCTACATCTGCTATTTTTAAAGACTTGTTTACAATGTTTTGTGTTATGCATTATTTTTTCTGATGTTAAACAAACTTTAAACTTTTTTTAAATTATGTAAAACATGATATTAAAGTTCACAACATAAACAAATAAAACATTATGATATAGATGTTGGCTTCATGAGAAGTCACTAATATAGCCTGTACAAATGTTCAGCATCAGTAAAGAGCAGGGATGACAGTGTAATATAAAGCCTCAGTGCCGTCCTAATCTCTTTTGTAATGGCATGCATACACATGCTCAGTATTGTGGAGATGACCGGTCATGCAGCAAAACACTAGATAGTTCCCCCTCCACAGGTGTGGTTTACGCTGAATATTTCAGGTGTGGTCACACTAACACTGACATAATTTGCTGAATATTTATACAAGCCAGGTTTCACACGCTGACATTCTATACATGTTGTCGAATACAGAAAACATCCTTTTAACAGTTACTTCCCACAGGCAATATATATATATCTTTATATGTAGATTTGCCCTTTAGCCACATTCCTAATTTTAGTTATACTCTTTATTCTGATGCTCTATTGTTTTATATACTGTATATATCGCCAAGAAGCACTGTTGTTGCTCAGATGACTTTATGAAGTGCTTATTTTTAATCAGATATTAAAGAAATAAATATAGACTCAAATAAGTATTATTTTGCAACGCAGAAGTAAGCTATATTCTGTAAATGTGAGAGACTTCCGGTTCATAACTATTAAGTGCAGTAAATGATAAAACTATTTGAGCTGCGACCCACTGTGTAAATAATAACGAAAATACATTAAAACAATGTGATAACCAGTTTGCAATGTCAAGCAGAAAAGTAACTATAGCTGTTTTATGGATGGTAACTGTAATATTAGTACTGAAATATTATTAGTAATTAGTTGCACTACTAGTTACTGCAAAAAGTAATATACAGTAATAACTATAGGCTTGGTAGTTACTGCCCAGCACTGTTAGCCTACAGCATGGTCGCACACTTACAATTAAAAATAAAATAAGTAAAAAAAATAAAAATAATAAATAAATAAAATAAAAAAAATTCAAAGACTCTCTGTTGTTTCTGATAATTTTATGTTTGTCATAAAATAAAAAGGCGGCTCGGATCACGTGGTTTCATCGCTGAGCAGCAGATGGCGCCAAATCGAACGCAGTGACATCACACGCCCAGGCCTCAGTTCAGGCTGCTAGTCACGGATGAGTTTTGTGTTTTTACCTGGTTTACCTGGTTTACCTGATTGGCAGGTAAGCGGATCGAGTACCGGTTTATTTAATCTCATTTGATCATCATTTTTAGCTTTTAATGTTAGGCCTGCCATAGAAATGGAAAGTAAAAAAATGTTGACTGACTGCGTTAGTCATTATAAGCAAGAAATTCAACAAATTGTGTTTCAGATGAACACAAACAGTTTTATTTTAAAATACAGGACTTTTTTTGAGTTAGTGTAGGATAACGTTACTTGCTGAGGAAACTATCCATCCATGTGAATTTATGTGGAGATTTACACTGGATTATGCTAGTTTGTGCATGTTACTGGTTTGGTTGCTAGTTGGCGGATTTTCTAGTTATTAAATTAACATGATATTTCTGGTTTAGAAATGTTAAATAGCCAGGAAAAGACAAACCAGCAAACCACACTTACCTGGTACTGAAGTACTGTTGCTTTACCATGGTATTTTGATATATTCATATGTCTAATGATACATACTGGTACCTTTTTTTTTTTTTAAATACAAATGAATTATCATGGTATAAATAAAAGCATTGCATGTGTGAATATACTGTCTGTTCAGTTCAGTTGTTTTTTTTTTTTTTTTTTGCTTGTTAGCAAGTTTATTCATTTTGGTGCCACAATTCCAGTCTATATATACACACATGAATTGTCATTGTTTCTTCCAGGAATCATCATGCAACACCAGGAGCATCACATCATGTTCATGGACTTCTGTGAGGACAGACACTATCTGCTGGAGGACGATGTGAGTGTTTCAGATCCATTCAGTGCATCTACACAGATTCAGGCTGTAAAGTCATTTTGATTCTTGTATCCAGACCTGTTGGTATAACTCGCTTCACATTTTGACTTGCCCAGAACTGCCCAATTAACTTTTTATGCTTAGCAGAAGTATTTATCTAAAGTGATTTATAAGTGAGGAAAATCACAGGCAATTTGTCATAAGAGCCAATTATATTTCCAGTGCGTAAAATAATTATCTACACACACACACATACAGTGGATATAATTTATTAATAAAATTACAAACCTGCGCAATTTTCCACACCACAATCTATAAACACATCTTACCAGCAAACATACACTCGTTCTCATCCTTCTCTCCACTCTCTGAGGCAGAAGTCTCTAAACTCATCCTTTCCTACTACCTGTCCGCTTGATCCTATTCCATCTCATCTCCTTCAAGCCATTTCTCCTGCAGTTGTACCTGCACTCTCTCACATCGTTAACACATCCCTTCACACTGGACTTTTTCCCTCAGCATTTAAACAGACTCGTATAACTCCACTTCTTAAAAAACCCACTCTTAACCCAACTCTTTTAGGGAACTATAGACCGGTTTCCCTTCTTCCTTTCATTGCAAAAACACTTGAACGAGTTGTTCAATCAAGTCTCTGTCTTTCTCACACAGAACAACCTCCTGGACAGTAACCAATCTAGCTTCAGAAGTGGACATTCGACCGAAACTGCCTTGCTTTCTGTTGTTGAAGCCCTAAGACTTGCAAAAGCGGCTTCCAAATCTTCATTCCTTATCTTGCTGGATCTGTCTGCTGCTTTTGATACAGTCAACCATCAGATCCTCTTGTCAACCCTATTGAGAAAGGGCATCTCAGGAACCGCACTCCAGTGGTTTGAGTCTTACCTCGCTGATAGGTCCTTCAAAGTATCTTGGAGAGGTGAGGTATCCAAGTCGCAACATCTAGCTACTGGAGTGCCTCAGGGCTCAGTTCTTGGACCACTTCTCTTTTCTGTCTACATGGCATCACTAGGTTCTGTCATTCAGAAACATGGCTTTTCATATCACTGCTATGCTGATGACACTCAACTCTACCTCTCATTCCATCCTGATGATCCAACGATAGCTGCTCCCATCTCAGCGTGTCTAACAGATGACATCTTGCTGGATGAAGGACCATCACCTTCAATTCAACCTAGCTAAGACAGAACTGCTTGTAGTTTCAGCTAACCCATCACTTCATCACAATCTCAGCTTCCAGTTAGGCTCATCTACCATTACTCCTTCAAAAACAGCCAGAAACCTTGGAGTTGTGATTGATAATAAGCTGAATTTCTCAGACCACATTGCTAAACCTTCCCGGTCCTGCAGATTTGCATTATACAATATTAAGAAGATCAGGCCCTTTCTCTCGGAACATGCGACACAACTCCTTGTTCAGGCTCTTGTTCTGTCCAGACTTGATTATTGCAATGCTCTCTTGGCAGCTCTTCCAGCCAATTCTATTAAACCTCTACAATTAATCCAAAATGCCGCTGCAAGATTAATCTTTAATGAGCCGAAAAGAACGCACGTCACGCCTCTGTTCATCAATTTGCACTGGCCACCAATAGCTGCTCGCATTAAATTCAAGGCATTAATATTTGCCTACAGAACCACCACTGGCTCTGCACCCCTTTACCTAAATTCATTACTTCAGACTTATGTGCCTCTAGAAGCTTGAGTTCAAGTGAACGATGCATTATTGTGCCATCCCAAAGACGCACAAAAACACTTTAACTGACTTTTTCCATTAACTTTTCCCATCTGGTGGAATGACCTGCCCAACTCAATCCGAGCAGCCGGATCCTTACCCATCTTCAAGAAACAGCTAAAAACTCATCTGTTCCATCTTTACTTGACCCTCTAACTCAAGCATTCTCTATTCTAATTTTATTTTGTCTATATGTCTTATTTAAAAAATAATAATAATAATTATCTGTACTGCGTTAGGCTAACCAAGACTTTTAATAGCACTTGCACGTTGTTGCTCTTGATTACTTCTTATGTCCTCATTTGTAAGTTGCTTTGGATAAAAGCGTCTGCTAAATGACTAAAATAAATATAAGAAGTCTACACACCCCGAGATAAATAATTTCAGAACTTTGTCCACCTTTAATGTAAACTATAACCTGTACAACTAAATTAAAAAACAAACTGAAATCTTTTAGGAAAGGTGGAGTAAAAATAAAAAGCCAAAATAATGTGGTTGCATAAGTGTGCACACCCTTAAACTAATACTAGCACCTTTTGATTTTATTACACCACTCAGTCTTTTTGGGTATGAGTCTATCAGCATGGCACATCTTGACTTAGCAATATTTGCCCACTCTTCTTTGCAAAAATGCTCCAAATCTGTCAGATTGCGAGGGCATCTCCTGTGCACAGCCCTCTTCAGATCACCCTCAGATTTTCAGTTGGATTAAAGTCTGGGCTCTGGCTGGGCCATTCCAAAATTTTATCATCATCTGGTGAAGCCATTCTTTTGTTGATTTGGATGTATGCGGGTGTGTTTCACTCGTCCTTAAAAGTGAAACCGTGGGCTCTTTGATCGCCCCCCTAGTGGCTGGCTGCAGTACAGGTCATAAACCCCGCCCTCTCCATGTCAACGAATGGGACTTCAGTCGAAAATAAAAAAATAAATTACACTTCCAATACAATTTTCCAAAATATGGTTTTGGTCATTTAAGGTAGTTATCACGCTGATATATATGTTCAATTGTTTTTGTGATAAGTTTCATTTTAGCTAGTAATTTGATGCAATAAAAACGGGGGGTTTCCTCCAAACGAATCTCTACTGCGCAGACTCTGGCTCCAAATTACGTCATTTTCTCAAGATGGCAACGGTCACACTGAGATGCTTTGGCTTCACTTTTCTATAGTGGAAGGAAGCGGAGACACGTCATCCATTTTTTTTTTTACAGTCTATGGATGTATGCTTTGGGTTGTTATCATGCTGAAAGATGAAGTTCCTTTTCATCTTCAGCTTTCTTAGCAAGGAGCCTGAAGGTTTTGTGCCAATATTGACTGGTATTTGGAACTGTTCATAATTCCCTCCACCTTGACTAAGACCCCAGTCCCAGCTGAAGAAAAACAGCCCCAAAGCGTGATGCTGCCACCACCATGTTTCCAGTGGCAGCTCGTCAGGTGAAAATGTGAGGAGGAAGATTTAATGTTAATAAAATTCACAATTAATTTGTTCATGTCTCAAAATGTGTATTTTTTGTTTGTAATTTCACAGCTGTAATATCATAACATGTTACTGACGAAACCTAGGCTAGCCTCCCTTTTGGTATATCAACCAATCATTAATGAGACGTAAATTACGTGATATAAGTTTGAACATCTCCCGCTGCGTTGATAATGTACGAAGTTAGTTAATTATGATGAGTAGCGATATTGAATATTTAATCGCCAACAGGTTTACCAAGCTGTCATTCAAACAGTATATATATATAAATTGAGAACACGCCTAAGCAGGATATAGGCTACAGCAGTCGGCTTAATTAAAAGGCACAACAGGCAGCTCTCACAGACTTTTAAGAAGGGATGGATATTTGCTTCAAGTGATAGGCCAGATAAGTGAAATTTTCTTATCTTGCTGTATGAGTCCTTTTCTTTACGTTTTCTGACTAAAAGCAACCAAAAAGCCATTTTAAAGTGGTTAAGCAAATACGTTAATATTAATCTGCAGGAATCCTCAGACCAATTAGTGTGCCTCCTCTATTTTAAAACCCACGAGCCGCCACTGCATGCTTCACTGTGGGTATGGTGTTCCTGTGCAGTGTTGTTTTTGTGCCAAACATACCTTTTAGAATTATGGCCAAAAAATTCAAAATTGGTTTCATCAGACCATAACACATTTTCCCACATGCTTTTGGGAGACTTATAATGTGTTTTTGCAAAATTTAGCGGGTCTTGGATGTTTTTCTTGCCACCCTACCCCATAGCTCGGATATGACGGATATTGTCGTCACATGTACTACACAGCCAGTACTTACCAGAAATTCCTGCAGCTCCTTTAATGTTGCTGTAGGCCTCTTGGCAGCCTCCCTGACCAGTTTTCATACCTTTTCATCAATTTTGGAGGGACATCCATTGCTTGGTAATATCACTGTTGCACCATATTTTCTCCACTTGATGATGACTTTCTTCACTGTGTTCCATTAAAAAACCTTAATCTTTCTCTCCTTCCCTTACTAGCTTGTACTTATTTGAACAATGACTGAGACTTTGTGTTATGAGCACTTCCTCTGTCTGATTGCCTCTTCAAGATGAATCGCTTTTTGTATTCCCTATTGTAAGTCGCTTTGGATAAAAGCGTCTGCCAAATGACTAAATGTAATATATCTAATGCCTCTAATTCTTTTGTACCCTTCTCCTGACTGATACCTTTTAACAATGAGATTCCTCTGATGCTTTGGAAGCTCTCTGCGGACCATGGCTTTTGCTGGAAGATGCGACTAAGAAAATGTCAGGAAAAGCCTACTAGAACAGCTAAACTTTATTTGGGTTTAATCAGAGGCACTTTAAATGATGGCAGGTGTGTACTGACTCCTATTTAACATGAGCTTGAATGTGATTGCTTAATTCTTAACACAGCCACATCCATAGTTGTAAGAGGATGTGAACACTTATGCAACCACATTATTTTAGTTTTTTATTTTAATATTTCAGTCTGTTTTTTAATTGTGTTATACAGGTTGTAGTTTACATCAAAGGTGGAAAACGTTCAGAAACTATTTATAATTTTTTACATCACAGAAACCTGGCATTTTAACAGGGGGTGTAGACTTTATATCCACTGTGTGTGTGTGTGTGTATATTTAGAGTTTTTAATGTTAAGTATTTCAATAATTTTCTTAATATTTCAATATTCATCAACACATTTGTATGCACACACACTACACAGCTCTCTGATGTCAGTTAATGACATGCAGGAAAACAAGTAAATTAAAAAAAAAATTATATTTTATTTTTATTTATTTATTTACTTATTGTTTAATTATGTAATACATTTTCAACAACCCTGTCCTATGGGTTTAAAACAAAATAAATATGAATAAGTTATGAAAGTTGTAATTTTTGGATTACAATTTTTCTAGTGAGATTAAAACATTTTTGTCAGGCAAACCCAAAATATTTATTTCAATTCATTAATATTTATATTAAGAGTTTTTAATGTAATATTTCTCTGATGGCAGTTCATCATATGAAGGGTAACACCTAAATTATTGAATCTTTTTTCAGATTTCAGGTTTATAATTTATTTACATATTTTTTAATTAACCATTAACGTTTCATCAACCTTGTCCTATGGGTTTGAAACAGCATGAGTTTTTTAATTAATATTTCAATAACAGCACTTTTGAATTTAATTTTTAAGAAAATGTTTAATTTATTTTAAATTATTTAGAATTTTTATGATTTCATTCTTATTTTTAGAAAGTGTTTAATTTTGATTTTATTTATTTAGTAGTATTTCTTTATTTATCATTTGTGTAATTTATCGTTTCGGCCCTGTCCTATTAAGCAACAACATGAGAGTAAATAAATTTGAGCTGAACTATTCCTTTAAATTGACTAGTGAGAGTGAAAGGGAGTTTTTCTAAAAGTTCACTGAGCCTAAAGTTGAAGAAACACTCATAAACATTGATTTCTTTCTTTAAAATTAGCATTTTTATAATAAAAATCCTCGATTGAGAGTCCTGGAATGAATGGATGTGATTTCAGGGGTATGACAGCAGATGTGGGTGGGGGAGTGAGGGGTAATTTTAACTATGAGCGAGAGCTTTAGAGAGAGAGAGAGAGAGGCTGCGCCGCACGGGTGAGCGGCGGGATCCGTTAGCAGGGCTTTTCTTTGCGTTCAGGGATCTTGGCTCGCAGCCCAACTGGCGTTTTTGTAATCAAGGCATGATCCGGGACTCCATGCGCTTCTTCCCCGAGCCGCGTCGGCTGCCTGCCGTTTGGAAGGATCCCAGATTTCCCTGCTGACATGAACAGAGCTGTGAGTGCCACTGTTTCTCATTCTTCCACTAGCTTTTTCTCACTCCCACTCTTTCGTTCACATCTTTGCTCTTCTCCGGATCCCGCTCGTTTCTTTTGCAGCATTCTGGATGAGGATGGTAGCTGCAATTAAGCTTGCCGTCAGATGTGCGTTTGTCTCACGCTCCTCCGAAGAACGAGGCCTGGGTTTGAGCGTCTGTCAGCTGATAGTTAGAGCCACTGTGTTGGGCTATTTGACATGTGATCCGTACAGATGAGTGGGAAACGCAGGAAGCGGCCGCTGGAATGTTCCCTGTCCTTTTGCAGCTCTGATGATTAACGTTGGCTCGTATTACGCTGGATTTTCCTCTGTGTTTGTACCTCTGCAGGGTTTGTTTTGGTCCCCTGACAACCGAAGTCTCTGTGAGTTCTGTGCGCACTTCCCTTCAAAACGTAATCGCGTAAGATGCTTTTTAAAGGAATCGTCCGGCTGAGTTCATTTAATCCTATGCAACTCTCCTTCTAGCTTTGAACACAAAAGGAGATGTTTTGAAGAATGCTTAAAGGAATTGTTCAGCCAAAAATGGTAATGTGCTAAGAATGTCTTCACACTCAGACCTTTCAAGATGTAGAGGAGTTTGTTTCTTCATCAGATTTGGAGAAATGTAGCATTCCATCACTTGCTCACTAATGGATGCTCTGCAGTGAATGGGTGCCGTCAGAATGAGAGTCCAAACAGCTGATTAAAAACATCACAATAATCCACACCACTCCAGTCCATCAGTTAACATCTGGAGAAGACAGAAGCTGAAACAAATCTATCGTTAAGATGTTAATGGATTTGTTTCAGCTCTCGACTTCTCCAGATGTTAACTGATGGACTGGAGTGGTGTGGATTATTATGATGTTTTTATCAGCTGTTTGGACTATCAGTGATGATCGATTGCTTCTGTCTGTTCCTGTCTGTCGTACTGCTGAGAGGTTTGCGATTGTAGCTCGGTGTAGCTTCGCTTTTCTGTTGAATCTCTATCTTACTTTTACTCTCTGTTGTTTAAAGTGATGATAATATAACTTAATTCCCACCATATTTCTGGTATTATCTATCAAACTAATTTGATCGTTCACTTTTTAAAACCGCGAGTGCAACACGTGTGCAGCGCGTTAGCATTTGTTAGCTTGTCACTCGTGGTTCCATTCGCGTTTCTATTCGCGCCTATTATTTTATTTTTTCTTGCTCCATTTTTCACGAGTTCATCAAGCAGCAGTGGTAAGCGAATCAGAGTTTTTGGGGCAGACCTGACCTGTTGAAAAGAGATGGTCTTCATCCCTCCTGGGGTGGTGCCGCTCTTCTCTCTAGAAATATGGCACATAGTCTTAGAGTTCGTACTTGACTAACTGGGACCCAGGTCAGGAAGCAGACAGACTGGCTAAACCGACCGTCTGCTAGCCGCCTCACGTCACAGAAGTCAGTTAATTCTCAGCACATAGAGACTCTTTCACCTAGATATCACACTATAGAGACTGTGTCTGTTCCCCGAACTAGAAAATACAGAAAACAACCAAACCAAATTAAGAGTAACAATTTAATTGATGTTCAACAAATAGAAAACAGATGTAATACAGAGAAACAAATGATAAAGCTTGGCTTACTGAATATCAGGTCCCTTTCTATGAAAGTGCTTTTTGTAAATGATATGATCACAGATCATAAACTAGATGTGCTTAGTTTGACAGAAACCTGGATAAAACCAGATGAATACATTATTTTAAACAAGTCTACCCTCCAAGATTACAGTTACAAACATGAACCGCGTCCAAAAGGTAAAGGGGGAGGTGTTTCTATAGTTTATAGCAATATTCTCAGTATTTCTCAGAGGTCGGGTTTCAAGTATAATTCGTTTGAAGTAATGGTGCTTCATATAACGTTATCCAAAGAAACACGTGTTAGTGATAAATCCCCTGTGATGTTTGTACTGGCTCCTGTATACAGGCCACCAGGGCACCATACAGACTTTATTAAAGAATTTGCTGATTTTCTGTCTGAGGTAGTGCTGGCTGCAGATAAAGTCCTAATTGCTGGTGATTTTGATAATGAAAGAGATTAGTTGGTATCAGCATTTATACACATTCTAAACTCCATTGGTGTTAAACAACACGTTTCAGGACCTACTCCTTGTCGAAATCATACTCTAGATTTAATACTGTCACATGGAATTGATGTCAGTAGTGTTGAAATATTGAAGCAGAGCGATGATATACTCCTAAATAATTTTCTGCAAATAATGGCTTGTATTCCAGAGAACAATCACACGGCTTCAGGGTGGTGCTTTTATGGTGCTGCTTATAATTTTTTGCAGCTTTTCAGTAAAAATCACTATCCTTTCATATTTGATGCTTTCATGTTCCACAGAAGAAAGAAAGTCAAATGGGTTTGAAACAGCACGAGTGAGTAAATGATTACTCGTCGTTTATTATGGTTCGCTCCCACAATAAAGTGTTTTTTACCCACATTTGAATTATTAGTCTTGGTCTGGTCCCACATAATAATATTTCAATGTCCCAGTGTGCTTAGTGAAACAGGAATGCTGGGAATTTTAACAAAGTTAAGATGTTTGGTGTCATCTGAAGCAGGACTTATTCTGCTGATATAAACCAATCAGACTCCCTTAATAAATCACATTGCAATGGATATGAATTTTGCCCTCAGAATTTGAAAACAGAACATGCAAAATTGAAATAATTCCCATAGTATACTTCCCATAGTGTTTTGCAGGCTTATAACATGCCGTCCCTTTAAAAGCGTGCAAACACTCAAGTGCAGCCGCTGCATGCGTTTTTTTCAGTGCCTTTGCATGAGTGTTGAGTCATTGTATTTCACAGAGAATATCTTCACATGAAGAGACCGCAGGGAACGGCAGTTTTATCTTCCTCTTCTACTTCAGACAGATGAGGTCAAATGTCTGAGCGGTGCAGTTTGGCTTATTGTGATTATTTATTAAATATTTCTTGTAATAGTCTGGTTTGGCCTTGAAATACACAGAGAGTTGGAACTGGAGCTCGACCCTCAGTAAAATGTGTGTTATTTGAGCTGTGCAGTGACTAAATGGTCCTTTTTGTGATGTAACTGCGCACTAGTAAGTCGTAAGTCTGATCTGCAGCAGTTTTCCTGCATTTGCAGGGATAAAAGCATCTTTCGACCTCGAGGAATCTTTGTTTTGAGACGAAATCTGACTCTATTCTCTCTCGAATCTCTGCAAGCCTCCTCAGATCCAAATTTACTCTGTGTGGGAGTCGTGCTGGCCTGGAGTCAGTCGGGTTATCACACCGTAATGCTGCTGCTGGCGCTCCGGCTTTCATTTTCTCAAATAATCCACAGATACTGAGAGATGTTGACGTTCGGTTCGATGCCTGGTTTACTGACACAGTGAATAGGATGCTGTGCTAAACATTTCTCTTCAGCTGTGTGGTGAAGTATTTGTTCCCGGTTCGCCCAGCATGTGCCCTTTTGCCAACTCTGCAGCCATTTAAAGAAACTGCAGCAGTTCAGCGTGCTGTGAAAGTGCTGCTGCGTCAAACACATTGCAATGTCCATGCAGGCCGAGCTGCACAAATAAAGCAGTTCTTTCTAAGTTTGTGGCTGTGCATTTAAACCGCTTTGTAAATGTGATTGTGATATTAGAAATGTGTTCATTTGTATATCTAGGGCCTTATTTTTTTCACAAATACCATTTTATTTTTTCACATTGAGTTTTTTCTTTTTCTTTTAGTTTTAATTTTTCTGCATTCCATTTTTTGCTGTTGTCATTTTAATTTTCTGGATTCAGGTTTTTTTTTTTTTTTTCTTTTTTTTCTTTTTTTTTTCTGGATTTGATAATTCTTTGGATTTATTTATTGCATTTTCCCATAAATTTTTCTGGATTCTCCTTTTTCCTGTATTACCTTTTTCCATTTTAATTTTTCTGTATTCACTTTTTTCTGTTTAGGGTAAACATATATTAAGCTCACCAAAATCTACATTGAGACATTTTTAGTGCACAAGATATTGGTTTCAGTGCAAAAAGTTATGTTAAAATAAAATATTAAGCTCTCACAAAAACGACAAAGCAATTAAATTAAGATATAAATCATTAAATTTAAAAAGCCTGGCTGTGCTTAATTGGGTACATTTTTGTACCCTCTAAGCACAGCCCTGTTCCCATTAAGCTCACATCGTTTTATTAAACATTCTTTTTTATTTTAAACAACCTTTTTAAAGAATAATAAAAAATTAAAAATAAACATTTTGAAGGTATAAAGTCGATGCCCAAAAAAACAGAACACTAAAATCAAGCAACAAGGCATTCAAGTCGATCAGTTATATATTCATAATGAAGTGTCATTTAAGCACATCTAGACTAGTCCACGCTCAGCTAAGTAACATTCAAAAATCAAATAAAACAAACCAATACAACATTTCATTCATGGGGATGAACACAGAAACTAGCCTCATTATGAAGCCTCTTATTAAATGGATGTCAACTTATCTATAGTCTCTAATGGCTGGAATACACTACACGATTTTTACCGATGCTGATTTTGATTTTTACACTACACAAGTTTTATAGTTGCCAAAGATTAGAGCCAGTCTGTAGATTTGAGTTGACAGAATCCATAGAAAATTGATTGACTTAACTTAAAGTGACAACCGTCAGTTTATATTAAAGTCCGTTTATGAAGTATTTATATAGACGTTCAATGTAGAAGAGCTTAAGGAGATCACACTGAGCTTAACTGGAGCAGCTACCATTTTTAATCAATTTCATGTAGTATTTGTTAAAATGACAAGATTTCACAAAATAAATAATCTAGGTCATGTATTAAGTTCATACATATTTTATTATGAACAACTATTATTAACAATATCCATGAAATTATACTTTTTCTTATTGATGTCACACTGAAGCTGTGATTTTCACAGTAGTGCAGCCTTTAAGCTCACCTTACAATAATATGAAATCTTTAAAAATTACAGCACTGTAAAACCACAGACCAGCAATAAACTGTCAATGTATAATATTATGGATGTAAAAGTACAAGCCAGTAATGCCTGTGCAGTAATATATTAGCGTAGCACACAATCTTATACAGCTAGTCAGCGTACTGTGTTCTGTAGCATCTGTGCTGTGTTGCTAAAACTGTCTTTTTGGATCTAACTGTTATTATTTCCCACATCCAAGTTCCAGGTTATAATATGCAAAAGTCTAAACATTAATCTCTTAATTTTACAGTAAGTAGTGAAACTTGCCCAAGATAAGATTTATTCTTTTTATAGTCTGAGCTCAAATATGGACGTGTGCTTGATGGGTACGTTCACCCTAATTGTTTTTTGGATTGCATTTCAATGGTTGTATTGATTTTTTTTTTTTTTCTCTCTCTTTTTTTGTAATCAAAAAGCATTTCTAATTCATTTAAATAATGAAACTTATACGATTTAACAGCAATTTATTAAGTCACTTTTTTTTTATTCAGAATCCTGTGAAATGTTTTATTTTTCAGCAATAAATATTAGTATTGTGATTTTCACAGTTGTTATATAATTTTCTTTATAGTTCATGTATACATATTATCGTTAATTGTTATGTTTATTATATAATTTTTTTATTTTACAATAAAATATCATAATAGCTATATATATTTTTAAAATATTTTTATTTAGTAGTGGTAATAATAATAAAAACAACAATAATAGTGATAGTGATTATTATTGTTATTTTATAGTCAAAATCTGCCACCCTTTGAAATCATGGTCACATGTGAAAGTCAGACGTCTCGAAACAGCTGACGGCTTGAAGTTTAATGCGCTGAGCTCATGTTGCCGCTCGTAGCTGATGCTAATAATGGCGCATCCGTGTGCAGTTAGATGCACAAATGCATGCAGTGTTAAAGAAGCGTGTAAACAGCCGATTGACTGATTGAATCAGAATTAGCTTTATTGGCCAAGTATGTTTACACATACGAGGAATTTGTTTTAGTGACAGAAGCTCCACAGTGCAACAGAGAGACAGCAACAGGACAGGACACAGATAATAAACAATAATACAAATATCCAAATAGGCAATGTACAAAACAGCAAAAACACAATATATAATATAGACAATTATGTGTGTACAGGTCTGATATGTGCAAATTTAAAATGAAAAAAATTAAAGTAAGCAAGTGTGGTGAATAAATAGAGTTGTGTGTTCCGTGTTTATTGTTGAGTGTTCATGAGATGTATTGACTGAGGGAAGAAACTGTTCCTGTGTCTGGTCGTTCTGGTGCTCAGAGCTCTGTAGCGTCGACCAGACGGTAACAGTTCAAAGAGGGAGTGTGCTGGATGTGAGGGGTCCAGAGTGATTTTACCAGCCCTTTTGCTCACTCTGGATGAGTACAGCTCTTGGAGAGTGGGGAGGGTTGTACCAATGATTCGCTCAGCAGTCCGGACTACCCTCCGTAGTCTTCTGAGGTCAGATTTGGTAGCTGAGCTGAACCAGACAGTTATTGAAGTGCAGAGGACGGATTCAATGATGGCGGAATAGAACTGTTCCAGCAGCTCCTCTGGCAGGTTGAACTTCCTCAGCTGACGAAAGTGTGAATATCCCACTTCAGGTCCTGAGAGATGGTGGTGCCCAGGAATCTGAATGACTCCACTGCAGTCACGGTGCTGTTCATGATGGTGAGTGGGGGGAGAGCAGGGGGGTTTCTCCTGAAGTCCACAATCATCTCCACAGTTTTGAGCGTGTTCAGCTCCAGGTTGTTAAGACTGCACCAGACAGCCAGCTGCTTAACCTCCTGTCTGTAAGCAGACTCGTCACTGTCCTGAATGAGGCCGATCAGTGTGAAGTGAAGTGACATTCAGCCAAGTATGGTGACCCATACTCGGAATTCGTGCTCTGCATTTAACCCATCCAACGTGCACACACACAGCAGTGAACACACACACACCGTGAACATACACCCGGAGCAGTGGGCAGCCATTTTATGCTGCAGCGCCCGGGGAGCAGTTGGGGGTTCGGTGCCTTGCTCAAGGGCACCTCAGTCGTGGTATTGAGGGTGGAGAGAGCGCTGGACATTCACTCCCCCCACCTACAATTCCTGCCGACCGGAGACTCGAACCCACAACCTTCGGATTACAAGTCCGACTCGCTAACCATTAGGCCACGACTTCCCCTTGTGGTGTCGTCTGCAAACTTCAGGAGCTTGACAGAGGGGTCTTTAGATGTGCAGTCGTTGGTGTAGAGTGAGAAGAGCAGTGGGGAGAGTACGCAGCCCTGAGGAGCTCCAGTGCTGATGGATCGAGTACTGGATGTGGATTTTCCAAGCTTTACTAGCTGCTGCCTGTCTGTCAGGAAGTTGGTGATCCACTGACAGACGGAGGTGGGGACGGAGAGCTGAGACCGTTTATTCTGAAGGGTGTCTGGGATGATGGTGTTAAAAGCGGAGCTGAAGTCCACAAACAGGATCCTCCCATAAGTCCCTGGACTGTCCAGATGCTGCAGGATGAAGTGCATGACCTGTTTGCTCTGTAGGCAAACTGCAGGGGGTTCAGTGGAGGCCTTCAGATAAGCCAAAACCAGTCTTTCAAATGATTTCATGGCCACAGACGTTAGAGCCACAGGTCTGTAGTCATTAAGTCCTGTTATCTTGGGTTTCTTTGGGACGGGGATGATGGTGGAGCGTTTGAAGCATGAGGGGACTTCAGACCTGGCGCACCTCGTCTTCACTGATCTGAATTGTAGGTGTGGGGGAGAGGGGGCTTTCTGGAGGTGTTAATGGTTGTGTGGAGAGGTGTTCAGGGTGGGTGTGGGGTAATCTTTCAAACCAGCAGTAGAACTCATTCAAATCATCTGTCAGTTGTTGATTCTCCAGAGTGCTGTGGGATGATATCCTTCATACCTTTCCACACTGAGCAGGATCACTGGAAGATAATTTTTTCCTTAGCTTGCCAGAATAATTTATCTTTGCCACTCTGATCTCCTTTTCCAGTGTGTATTTGGCCTGTTTGTACAAGACTTTATCCCCCTTTCTGTAAGCATCTTCTTTGGCCTGACAGAGCTGTCTGAGTTTTGCAGTGAACCATGGTTTGTCGTTGTTGTAGGTTAAATGAGTCCTGTTAGGAATGCACATATCCTCACAGAAACTGATATAAGATGTTACAGTCTCTGTGAGCTCGTCCAGACCGTTGACTGGTGTGCATCTACAAATATACCATTGTATTTCAGTTTCCATCCTGGACTGTTTCTTCTGGGTCTCTGGCATTTTACGTACTTTTACGTAACATAAATGCAGCTTTATTTTGTTAGATTTGGATTATGTAATTCTCTTATTTTTGCTCCAGACTGTTCAAATGTCTCCTCCACAAGTGGGCAAGGAAAATGTGCAAGACCATTACACTGCTGTTTGTGTAGAAAGAGTTTAGTTTTCGTGCGAGACGCATTAAATAACAAAGCCATCTATGTGATGTTGCACAGATTGTTTGGATTATTGTGTTTGTGTATGTGATGTTGACATGTTCATAAACTGTTCAGAGTCCCACAGAATTGATGATGATGATGAAGAAGGAACACAAGGACGCAGAGCTGGATAAAAAGATCGAGGCCTTACGGAAGAAAAATGAAGCACTTATGAAACGCTACCAGGTGGAAACCTTTCAAATCGGTCAAAAAACACAATTCAGTTGATTAACAAAACATTTAAAGTCATGAAACCTGATTAAAAAAAAAGAAAAAAAAAAGTATAATAAGTTCAAGATCCCATAAAAAAAAGCACTGTGTGTGTTTGCCTTGCTGAGTTTTGTGATGTTCTGCAGGAAGTGGAGGAGGATAAAAAGCGGGCGGAACAGGAAGGGATGTCACTCCACAGCAGGAAGGGAAAGACTGATGATCTGACCATCACCATCAACAAATCCTCCAACGTGAGATGCTTTATTCCTGCACAGACAAACACAGACGCCAGAGAATCTAAACATGACTAATGATAGTAAAACTTCAGCTTTGAACGTGTTTTTAGTCACTTGTTGGTGGTGCTTGATAGGGGTCGACCGATATGTGTTTTTCAGGGCCGATGCCGATACCGATTATTACAGACCAAGTAGACCGATAACCGATATATTGAACCGATATATATGTCTGGTGTAAAAATGAAAATGAATGTCAAAATTAAGAATAAAAGTGCGGTGGTGATGGCGCAGTGGATAAGACACATGCCTTTGGTGTGAGAGACCCGGGTTCGAATCCACTGTGAGACACCAATGTGTCCCTGAGCAAGACACTTAACCCCTAAGTTGCTCCAGAGGCGTGCGACCTCTGACATATATAGCAATTGTAAGTCGCTTTGGATAAAAGCGTCAGCTAAATGAATAAATGTAAATAACAAGGGCTCTGACAAAATCGGCCTTCCCTAGTGTTGGTTGCACTTCTTACTCTTGTCTTCCCCCATGCATCCATCTACAATAAGGGTAATATATAAAGAGAGAGTTAAAAGTGGGGCCACTGTATGCTTCATGATTAAGCCTATGATTACTAAATACTACAGCTAAACAGCTTGGGGAAATGTAAGTATTTGGCTTCAATAATTTACATGTTAGAAATGTATGTGTAATAGCATAACCTCTCATAATTCTTCATTAATTATTTTCGGTTGACTAAATCATAACCTACAAGAGGTGACTATTCAATTCATCATCTAATGCTCATCAATTGATTAATTTAAAAAGCGCAATGTATATAATACGTGTAAATAATTTAATTGTCTTCATAGCTCCATTGTAGAAGTTGTGAAGAAGACCGCAACTATTTTAATGAAACTATAACACTAATAGCCTGTTATAGGCTCACTTGGTTCAATAGCCTATTGAAATGTCCCAATTTCCGTCATCATAATCTTGGCCTATGTGACAGTATCTTAATCTTGGCCTATGTGACAGTAATTTCCATTAGTTTTCATTTACAGAGCAGTGCAAATGAAGGCATAAAACATTAATTTAATTTATCTTTTAATCAAATGAGAGTTTAACTATTTTTTGGCAAACAAATGGGTTTACTATTAAAATTAAAACATGTAAGAAATAGCGTATTGTGTGATTGTTCTTTTAAACAAAAGTTGTAATAATTATAGTAGCGTTAGTAAATAAACCGAACTTTTATTTTGACGGGTTGCCATGAGGACCTCTTAAGTTTCTGTAGCCTATTTATGATATGACGATCGTTTTGCTCAAACGAAACAGTCAAATGCTCATGAAGTAACTCTCAGAGCAGTTCTGGGGATGATGTTCATGTATTTATGTCCTCATTTAGTGACATGGCAGATGCGGAAAACACCGCGAGCGTCGCGCACTTCAGTGTGTGTGTGTGTGTGTCAAAACCGCGCGTCTGTGCCCTTCACATATACAGAGACACGCCGAACATGCAGAATTCATATTTAAATAGTCTTTTAGCAGCTTAATGTTTACAGATAGTCCATGTCATGAGTCGATTTAAGTGTACTGACCTACTTTTGATTAATTCATCCAAACTTTGACTAATTCCGTGACTCCGCGTTATACAGTAAATTCCATATGACTGGATTCCGCGATTTCCCCCTGCGTTTCCCCCATCTCGGAAATCATAAATAGATAATATTGAGGTTTTTACAACTTCAGTGTAGTGGATTGTAATTTATTGCAACTTGTGCAAGGTCTGCTGCTGCCTTTGAGAGAGAACTGATGCATGATGAAGCAGCACCAGTTAGCAAGCGCTTTCGGTGTGAGAGCGCCTTTAGTCTTCCACGTTGATTGGTCGGACTCCTGACTCTCAACAAATCAGATGCGCGGTGGGCGGAGACTGCTCTAGGCCACAGAGTGGTGAGTTCAGACAGGCTGCATCAGAGCCAAATAGCGCGTTTCATAATTAAATAATTTTATCGGCACATCGGTTTTGAAAATGACCGATGCCGATTATCATAAAAATGCTTAATATCGGTGCCAATAATCGGCCAGGTCGATAATCGGTCGACCCCTAGTGCTTGATAAAGCTAGATATGGTTTTAGTCATTTTTACACTTCATTAAATGCAACCGCAGATATTTTTGTCCAAAGTTGATATTTTGTTTGTATGGGAAATTATATTTTCCTGAATTTATCTTTGCAACATCAACATGTTATTGAACTGTAGAGCTTCTTTACTGCTGAAATAAAATTTGGTTCATAGTGAAGTTTATAATATTTATTATTAGTTATTTTCTTGTTTATTGCTGCTTTGAAGCAATCTCTGTTGTATAAAGTGAACTTTTATTTAAATGTGATTTACATCTGAAATGGGACCTCAAGATGACTTAAAATAATTAAAACAACAAAAAAAATCTAGATATTTTAATTTACCCCCTCAGCAAGTTTAAATTTTTTTGAAAAACCTGTATATAGATTTTAAAAATGTGACTTCTAGACTTGGAAGATTTATTAAATTACATAACTTTTCTATCTCTGTGGGCATTTTTATAAAGAATATACATATTTTTCTATGTATGCCAAGCTCTAAAACAATGTAGAATTTGTGATTAAAAATGAGTTATAAAATTCTTATCACTAATTCTTATCCAATAAATCGCAAAACAAATGGAAAAATCATGGGGCCTTCATGTATTTCTATTATAGTTAACTAAAACTAGACCATAAAAATTCCCTTACATGAAATAAAATATGAAATATTCAAAAATACCTTTTTATCTCAACTAGCTGCCAATGAAACATTTCTCATTTTCATTTAGTTTAACTTTGTGTACTAAAACGAAAAATTGTAAATAAGTAGTAAAAAAATTAAAATTAATAATAATAAAACAAACACACACCACTAAATTAGTAAAACTTGAACTAAAATTAAAATAAAAACAAAATATTAAATATTAATAAAAACTATAATAGTATGTTACTGATACTAAGGCCCAGTTTCACAGACAGTGATTGGCTTAAACCAGGACTAGGCCTTAGTTAAATTAAGATATTTAAGCATTTTTATAAAAATGCCTTAGAAGAAAACGTCACAGGTGTGCATCTTGAGACAGAACAGTGGCACTGACATATTTTAAGATCTTTTTAGTTGAGACAGCTCAAACATGCATTTTAATCTAGGGACTAGCCTTAAGCCTTTTCTTTGAAACCGGGGGTAAATGCGGAGTCAAAAATGTTAAAAGCCACTGAAGGAACCTGAAGTAAACTAAATGTGGAGAAAATGAGTGATAGTTGTACACATGAATAATAGCAGGGAGTTTTGGTGTTATGTGTTTGTTGTGTTCAGGATCAGCGTGTGGTGACCAAGCGCTCGGGAGACGGAGAGCAGGAGAAGGATCCGGGATCGAGCGTCTTCAGCGTCGGGAGAGGAAAGAGACGGCAGCTGCTCGTCACAACACCTGGAAACATCAAGGTGAGACTGAATCAACTTTCCTTTTGTTCTCTGGCTGAGCTCTTTAAAGTCGACTGAACAAAAGTTAGGCACTACATGTAGACAAAATTAATCTTAAATGTGGGTTTTTGTCTTTTAATAAACTGCTCATTTTGGGAAAGTCCCATTTTCTCTTTTTGATGATTTTGATGACTTTTAATGATGTCACTCAATCTATTCGTACTTTGAACTAGGGCTGAGCAAATAATCTAAATAAAACCTAAATAGTGACATTCTTTCTAAACCCGTAATGAGAAGCACTTATAAACTAGCTGTTGTCAACTAAAGGGGAGCTTTAAAGACTCTTTTTGCTTTTCTGACAAAATAAAAGTTTAATGATTTAAAATTTTTAAAAATAATGAAATTATTACAGCCATAAATATTAGTATTGTCATTTTACAGTTGTACTGTAAAATAAAATGATTTTTTATTTTTCTTATTGTATTTTTGCAGTGAAATCAGTATTATTTTAGTATCCGTATAATTTTTTTCAATTTTTATTAATATTTTGAATTAGTTTTTATTTTTCTGTTTTTGTTTTCATTTTATTTTTAATAATTTTGTGGGGTTTTTTATTTGTGTTTTTTGTGTCTGTAAAGTTTTTATTCTTTTTTTATTTCATTTTTAGTTTGTTATTTGGAAATTAACAAAAAAAAAAATCTGAAAAAATCTTAAGTTTTGTTTTATTTTATTTCTGTTAAAGTTTATTCTAATTTTTAAAAATCCTTACTTAAAACTTAAATCAAATATTAAATGTAGCTAAAAAAAAATATATATATATATATATATATATATATATATATATATATATATATATATATATATATATATATATTTATGTTTTATTTGAACTAGGTGCCAAGGCAACATTTCCCATTTTAATTTAGTTTAACTTGATCTACAAAATAAAAAAAATAAAAATAAAAAATACTACAACAAAACTATATCGACAGTGTATATAATGTGAACAATTACTATAGTAATTATTTCTTATTTTGTTTAAAATTTAGTAATAATAATCATCATAAAAGAAGTTATTATTATAGGTATTATAGTAAAAACACAATTTTTGTCCAAATTTGTGCAGCCTTATAAGCAAGCCCGGAAACGAATCACATTTTAAGTCGCAATCGTAATTTTACAAAAAAAACTGTTTTTGAAATATATCATGTAGCCCAACTTTGAATGTTGTTGTCAGCAATTTATATCAGACACTAATCAAGTTAAAGCATGAATTTCAGTGCTGTTAGAGAGTGTTTTATCATGTTGTTTCAGGGGAAGAGGGTGTTCGGCGAACGAAAGGACAGAAACCGGCCCATGAGTCCAGCGAGGTTGAAGTCCTGTGCCGAGGAAGAGCTGGAGTCCAACAACACACGAGCAAAACAGCGACCTCAGTCTGCAAAGAGAGTCACAGAGGTGAGCAGACGTTCTTGTGATGTCCTGTAGCAGCCTGTGTTTGGGACACCCTCTTCATTAGTTCTCAAGCCTTGCTGCTGTAAATAGATTGAGACGGAGTTGATCGTAAGAGCCAGGCGTGTGAACGTTCTTGGCAGGAGTTTGTGTGTCTGTTCAGCTCTTCTGGTGGATTCCACACCGGATCATTTACGCTGTTTCTCTTTTGTTTGTGTTTGTGTGTTTTATCTCTGCCTGCTCTACACTACCGTTCAAAAGTTTGGGGTTGGTAAGATCTTAGAAACACATCTCTTCTGCTCACCAAGGCTGCATTTATTCGATCAAAAATACAGTAAAAATTCTGAAATATTATTACAATTTTAAATAGCTGTTTTCTATGTGAATATGTGTTAAAATGTAATTAATTTATATAATTTTCAGCATCATTACTGCAGTCTTCAGTCAGATGAGCTTCAGAAATCATTATAATATACTGATTTACTGCTCAACAAACATTTCTGATTATTATCAATGTTGGAAACAGTTGTGCTGCACAATTTTTTTTGTGGAAACCGTGATTCATTTTATTTTTCAGGATTCACAGATGAATAGAAAGTTCAACGAACAGCATTTATTTGACATAGAAATCTTTTGTAACATTAGAAATGTCTGGATGTAATTTTGGATGTAATTTTCAATGCATCCTTGATGATTTAAAGTATTAATTAATTAATTGTTTATAAAAAAAGCATTTTCCTTAAAGTAAAAGTTTAAAATAAAATATATTTAAAGATATATATGCATTTTATATAGTTTATATATACGTTTTAATCTATTTGATGTGTCCTTGATGAATAAGTGTTCAAAACTTCAACTAAAACAAAAAGCTAAAAATGTAATAAAAAATATTATAAACTATAAAGACGTGTTAATTTCCTTACAAAAAAAAAAAAAACTTCCTTTCTAGAAATAAAACTGTAATAAAAAATATTAAAATCTATGAAAATAATAAAAATTACCCCAAAAATGAATACAAATAACAGGTAAAACATTCAAATTTTAATGACAACAGAAAATCTAAAATACACATTCAATGGAAAATACTAATTTAAAAAATGGCCAAACTATTAAAGTCTAGTGTAAGGCGGCGGTCGGTAGAGCTGTAGTGTGGCGTCATGTCTGTGAGATGGTCAGTGTCGTGTGGGAATGTCAGCGAGTGGACAGATGTGATGTTGGGTTGTGTTTTACAGCCGGCGGGGCTGAGCTGTCTGGGTGGCAGCTGCTTCTGTTCGCTGAAGTCTGAAAGAGCTGTATAATGCAGCCCATTGTGTGCTCCAGCCGAGGTTCTTTATCATCTCAGCTTTTGTCTGATCCAGCACACAGACTCTTACATTGACTGAATGTGAATGTGGATCCTCAGCCGCGGCGGTGAGATCACTTAGTCTCAATATCCTAACTCTAAATCAGATGCCGTAACAGAGCTATTTTAGTATTATTTTTATGCTATTATTGCTATAACATTTTAAATTTTATGGTTTCAGTTTTCATTTTAGTTTTAGTGATTTTCTTTTTTTATATATTTCTCATTTATTTTTATTACAGTTTTATTAATTTTAGAACTTCAAAGTAAGCATACTGTAATTCAGTTAGTTGCCAAGGCAGCATTTCTAACTTAGTTTTGATTTTTTAAGTTTTAGTCAACAAAAACAACACTGGCCATAACACACTTGTTGCTATGTTGTTGTCTTTGTCCTAATGGATAAAGAGTCAGACCTGTAACCCAAAGGTTGCGGGTTCGAGTCTCGGTCCGGCAGGGATTGTAGGTGGGGGGATTCAATAACCAACACTCTCTCCTCCCTCAATACCACGACTGAGGTGAGACCCTTGAGCAAGGCACCGAACCCCCAACTGCTCCCTGGGCGCCGCAGCATTGGCTGCCCACTGCTCCGGGTGTGTGTGTGCACGGTGTGTGTGTGTGTGTGTGTGTTCACTGCTGTGTGTGTTCACTGCTGTGTGTGTGCACGTTGGATGGGTTAAAATGCAGAGCACGAATTCCGAGTATGGGTCACCATACTTGGCCACACGTCACATCCTTTCCTTTCCTAAATGTTTTCAGAGTGAATCAGGATATTAAATGAGAAAAAAACAGTTTATATGACAGGTGGTTGATACATAAGTCAGTTCTGACTTCATGTAGATTTCAGAAAGCAGTTTATGCCATATTAGAACCAGAGGACTATTTTAATAAGCATTTCTCTTGTATTTCTTGGTTTGTCATCACAGCAGATGTTCTCGCGGGTGACAGACGGATTTTAATCATGTGAGTGGGAGTCGTGCTTTCACCGAGTCACAGATATACCGTATGTGGAAGGACTCTCCCAAAATGCATCTGGCCTGTCGTAGCAGGCATAACTCCAGGACAATGACATCATGACGCAGCCGTAACGCTGTGAGGAGAGGCAGATATAACAGCAGGGCTCTTGTACTGCAGCGTCGCTCTAAAATCTCTCTCTCTCTCTCTCTCTCTCTCTCTGTCTCTCTCTCTCTCTCTCTCTCTCTCTCTCTCTCTCTCTCTCTCTCTCTCTCTCTCTCTCTCTCTCTTCATTGTTTGTAGTCATAATGAGCAGTATGCTTTAATGTAATTAACATTTGGCTGCTCTTTCCTCTGTATTATGCGGCTGCTGGGAGCGCAGAGGTGATGTGCCAGTTTGGTGGCAGAATGAGTGACTCTTTTGGTCTGGTTTTGTCACTGTAGCGTGCGTTTCTCTTTTTAATTTTGAGGAGCCATAATAATATAGATCGTTTATTGTACAAACGTAAGAACCTTACAAAACGAACATTGAAATCGCATTAGCATAGACTCAACGCTTAAACATTTACATTTAGTCATTTAGCAGACGCTTTTATCCAAAGCGACTTACAAATGATCATAATCAACAAAAGAGCAAAAGAACACTTAACGCAGTACACTAGCAAGGTTTGTTTTTTTTATCAATTATGTAATAAAAAGAAAACAGATAGAATTTGTTAATTGTATAATTAAAAAAAATAAATAAATAGAATACAACAAGAATAGAGAAGCTAGTGAAGAAAGCTATAAGCTATTATTGAGAAAATCTCCTTTAAAGTTGTCCAAATGAAGTTCTTAGCAATGCATATTACTAATCAAAACTGAAGTTTTAATATATTTACGGTAAGACATTTACAAAATATCTTCATGGAACATGATCTTTACTTAATATCCTAATGATTTTTGGCATAAAAGAAAAATCTATAATTTTGACCCATGCAATGTATTTTTGACTATTGCCACAAATATACCCCAGCGACTTAAGACTGGTTTTGTGCTCCAGGGTCACATATTATAACTCTCCGTCACACAACCGGTCCATGTTGAAATCTGCTTAATTTGACTGATTTAACAGGTGAATTCCTGCTGAAATACTGTAGAGCTTGAATACATGCACAGACGTGTTTTTTCCTTCCTTTAAAAGTTATTTGCACTATTTATATATTTAGTCTATTTAAAAATTATATGGTTAGTTGCAATTTAATTCTTTGTATTATCAGAGGTATTTTTGGGTCACGACCCACTGGTTGAGAAGTGCTATATTTTATGCCATAACTTCTAAACTTTACAGATGTAATGTTTCTGGAGATTACTTCTGCAGTTTCTTACTACTGCAGTTCATTCAGATGAAGTTTGGTGTGTTTCTTTGTCATTGACTTTGAGCAAAGCTTCAGATGCACATGCTGCAGGGTGTTGAACATTGCTCTCTCTAAGAGGATCTCATCCTGATTGAAGTTTTCTAGACAGCAGCTCTGATCATAATGTTACTAAAGCAAGTGTACTACTTGTATTTATCCACTTGAGGGCAGTGGGTCACTTCTAGTGTACAAAAAGAGTGACCATTTATACCCATGTCCAAAATATTAGCCTTTGTACTGAAATAAATAGACAGCTTATTACACCAATTCACCTGCCATGTAGATAATGATAATGTTTCATGCCTTCATTTGATTGCTAGAAAAATTTAAATACACAACACGGAAATTCTGGGGAAATCATAGGGCCCTATTATTATAAAAAAAATCTAATAAATGAAATAGTTTTTATAGATTCAGTTAATTACACATACTGTTTGGTTATTAACATTTAATCAAACTATTAAAATGGAAAACAGAATTTGGTAAAAAAATAATAATAATAATAAACAATTTCATAGGTCTCTAAAAATGTAATTTCTGTTCTAAGTTGTTAAATTAATTGTTATAAGTTGTGATTTTAATGAAGTAAACATGCCTTTTGATAATTAAAATTAAATTTTAAACATCCAGAGAAATAAAAATGTAATAAAAAGAAAGATTTCATAAGGAACTCAAGGTACAGATGAATTAGGTTGTGTATATGTACTACATGTATATGTGTATATATTGCTTTTTTCAGCATATTTACTCTGTGTATAAGTATATATAATATGAGGTGTTTTATTAGATGTCTAAAATGAGTTGTGCTTGTGTTTTAACAGTAATCTTCAGCAGGTCTTGATCTGTAACAGTCTTGTGCTCCGTACCATTGTCTCTCATCTGTGTGTTTGTTCAGGACGACACAGGAAAACCGGATCAATGGAGTAGATGTGAGGACTCGTATGTCGTCCCGGTGAGAGCGTTTCCACCTTTCACACTCTCACCTGAACGTCTAATTAAATTAAACACACAGAGCGCAAAAACTAAATGTTCAGATGTCACTAATCGTATTGTTAAAGTGGAGGGACGTAAAGATCTTTCCATCCGTCTTCTCATATCTTTGTGTTCAACCATACAGTATTTAACTGCAGCTGCATATCAAAGTAGACCGTTTCTACATGCTTTTGATGGACGGACTGCAGATTTTGCTCTGTATTTGACGCTGAAATGATCCGGCAGGTCACAGAGGCCGTCGCTGACCTGAACCTCGTCGCGTCCAAAGAAGAGCAGCTGGAGTACCTGCGGTGGAAGAAGGAGCGCGAGGAGATCGACCGCGAGCGCGTGGCCCGACACAAAAACGCCAAAGGCCAGTGGAGGAGAGCCTGGGACATGGAGAAAACCGATCTGATGTAAGCCAGACGCCCGCGCCTGATTTCTGTTCTGACATGAGAGCAACTAACCTGCGCTGCTTTAGTTTGCACCTTGATTTAGTTTGATTTCTTCTTTCGTTTGCTCGTTTTCTGCATGTTTAACTGCCTCATATATACATAAATCACAGCTGTTTGAATCATTATGGCCTCCTTCTTCTCTGTCTTACTGACACCTTCAGATATATTTGTTTTGTTTATTGATCCTGAGCTAAATTATTCCAAAAATGTCCAATGTTTCCTTCTCTGATGAATTGGTCTCTTTCTTTTTGTTTTCTTTATGCTTAAAATGATCCGAATTAACTTAAAGATTATTTTATCTTTAATAAACTGATAAGATTTCTGAAATATGAACACAAGATCGTGTTATAACAGTAATATTTAGCTGGTTAAAGTTAACCAATTTAGTCATTATCTTCTATTCATGCATTTTTATGCAGATTTTGGGATATTGCATTAAAAAATAAAAATAAATAAATTGCATGGAAACACCAAGATGTGCATCAAATCTTAAAATGCACATAAAAAAAATTATTTGCTCAATTGAAGTTGGAGTCATTTATTATGTAGAAAAAGTCACAAACCTAAATTTTTTTAGCCATAAATTTAAGATTTATGTATTTTAATTCCATCTAAACATTTGCATCGATTTGGATTAAACAGTATTAACATAAACTTAATGTGATGCATATTTGTCAGTCAGGCATAAATGAAACGGGTCAGATTTCTGCACCCAAAAATCATGCTATAGTTTAAACCATTTAAATGGTGGCAAATAGTTAATATATTTGATTTTGTCTGTCATATTTTCATAATACATTTATTTAAATTGCTCCGATTCAGCATAAATCTGTTCTTTGTGATAATAATTCAAATGATTCATTTAAAAAGTATGAAAATGGTTAAATATGACTTATATAATGTTTTTCATTTGTTTTGTAAAAATAACACATAATGGCATGTCAGCAAAAAATATGCATATGTTGTCTTATTATTAATATGAATAACGTTGATGATGATATTAAGACATTAAACAAAATGGGAAGTCAAAAAAAAAATGAATATGACTAGCTCTGGAGCAAGCAGTATTCAGTTAGTTTAAAACCAATTGAAATTGTATTGATGATATATATAAACATGGTTATTGTGAATTTAATACTTGTATTAGTACTGTTACAGAAATCTGTCCTGTTTCATTGATGTACTGTATGACTTACAAATCTGCATCACGTTGAGTTTATGCATCATAATTTTATATGCAATTCAAATACAGAAATCTTAAAATTAGGCCCAAATATTTTTTTGAGTGTCTTTAACGGCAACTTCCAATTTTCCAACTTTTGCAAGTTTCCCAGGAAGTGGGATGGAAAATATGCTTTATACAATATTCCAATTTTCAAATCTTTATACTGAACAAGTAGCCTAAAACAATGTCAAAATAGATATGGCAGCTATTCTAAAATCTTGCCTATATTTAATAGAGTAATTGATCTTGTTGTTGTCTAAATTTGCAGCAGTAATATCCCTATGATAATTATGGAAACGCATCATCATCATCATTGGGAAACGTGGTGATGCACAGTTCATTTCAAACTCATGTTCAGATCTGATTTAAACATCTCACTCTGACAAATGTCAAGTCAAGTCAAGTCACCTTTACTTATATAGCGCTTTTTACAATGCAAATTGTGTCAAAGCACTGCACAATATCAAAAAAAAAATAATAATAAATAAAAAAAAAAAAGGAAAATAAAGTGTCAATAAGTTTGAATAGTGTCTTTGCAATAAGGTCGGCGATATCGCTGGAAAATGCTTTGTAAGCAAAATGCAGTAGGATTCATAAATGATCTTTGACATTTTAGCTGCACACATCAGTGAGCTGAATCCTGTTTAATGTCAAAGAGGTTATAAAAGGTCCTTGTTTATGCTCTGATGACTGTAAAAGCTTCGTAGATGTCAAACTGCTCAAGACGTCTTGCCAAATCTCGTGAAGTGCTGCCGTTCAATTAAACACGAGCTGATCCAGAAGAACTAGAACTTGAGTGAGAAAAAGAATAGAAATAACATGGGCTTGTATCAAACTTCTAATATATATTCATCTGTTGAAGCTGTTTTGGATTTGGTGCTTCTGGGAATGTTTATCAGTCATGTCTTGTTTGGTTTTTAGGGTCAAATGTCTCCGTTCAGTGAGCTCATGAGACATGGATGACTTTAAGTAATTGAATCAAACTTTATTAGAATTAAAGGTCATTCTGAAAACGCCACATAGGCTTTGTCTTGGGTTTGTGGCATAAATTCAGTACATTTATAATTGAGATTATAAGTGAGTTTTTAGATGTTTTTACTTTATTTTTATTGGGGGGGGGGGGGGGTTTAAAGTAAATATACAGTCATAAATGGAAAAGAATGCAGTCTGTACTTTCCGATAAACAACAAAAAGCTTTTAATTAGTGCTGTTACTAATGATAATTATCAGTTAATTACATTATTATTAATTGTTTAAAGTCAGCATGGACTTTTTACTTTAATTCATGTTTTCGCTCTTATATAGTGGTTTAACAAAGAAATTATGGCAGAAATATTTTACTATTGTACTGTAAAATTAACTACTTTAACAATAATAATATTAAGTATAATAATTATACAATTTATTAAACAAAATGTTTTAATTTAAATCTCTGTTGTGCAGCACTTTGTTTGCCAAAACATTTAAGGAATTTTATGCACATCTTTTTTTGTATTACTTTTTAACCCATTAATTAAATGGTTAGTTTTAGCCATTCATATGATGACCATGTTTTTAACAATAAATTTGTATTGAATCATAAAACACAAAATGCTGAAATATTCTAATAGACAACACAGAGCTTTTGATAAAATACAATATTTCATATGGCATTATTTTGGAGAAAATAGTCATTAATGTTAAAGTTGAGTTCAATTGGTTAGACATGTTTTTTGATTATTAAATCATCAACAGAGATCAGAAATGTTTAAAATGGAAAATATTAAATTAGTGAAAAAATTAAATTGATTATTTTAAATGACTTTTTCAGCCATTTTTTTAATAAATATTTTAAAACTCAGAAATGATATCATGAAAGTAAAATGAGTTTTAAATGGTGTTTTGTGATGTTAATTGTATGCATATAATTTCTTCTTCCTCTAGCTCCGCCCTGCACTTACATGATTGGTCGAGTCAGAAGTTGACATGTCCGGCTGCTCAAACAAACAGATCAATGTTTGACTTACCTGAACTGAGATGTTATTATTATTATTATTATTATTTATTCATTTAGCAGACGCTTTTATCCAAAGCGAATTACAAATGAGGACAACGGAAGCAATCAATTGTATTAAAAAAACTAAAAACAGATCCACAACTAAGAGCTAAAACTTTATAAATACTACCTATACACATTTAAAAAATAAAGAAATTAAATAAAAATGACAAATGCATATAACAAAATTTCAAAACTTAACATTTAAATGAAAAACAAAAAAATAAAGCTAAAAACAATTCAGAATATTAAAGAACAAAAGGTATGAGTATAATAATGATTCTAACATAACACTAAGCCAAACACCAAAAAAACAACAACTATATGCTGTATATGTACAACCACACACACACACATATATATACACATTTATAAATTCAATATGTATATATATCATTTCCATTTAGTTTGTTGAAGTATTAAAATAACTCAAATTAAATAAAACTAAAACTTAATAAAAGACATAATAAATTCAGACATTAACTCAAATTAAAATAGATAACAAATACAAATCAGGACAGTATAGTTTATCAGTGATCCTAAGAAATAACACTGAGCCAGACACACATGCTAAAAACAACAACTTACACAGAGTAAGACATGGTTATAAAAGCTGAAACAGAAGTGAAACTAGTAGAAAAGAGGAGAAATAAAAAGCGATACTTGTATCCTTTGCCGGTGGAGTCGATGGTCTTCACACGAGGAGGCCTTCACATGACACCTGCCGCGGTAAACTAAGCTTTTTTATACCCATCTAACAAAATACTAATTGAACTTAGCTGGACACACTTTCCTTATTTTTTCACAACAAATGGCCAAGCAAGCGCAGACACTGACAAGATACGAGACCAAACATGATATCAGCACATCTCCACACATTAAAATTGAAAATTGAAAACTTTTAGTGGTGATTAGTTTATAATTATATCCAGGGGTTTTGTTAGCATAAGGCTTTTGTGCATCTGGGCTCTGGATCTCTGTGCACCATTGAAAGTGCATCATCTGTGTTTTCTGTATATAATGATGCAGAGATGCTGTCAGTAATATAATTATCGGCAAACCTGAACATGCAGTACCACAAACAAACTTCAGGCCAAATGCTAACAAGTGTCTGGAAGGCTCCAGCGTTTCAGATGGGACCCTCCCCCCGTGAGTACTATTGAGTGGTTATTTTTAGGGTGCTTTGAATGCCTTGCCTTATTTGGGACGGTTTGCGAGCACTAGAGATCGCTCAGGGCTGATGGTTTTGTGGGAGGTAGAAGATAGAAACACACTCGATCAGTGAACGTCCTGTACAAGAGAGCAGAACAATCACGTCACAATCATTATTTTTCCCAGCAAAATATCATATTCAAATATTCATATTCAAGTGTTGTTTGGGTAAAGCTCACAAAGACAGCTCATATTTTACTCCAAAATCAAGAAAGACAAATTATAATTAAAAAAATATATTTTACATGAAGTAAATGCATCTATATATGTGTGTAGATACAATAAAACAATAATTTTACATGCATATATATATATATATATATATATATATATATGCATGTAAAATTATTGTTTAATTACTGTGTATATATATTATGTATATACACATGCATTTATATATTTTGAAAATATTTGCATGTATTTACATGCATATATGTAAATTCATATAATTTAAAATATACTGTCTTTGTTGTTTCTACATTAATTTGAAGATTGAATGTGAAATTGCAATATAAGTGTATTTAAAAACTTTAATGTTAGGTGGGATTCATCGCGATTAATTTCAGAAAAATGTGCGATTTAATTTTTTTTTTTTTTTATTCTCTACTTTAATTTTGGGAAATGTCTCTTTGTGTCCCAGACATTTTTTTTATTTTATTTTTTAACAGCTAACTTTTTCTATTTAGATTTTCTATGAAGGGCAGATACAGATTGATACAATTTTATAATACAAAAAAGTTTTGAAAGTTAATAATAAAAGATTTGGACAATCGGTATATCAGCGAAATCTTGCCTTTTCAAATCAGTTTAGTCTTTAAGGATTCCACAGATAACTGAATTAAATATTTAGTGATGCTTGCGTTTGTTGTTTTGAATGTTTATCGGCTTAACCAGTTTAACCAGCCGTTCTTTCTTGCTCATCCAGCTTCACCGTAAAGATCTGCACCAGTAACCAGCACAAACTGGTCTGTCTCAGCACTAAACGTTCTGTGTCTGTAAGATAACTAACCCATGAACTAGTGACAGATTGATTGGATTTGCATGGCTTCTCCTCTCGCTCTGTTCGTATATTGTTGCTATCAGTGATTATTCTGCGATGATGTTTAGTTGCGTCTGCGTGTTTTTTCCCATGTGTTTTTTTTGTAGGTTTTCTGAAAAGGAACATGGAGGAACATCAAACAGAGGTGAGCAAATTTAAATTTTCTGATCAAACTCATTTGCAGCTATATTCATAATTTTCTTGATAAAATCTGGTTGTGCTTTGTGTGTGGATTGTATTTTGAGTGTAATATTTTATCTTCTGTATTGATTATGCTTCATTATAGGAGGTCAAAACACCAGAAGAGGAAACATGAGAGCAGAAGGTGCGTAAAACCCAAAACTCTTGATCATTTGGCCTAAAACATGAATGTTTGATATAGATATGAGTTCATCTCAAACCTTTCATATACTTTATTGGAGTTGAATCCATGGATTTGACCATATTTGATCAAAATAGCAGCACATTTAATGCTTGGATGTTCAAATCTGCATTAAAATTGTGAATATATATTAGCAAATAAACATGGAAAAATATCCTTTTTGTGCAATAACAAATACAACGATTCTCTTTCCACGTACTTTTTATTTTCAGATTTTCTGTAAATAATAATAAAAATGTTTTTTCATACTTTTATAAATGTCTTTATAGTTTTAATTATTTTTAATTTAAGTTTTAGTTTCTTTTTTTTTATACATTTAATTAAACTATTTGAAAATAAAAAATGTTGCCAAGTAACAAATGTTTTCAAAAAACAAAATTAGTTTTTTGACATTAGTTTTACTTTTAGTTAGCCTTAATAATCCTATTTGTAGAACGTGTCAAGTTTAAAATAGCAAAGTTATAGTAATGGTATTTTTATAATAGCTCTTTCTAGTTATTTTATTCAACACTGCAGATTTCCATTGGGAGTTTATAAAGATATTACATTTTGTAAAACAAAATATTTTAAGTAAATATAAAAAAATATTACATTTAAACAATAAAATAAAATAAAAATATTAAATAAAATTTCAAGCTCATTTTTCATTGAAGGCGTATATAAAAGTATTACATTGTATATAAAATAATTTAAATATAAAAATATTAAATAAAAATCTGAGCTCAATTTTCTTTGGAAACTTGTATAAAATTTTAAATTTATATATAAAATAAAATTGAATTAAATTAAATATTTGAACAATATTAAATCTAAAAATATTACATTAAAATTCTAATTTCATTGGAAGCTTATATAAAAATATGAAATCATCTCCTGCAGTCACAGTGGCACTGTGCGATTATAATAATCAAGATAGTTGATAGGAATTAATTAAATCATATTCTGCATTGTGTGTTGATGTGTTTGGGTTTTTGTAGGTCGACAGCAGGCGTCAGACAGGAAGGGGAAGTGTGTTCCAGTGGTGGGCAGTAAAGCGAAGGGTAAAGACCGACTGACGGGTCGAGCGAGGAGGTAAACTGACCACAAACTGCTGATTGTTAGTGTGCTGAAGCATTTACAGTCACATCCTGCCACATTTCACCTCGAAGCCATTGCCATACATTTAGCCCCCGCCTCAGAGGATGATGGGAAGTGCTTTACAGAGTGTTTTATGGTTTTGTGCATTTCCACTGCCATTAACGTCTGATCACATGACCTCTTATAATTTGACTTTTAAAATCTTGTTATGAGTTCACAGCATTTCCTCATTATACAGTAAATGGAGGTTCATTTACTCAGCACACACAGTAACTGAACAAAAAGCCCATTTTATTCTAATCAAAGATATTATGATGCTATTATAGAAGATAAAGATATTATTAAATACTTATTCATTGATGTGTTTTAATAAAGATGTTATAAATGTCATCTAAAATCACTAAAAATACAGTGTTTGTATATATATATATATATATACTTTTCTTTTTATAATTACTATTGCCGTTAAATGATTAATAGCGATTAATCGCATCCAAAATAATTTTTTGTTTACATAATATATGAATGTGTACTGTGTATATTTATGTATATATAAATATACACTTACGGTAAATATTTACCTGCATATATTTATAATGTTATATTTTATATTATATATAAATATATTTAACACACAAACAACATTTTTCATGAATATATACATGCATGTGTTTGTATTTTTATATATATACAGTACACACATATATTATGTAAACAAACTTATTTTGAATGCGATTAATCGTTTGACAGCACTAATAATTACTAATAAAAAAACATTAAGAAACAACATATATCTTCAATTGTAATATCACAATATCTTTGATACGAAAACATTTCTTTAAAACAATAACTATTTTTAATGGTAAATTAATAATCATTTACTGTATGATAACAAGGAACTGTTTCAAACTTTGGTTTTGCCCTCATAGGTGGGACTCTAAAGAGCAGGAGGAGCATTTGCAGGTGATTTTTATTATTATTATTATTAGTACCGCTACTGCAGTAATGAGAATTTGGGATGAAAATAAGCTTAATTTTTATGAATATAATTTTCACAATATGCATTAATAGTCCTAAATATAGGCCTCAAAAAAAAAATTATATTAAAAATATTTTATATTTTTTTTATTTTATTTTTTGGGTTGACTTCTTGACATGTTTTCATGAAATTCACTAAAGTTGGCATGAAACGTGCTTATTTTTTATGAAAATAATGAAACGCAAAAATAATAGTTTCCAATGAAAATATTCCTACTTTTTATGAAGAGAATGTCACAAAATATATAAGTAATCTTAAAAATAGGCTTCAAATTCTATTTATTATCTATTGTTATCTATTCTATTTTTATTTTTTCAGGTTTTTGGGGTGACTTGATATGTTTTCATGAACTTGTGCGATGTTTGAGATTAAAATGTTTATGAATATATTTACACAATATATTATGTTAGTAGTTCTAAAAAATAGGCTTAATTTTTTTTATTTTAATTTCTGGGGTGAATTCATTCGAAACCACTCAAGTCTGAGGTTAAAGTGTAACCCTTTCTAATTGTATATATACCTGATGGTTGTTTCTGCTAGGTGTATCCAGAGAGCAGTTTGCAGGAGTTTTTAGAGGAGCTTGACGCTCTTTGCGCTCCTGAGGTGGAGAACGTTGATCCAGAGACTGGCATTGAAAACACAAAGCCACGTGCATCTGAAGACTCGTTCAAAACAACCGGAGTCAAGAACCCCGACGGGACGGCAGAGCAGAACGGAAGTGTTTCTACAGAATCCGCTCTCAAAGCCACCGAGAAAAGGGTCCGCTTTTCTGAAAACCTCGACAAGAACAGCACAGAAACACCTTCACAGGTCAAGAACGGCCCTGTAGAAGAAGACAGACTAACACTGGCGCGAGACGACAGCGAATGTATCCCGGAGGAGATAAAACCGGCCTCTCCGGAGCAGGAAAAGCACGTGGAGAAACTGAATCCGCTCACGGAAGGAAGTGCAACTAAAGCCGGCGAAGCATCGTGTCCCAAAGCCGGAGATGATTGTATATCGGCAGAACCGGACGAGAACCAACCTGTCGAACACAGCAAGAACTGCTCAAACAGAGGGAACGGTACGAGAACATCAGTTACAGGTTCAATAGAGCGCAGCGGTCAGGTTACAGAAGAATAAGCCATTTTTAATAGCTTATAAACTGTTAAAGACAGAATTACTGGGAGCTCCGAGCATGTTAAACAATGGTATGCTTTTGTCAAAATGTATTTTAATTTGTTTTTACAATAATTGTGTTTAAAAGCAGAATTTGTGGTGGAAAAACTACATTACCCATAATGCTGTACAGAAAGTTCCTCCAATCAGACAGTGAGCAAAACAAACTTAAAATAGATTGTTTCTATAGATATAATCAACAACTTTAAATGTATTCGTTTTTAGTTTTTAATTCAATTATATAATTTGCAATGCTTCATGGGATTGTAGTTCTTTCCCTCATTAAAGTCTTGAATCTTTGTCTTTTGATCTGACTTTCAAATACTTGTATGCTTCAAATCAATGTTTGTAATGTTGTATATTATTAGTAGTAGTAGTATTTAATTAAAATAAAATATATTTTCTGAAACAAAGTAAATTTACTATTAAAATATTCAGTGTAAAATAAAAAAAAGTTAAGAAAAAATATAAATAAAACATAGATGCATTTAAAATATATATATATATTTTACATGCGTTATGTTTATAATATATTTTTTTTATCCCTGTGGAAAATATGGAAAAATTACTTCCGAAGCTGTTTTATTTAGGAACTATTTAGATAGAATTATAGTTTTTATTAAGATTTTGAATTGATTTTTACTTTGAAATTTTCATTTATTTATTTAATTTATTTTCCAGCTTTTGTTTTTTTACTATATCAGGTTAAACTAGGAGGGAAAAAACTTTTGTATTTAGTTTTTTCAGCTAAAATTTATTTCAAGTAACAATTTTTTTCTATTTTACCACTTATTATTTTTTATATATTTTTAATTTCATTTAAAAAAATTTTAAATGATTTTAAGGTTTACACTTTATTTTGATAGTCCACTTTAGACATTCTACTAACTATAAGTAACTTTGTAACTACATGTCAACTAATTGTCATTCATTTGCAACTACATATCTACTAACTCTCAGTAGGGTAGGTTTAGGGTTAGTAGAATAAGTTGACATGTACTTGCAAAGATTCTTATATTCAGTATGTTGTGAACCCATCAAAATAAAGTGTTAAAGATATTAAGCAGACAGTCTACTAATACTCTAATGACTGCTAGTTTACATGTAGTTGCAAAGTTACTTACTGTTAGTACAATGTCTAAAGTGGACTATCAAAATGAAGTGTTACCGATTTTAGTTTTAGTTCTGGATCCAGCGACACTGAAAAAATGTGTTGCACTAATGCACTCTATTATAAACTGAAATGATTGTGATGTGCAGCAAGTTTTTGGGGTTTTTGCATTCGTGCGTTTTCACTGAGATTGTGTGTGTGTGTGTGTTTTCTCTCTGACAGAAGAACTGATGGACTCGAGTCTGTCTGTCCTGAATTTGGAGCCAGGCGATGCTCTTCCCGACCACAGCACCAGCGCTGATATGGTGAGTGTGCTGCATTAAAGCCTCATTTGACTGGCAGATTTGAAGTGTCCCACCTCACTGGATTTAGCGGCCCACTGAAACTCCATTATACAGCTGAAGTGCTGCAGAAATACCCTAGAAAGCAGCACTATATATGTAACCAGGCCACTTACTCATCCTACGCAGTAAAGAGCACGCTTACATCAGTTTTAAAGTGTTTAAGTGCAACACTACAGTCCATTTCTGGTCTTTTTGCATTGATCTAGGGCTGCACGATTTGGGGAAAAATCGAAGAGTGATTTTTCTGCTTAAATTCCTATTTAAAATGCAATTGAAAGAAAATTCCAGCTTGAAATGCTTATTTGTAGGGATAAAAGATTATATGGCTATAAAATAATAATAATTATTATTATTATGACTAATATAAAACTAAATAAAAAATAAGAAATTGTTCAGGTGTATGAATGTATCTTAATATCTTTTAGATGTCTCTTTCTTGATATCAAAATGATCTGCTCTTTATTCCTCAAACAATGATGTACACTGTGATCGTGAAATGCATCATACTATTTTTACTGTACTGTGGGAAAAATTACACCGATTCTCCAGACCAGTCATAAAACATGCAAATGAGGTATCAAGTGGGACAAAGAAACACTTTCCCGCTGAAACTGTGCCTTGTTATTGGTCAAACTAACCAAAATGGGTGTTACAGGGAAACCAGATAAAACTTCTCCCACACCCAAAAGGTGAAGTCTTATTTATTTATTTATTTATTTTACTTTCGCTGGCCTGGAGACACACTTGTCACCTTGGAAATCTCGCGGCTCCCCTTCCGGATTTTCAATTTTAAGTTCAGTAACTTTGTGGATTCACTTTGGACCAATCAACCTATGGCTGGAATGAAGAAGCTTTCACTCCTAAAGGAATTCATCGGGAATCTACGCATTATACATGTACCAGGACACTTTACTCGGCACCAACAAAACCAATGCAAGTAACCGCTTGTTACCTATTTACAGGTACATCTCCGAAAATTAGAATATCATGAAAAAGGTCAATATGTTTTGTCACTCATTCCAGAAAGTGAAACCCATATATTATATAGATTCATTACACATAGAGTGAAATATTTAAAGCCTTTATTTCTCTAAATTTTGATGATTATGGCTTACAGATAATGAAAACACAAAATTCAGTGTCTCAGAAAATTAGAATATTACATAAGATCAATAAAAAGGATATTTTAAACAGAAATGTCAGGCTTCTGAAAAGTATGTTCATTTCTATGCACTCAATACTTAGTTGGGCCTCCTTTTGCATGAATTACTGCATCAATGCAGCGCAGCATGGAGACAATCAGCCTGTGGCACTGCTCAGGTGTAATGGAAGCCAAGGTTGCTTTGATAGCGGTAGATTGATAGATTCTCTATGGGGTTCAGGTCAGGCGAGTTTGCTGACCAATCAAGCACAGTAACACCATGGTCATTGAACCAGCTTTTGGTTCCTTTGGCAGTGTGGGCAGGTGCCAAGTCCTGCTGGAAAAGGAAATCAGCTTCTCCATAAAGCTTGTCAGCAGAAGGAAGCATGAAGTGCTCTAATATTTCCTGGTAGATGGCTGCGTTGACTGTGGACTTCAGAAAACACAGTGGACCAACACCAGCAGATGACATGGCAGCTCAAATCATCTCTGACTGTGGAAACTTCACACTGGACTTCAAGCAACATGGATTCTGTGTCTCTCCACTCTTCCTCCAGACTCTGGGACCTCGATTTCCAAATCAAATGCAAAATTTACTTTCATCTGAAAAGAGGACTTTGGAGCACTGAGCAACAGTCCAGTTCTTTTTCTCCACAGCCCAGGTAAGACGCTTCTGACGTTGTCTCTGGTTCAGAAGTGGCTTGGTAGCTCTTTTCCTGAAGACGTCTGAGCGTGGAGACTCTTGATGCACCGACTCCAGCTTCAGTCCACTCCTTGTGAAGCTCTCCCAAGTGTTTGAATCAGCTTTGCTTGACAGTATTCTCAAGCTTGCGGTCATCCCTGTTGCTTGTGCACCTTTTCCTACCCAAATTCTTCCTTCCAGTCAACTTTGCATTTAATATGCTTTGATACAGCACTCTGTAAACAGCCACAGCTTTCAGTAATGACCCTCTGTGACTTACTCTCTTTGTGGAGGGCGTCAATGTTCATCTTCTGGATCATTGCAAAGTCAGCAGTCTTCTCCATTATTGTGTTTTCAAAGAACAAGAGACCCTGAATTTATACTGTAGAGATGGTCATTAATTGAAACTCAAATGTAAATATTCTAATATTTTGAGATACTGATTTTTGACTTTCATGAGCTGTAAGCTCTAATCATCAAAATTAAAACAAAAACACTTTTGAAATGTTTTACTTTACATGCAATGAATCTAAAATATATGAAAGTTTCACTTTTTGAAATAAGTTACAAGAAAAAAAAATTTTTTCACGACATTCAAATTTTTTTATATGTACCTGTAGGTGCGCTTCTAGGCTTCGACCCCTTTTAATTAAGGTGATGTGATTCTCTGATGGTTCTTAAAAGGTTGTGTTTAGCTGATGTGTAAATCCTGCCATTACACTCTCTCTCTCTCTCTCTCTCTCTCTCTCTCTCTCTCTCTCTCTCTCTCTCTCTCTCTCTCTCTCTCTCTCTCTCTCTCTCTCCCTCTCTCTCTCCTCTCTCTCTCTCTCTCCTCTCTCTCTCTCTCTCTCTCTCTCTCTCTCTCTCTCTCTCTCTCTCTCTCCTCTCTCCTCTCTCTCTCTCTCTCTCTCTCTCTCTCTCTCTCTCTCTCTGTCTCTCTGGTGCGCATGTGCGGAGTGTTTCGGGAGGAGTGTGCGTGATTGAGCGGCGTGTTTGAGTGAGTTTCAAACTTTTCCTTTTTCCTCTTTTTAGATTAAGGTACTTATTGGTTGAGCTTATTGAAACTACGGTAGTTTTCTAATATTTATTTGCTGACTTTGTCGGCGAAAGAGAGTAAAATGGGATCGAATTCTGATGGCTTTGCGTCCTTGACTGCAAGACATGGGTGTAAGTGTTTATCAGATGAGACCGTGTCAGTGGAAGATTGTTTAATTGCTGCTAGCAATGCAGTTGGTGCGCAAAATATCTTGTCTGCATCGAGAATGAACAAGGCAGTTGTTATTTTTTTGAGGGAAACGTCTATGGTTAATGATTTGGTTGAACATGGATTATCTGTGAAAGATGTATTTGTCCCGGTTTTGCCGCTGTCCAATCCCTCGAAAAAGGTTGTCCTTTCCAATGTTCCTCCGGTTTATCCCAAATGATACACTTGAGCGCATGCTTGTGCGTTATGGGAAATTAATGGGTCCGATCAAAATGATACCGCTTGGGTTAAAAAACCCAGAATTAAAGCATATCATGTCATTTAGACGTCAAACGTATATGATTTTGAATGCTGAATTTCAAAATCTAGAGGTTGCTGTAAAATTGACCTTGAATGGGAAGGATTTTACGATCTTTATTGCTGTTGATTCAATGAAATGTTTTAGATGCTTGAAGCAGGGCCATGTTAGACAATCATGTCCTTTAAATGTGGAGGCTGAAAAAGAGAAGGAAGGTAATTCTGTTGTAGAACAGGGAGGCCTAAATACTGCAGTGGATAATAATGGTGTAGAAAGCATTGGCAATGAACAGCCAGTTGAAACCGCTGTATTACCTACCAGTGGAGAGGGCTCTAATGTGTCTGAACAGGAGATTGAAGTTACAGACAGTGCTTCCGTAACTGGTACACATGTACATGGAAGTGTGAAAGGTGATGAGGAGCTCAATGTTGCTGGGGTAGTTAGTGGTTCAAAAGGTCCAGAAAAGCAAAATGAGCTTTGAAAACTTGCAGGTACAAGGAAGCAGCCTGGTACAGTGTGATATAGATCTGTTGTCACAGAGAACTGATGACTTATCTGAGAATGACTCTGAATGTGAATGTCTAGATACTGGAGAAGAGCATGATGGAAATTCACAAGGAAATTCTGCGGGGAATTATTTTACTTCCCATTCAAAATCTCCTTTGTACACAGTTCAGCAGTTTAATGATTTTCTGGATGCTACTAAAAATCAGAGAAAACCCAATTTGGAAAAATATTTTCCTGATTTGGAACTTTTTGTTGAGTCTGGTGCTACTGTAATGCGAAAGGCGACTTTAGAAGAACTGGATAGACCAAAACGTTATAGGCTAAAAAAACTTGTTAGTACAGTTAGAAAAAGTTTAAATTCGCGTCTGAAGAAGTATTGATCTATGAAAAGTGTTGGAAAGCAGATGTGGTGGCTTGCTTATACCCCATTGTAATTATTGTTATGATCTTTTTTAATATTGGATCTTTAAATATTAATGGCTGTCGTAGTACGGTAAAAAGAAATGACCTTTTTAATTATTTAATTCTTAAAAGGCTGATGTGATTTTACTTCAAGAACGCACACGGATTTGCAAAATCAATCACAGTGGTTTAGCGATTGGAAAGGTACTGTGCTTTTGAGCCATGGCACAAATGTTAGCACAGGGGTAGCAATTTTGTTTTCACCCCGGGTTGGGGGTTTTTTAAAGAGTTTTGAGATCATACCAGGAAGAATTTTACGAGTAGATGTCGCCTTAGGTGGTGTAATTTTGTCTCTGTTTAATGTATATGCTCCAAATGATGGCCGAGAGCGTATTAGTTTTTTTGAAAAATTATCAGATGCATTATCGGACTGTCCCCAGACTAATATTGTTATGCTGGGGGGTGATTTTAATTGCACTTTAAATCAACAATTGGATCGGAATCATAATGAACCACATCCTTTCTCA